>NW_005842188.1:429420-440185 GCF_000455745.1 Alligator sinensis | reverse complement strand
GCGACTGAGATGTCGCTAGTTAAAGATCCCATCACCTCTGGCCCCCCATCCTGCTATACTGACACTAATCCTGGGTAAAATATTGGAAAAGTGGAAATGGGATTTGTCTGAAAAAGAATTAAATGATAAAAAATATAATTCATGCCAGTCAACATTGTTTTCCATAAAATAGGCCTTGTCAAAAAACCTGATATTATTCAATGAGAAGATTGCATGTTTGGCTGGTAAAATGGACTTGGCCAATGCAATAGACTTTTGAGGCACCAGACTTAGTAAATTATCATTATATTAAGTCAATAAAGTGCACAGTAAATTGGTTAAAAATTGGCTACCTGCCATCTCAAAAAGATGGGTTTTTTCTGCCTATGCAGGGGGTCGGACTCGATGATCTATTGAGGTCCCTTCCGACCCTAACATCTATGAATCTATGAATCTATAAAATAGTTATCAATAGGGAAATCATCACTGAATGTTATATTTACTTGAAAAGTATTGATGAAAACATTGAATATTGTCAATCATAGCTAATAAAATTTGTAAATGACAGCAAAGACTCCGGGAAAAAGAAGTGAGGCAAAGGCAATCGCACAGAATGGTTTGGATTACTTTGTAAACTGGACTCACCCAAATAAAATGTTATATTTACTACAGCCAAATGAAATTTTGTACATCTGTGCATTTCCAGCTCAAAACAGCAAAATCAAATGAAACAAAAGGCTTTGAAACAGCTTAAAAAATAAACGAGGGGACTCAAAACATTTTGAAACATTTCAAGTTTCTAAGCCAGGCTTGCTTGCAGCTGAACAGAAACTAAGGAGAGGGAGGAGGAAGAGAGGGAAAGAACTGCTCTGATATTAACATATGTAGCTGGCCAGTGACTGTGATCCTTCCTTGAGGTCGCTTCCAAACCCAGTGCTCTGGGCAAGGAATGGAAAAACAACATAAAAAACATTGTTTGAACTGAGCTTTCTCTGTGCCTTGGGGTCAGCTTACTGAGCTGTGTCTTCCAGCAGCTCAGCAGCATCAGCCCCTATGCACCTATCTCCTTGAAACCCCTACACCTATATCCTCGAAACCTGGCAGGTATCATGGCCTCGGTAGGGGCTACCATGCCTGCCGTTTTCACCCTGCTCTGCCTTAACAGACACACGTGACATGAGTTTTGTTGTCAGCACCTTGAGGTGCAGTTTCCCAGAAACCCATGCATGTACCTCCTTGAAACTTGGCGGATGTCATGGATTCTGCAGGGGCTACCATTCCTGCTGTTTTCATTCAAATCAGGAAAGAAATTACAAAGTTATAGGCATTTTCATAATTCCCCATTATAGCCCAGGGCGAAATGTCAAAACACATCAAAACAGCGTTGAAACAGCAAAACAGTTTCAACAAAATGAAACGGAACAGTGTTTTGAAACATCAAAATGAAACACTCCCTTCTAAACGGCGAAATGGAAGTTGAAATGAAATGGTGCTGTTTCACATAGCCCTATCTGCTGCGTCGCCATCTAGTGATGAAGCACAGTAAGTTACCTACTGCATGCAGCACTCAAACACCCCAAAAATGGTTCTTCTGTCTGTTCCTAATTCTGAAGTATTTTATATTGCTATGCAAATCAGCTCCTAAATGCTAAAGTAATAATAACAAGTAATAAATAATAACAGTAACAATGGCCGTGCATAGACTAAACACAACAATAATATGATATCTTGGTGTGATTTTTCGTTGAAAACTTTCAATTTTGTATTGGCTCAATAAACATATAAAGAGGAACAACTCCACCAGGAAAGACTGAACATGTAACAGGTAAATATAATGACTGTGATCAACAAGACGTTGAACTTGATGACCTAGGCTAGGGACAGACATTCAAAAAGCCTGAGCCTGAATTTATTAAATCTTTGCAGGTTAATTTAACCTGCAAGGCTTGAACCAATTTGTAGGTGGATAGACATTCCCTTTTCATTTCTGAAATGCAAGCACATGCCTGCAGTGGCTCAGGCTAGCAGCCAAGAGATGCTAGAGCAGCCCTCCCTTCCCTTCCCTTCCACAGAGCTGAGCTGAGGTGGGGTGTGGCCAGGCCCCAGCAGGACATTGTGATTAGGGGGGGTTCCCCGCCCTCCTGAGCAGCCCAACAGGGAATGTTTATCACCCCTAACTCAGTGTTTATCAACCCATTAAGAAAACAAAAGAGGGACATTACCAGCTATCTGTTAATTCTACCTTTGTTCAGTGTGCCACAGCTCGGAGGTAGTCAGCATGTGGTCTGCTAGCTAATGCTGAGAGGTGCCTGTGAGGGACGAGAGAATGCCTGCTTAGCAGAGAGTTGGAAGGGGAGTGGGGGAGCAAAAGCCAGGTACATGCCTTTAGTCTCTGCTGGAGCTGCAACCAGGGAGCAGAGGGCAGGGGGGGGGCCAGTCCTGCTGTGGAGCATTTCCGCCCAGCCCAAAGAGCATGCCAAGATGCTGGGGGAGTCTAGTTTATCTTAAACCAGCAAGGGATCTGGGACAGACATTGCATAAACTGGTTTGAGCCAAATCAGTTAAGTCTGATAAATATGGTTGAATGTAGTATCTCAAACCAGTTTCAGACATTTTCAAGCTGGTTTATGTGCACTGAACATCTGTTCTGTTACAGGTTTAAACCAGTTTCTGATCACTTAAACCAGTTTATGTGTAATGTCTGTCCCTAGCCCTAATGATCTATTTTGGCTTTAGTCTCTGGTTTAGTCTGTAAGGTGCACATCTACCCTGCCTTCTGCCTGACTTCAAACTAACACATCTAACTACCTCCCTTTAAAGTTTATGAAATACTTAAGCTGTGGCCAAGCATCTGCAAGTGACACAGAAGCAGAAATATATTTTTCAAACCACAAACAAATTAAGAACAATCAATTCCTTATCACGAAAACAAAGAAAGGACAAAATATTCCTCAAAATAGTTGACACAGCTCCAGTCCTGAGCAAAACTATACAAAACTTCTCAAGAAAAGGTGCCTAGTATTTTTATTGAATCAGGCCTTGATTTTACAAGAACAAAAATGACTTACATACTTAAAAGTCCATTTAATGCTTGGCATAAAACTATAGCGTTTTACATTCAGTGCAAATATACTTCAAGGGCACTGGGATCAAATTACTATCCTGTGAAATGCAGGGATTGACTGAGCAGCCCAGGAGTAACTCAAATACCAGGGAATCTGGCCTGTTCCCTGTCCATAAACTACACAGAAAATGATCCCACTTACTGACGTTTTTTCAGCTGGGACAGCTGCTATAACAACTCAGAGCTTTTCAATCTATATACAATACTCATGTATAACCACTTCAAATTTTCAAAGTGGAGCCATTTTTCTTTCTAGGCAGTTTTGCTTGAACTACGAGAGCTCAGGGAAAAGATGCTTTCATAGCCTTGCAGGGGAACGGGTATTTAGCTCAATGGAGAATTTAAAAGAGGAAAAATAGGGTAGAAGGATTTACAGCAAAAAACAACATATATCTTGAATCAGGGTCCAGGCAAAGCCACAGGGGGCCGGTGCCAGTCATTGCTGATAAAAGGGTTTGGATTTGTCAAGGAAAAAGATGCTGTGTAAAAACAGCATTGAAGCAACCGTGAAGCTGTATTAAGAGGGGGGGGAAATCAATCAGAATACTTTTGAGCAATGACAGAAAGTTTGGGCACTATGGGAAGCATATAAAATCTCTCCTTTATGTTCCATTCTTTAACAATAGACACTAATACTGTAGTCCTTATTCACAGCTGTCCAGTGAAATAAATTGGAGTTTAAAACTAGTAAAAATGTTTAGGATCAGGCTTTTAGTGCCTGGACTTTATTGTTAGGTAATATTGGGCATGTCTACATGTTCATCAATGTTCAGTATTTACTGTGCAGTTAGTTTAGTACTTGCTTAATGAAATACTAATTAAATGCACAGTGACCACAGTTACTGCACAGTAGCACCAGCACACTTTTTTTTGTGACGCTTACTGCTCACTAGTCTAATAACACTGCACAGTAGCGTATTAGCATGGTTTTTACTGGCATGCTACTACATAGTGTAGACTGACACACTAGTGCACAGAACGCGTCTTGTGTAGACACTCCCACTTTGTCTCCGCTTTGTAAGGGTTTCATATGAACTAACTCCTTTATCCATCTTAGTCATGGTCCAGCCCTTTTTACTATCAGCAAAATATATGGTAGTGGCAGTTGATAAAGTTCATTACCTGTTTTTCTCGGGCTATACATAGTGTCTATATGAGACACTAACTGCACAGTAGCCTAATAACACTGTACAGTAGCATGCCGGGCAAAACCTGTGCTAATACACTACTGCACAGTAGCATTAGGCTACTGCACTGTGTTAGTGTCTGTAAAAACCCATGCGCCAGCACTACTGCGCAGTAGCACCAGTTACTGCACATTGATTTAGTACTTGGTTACCCAGGTACTAAACTTAATGCACAGTAACTTCGGTGCATTAATGAACATGTAGATGCACCCAGTGGCAGCTTGTTGTAGACATATTTCCTGTAGAAAGCACACTTGTGTAGCTATTCCCAAAGATGAATGTATCATGATCTGCATACTGAAATGCTAGAAAACAAGTTGAGAAAAGTCCATTATACTAAAATAAGAATTTTCTGGTCCTTCAGGCACCTTGTGCAAATGGCTGCAAGCATCTATACCTACTTTTTCATTCCTCCCTTCCCTTATTCCTTTCCCTCAAGGCACCAGAATTTCTGCTTCCCTAGAATGAGAATTTGTCCCTCATTAGGATCTTTTTTTCATATAGTGTTCAGAATGTAGTTGCTTTCCCTCAGTTTCCATCCATGAAACCTGAATTTAACCAGCTTAGATTTTAATTCCGATGATACAAGACCAAAGTCACTGCAAGAGAGAACACAGTGACTCACTCTGCAAATGAACTAAAATACAAAACTCAAAACATGAAGTCCTATTTTACTAAGCACAAAAGGAATGAAACAACAGGAGGCAGTTTCTTTGCTTCCAGCTCCAAACCTCAATGTAGCCAGCCCTCTCCCCTAAAAGTGTTCCTGTGACCCTGAGAGAAAGCTTAACAAGTAATTTTCTGTCTGTTTCTAGTTGCTTCTCTCCAGACCCACACACCTAAGAAATAAAATCCAGGCCCACACATTTACCTTCAGCTCCCACCAACACTCTCTACTCGTCTCACTCAGCTTTTGACCACCTAATGCATGAAGTCTATGATGGAGAATGGTTCCTGACATTTCATCTACCATACTCCAAACAGAGCTTGATTACTTCTTATGTTTATACTGAACAAAGGCATCTAGAACAGCAACCTGCTTCCATACAACTTCCTTCCTACTAACATGTTTAAAGGTGCGATACACAGAATAGAATTTTGTCAGAAATATTTTTAGTGAAAGTTTATTTTGCAGAAAAATCCCGATTTGTTGAAAGCAAAATTGTTGAAGAGAACATGCCAGGCTCACTGAAAGCTTGGTTGGAATGGATTTCTTGAATTGCAAATGGCATTTCTGGACCAACATAGAGAACTGATCCTCCTTCACATCAGGAAGGCCAACAGCCCAGTACCTAGGACACTCCTGGACTGTGGAGAACCTGGATTCAAGTTCTCACTTTGTCTAGTTAGAAGAAGGACATGAAACCCTGTCATTAGCTATTTGGCAGTGTGGTAGATCGGTCTATTTTTGCTGGTTTTTAGCAAACAAAAATACATATTCTAAAGGCCTCAAGTTCATCACAATCCAGACTTGAACAAAACTCCAAAAAATTCAAAAATATTTTTGGGAAAGGAAAACTGTTCTCAGATCTAATAGGACAATATCTCTTTTCTGTCACCCAGAACCATGTACTACACTTCCTCATCTAGAGATCTCCCCTTTATCTCGCTTTCTAGCCCTTCCAAGTTTCCCCCTCATAAAAATAGCAAATAGCTCTCACCAGTGCAATTCTACTGATTTCAATAGAGCTACCCCCATTTTACTTTGGCATAAGAGAGAGCAAAATCAAGCCCTGTGTAAAAACACAACTAGCATGGTACTCTTATTTCCAGAGAGATCTGCAGCAACACAACTCCTCCATTTGAGAATTCCTAAATTCTTATTTAGATCAAGAGCTACGTTCTCACTTTCTTTTTTTTCCCCTAGTTGACTTGCAGTGTCACTATTGGCATAAACAGCCTTGACTTCTCCATCAGCTATTTCCTTCTCCACTTCCTCTTTTACAGAGTGTGTTTTTCACATTTGTACAGAACTTGCAAGCTCAGAAAAGATCATCTAACTGTTACTGAAATTCTGGCATCTACCTCAATGTTTTTTTTTCCTTTTACTAAAGTAATTGTTGCACAACATACTGCCAATTTCACTGTTCTGTTTCCTTCCATATAAACAAGGTATTTCTTCCAGATATTTCTTACACATTTACTAAAATGTTCTGCATACGTAAGATGAATCCAGCCCAATTTTATATCTATTTGGCATAATACAATAGAGCTCTCTCTGCTTCAGTCCACTGAAAGCAAATGTATGTCATTAAGAGGTGTCATATGCACTTAATTTGAATATATTCCAGTGATTGATTGTTTTAGTTATAACTAATGAAGGCATAACTGAGTAAAAATGAAACCCTTTCCAAAACATGTCTTTTTATTTTATAGGAATGGATTATATTCTTTTTTTTTTCAAGATATGTTGCTTTTAAAAGTGGCACTTCTGCAAGTTTATGGGTGTTAGTCTTAGTTCCCTGGTCAGATTCCAGCATGGTTAATTACATTTCACATACTGGATTTAAGATTCAACTGGAGAAGCTATTTGTCAGTTGCCCCAATCTTCAAAAAATTTGGGGGAGTTCTGCTATATGCAGAATGGCTGCTTTGTTCCATCCCAGAGGTGGCTCTATATTAGCCAACATATCTATTGTTAATAATTTATTTACATTGCAGTTGTGCCTACTGATCACTTCATATTAGATTCTGTGCACCCCTATACAAAGATGACACCTGCTACGCCAGAGAATGTATGGTCTGTACAGGTCTTGATTTAGCCTGTACAGGTCTTAATTTAGCAAGTCCCTGTGTTGTGAACTGCTAACGAATACTGATCTAACGAATACCAAGTTATACCATGTGGCACAGCTTCAAAAAGAGCAAAAGGATGATACCACAAAGCCCAACAGGCAGCATATAAGGTGAAAACCTAAGTTCAAACTATTGTCCTTAGGCAATGAAAGGACTTAAACCCAAATCTCTGACATCCTGGAAGAGTACCCGAACCACAAGGGCTATAAGGGGAATATGCCTTTCCTCTTGTTAATAGTTCCTAAATTCCCTTGTGAAACATAGCTCTTTATTTCTAAACACCCTTAGCTCTTATTTAAAAAGTGGTTTCAAATCCCCTAAAACAAAATTAAACATTTGGTTTCAAGTCAAACTAAATTATTTTTTTTCTTCACACCCCAATCCTGCCTTTCTTCCTCACCCACCACCACACACACACACACCTGTATGTTCCAAACACCAATAAATTATTTTGTTCCAGGTCAACCCAAAACTAAAGTTTCATCAGATTTTCAGTTCAGTAGCTAAACTGAAAATTCAGTTACTCTGCTACTGACGGGGCACTTTTATACGTGCACCGCACGTTCTCATTAGAACACATCAGAGCAGACTTGATTAATTGAGTCTGCTGGAGCGTTCTAATCAGAAAGCTCCAGCATGCTGCAGTCTCTCAGGTATTTAGCACCCCACATTTCAAAATGGTGGCGGGGGTGCTTTAATTAAAGCTCATCAAAGCACCCCCGCTGCCATTTTGAAATGTGGGGACACTGAATACACAAGATTTTGCAGTTGTTTTAATTAAAGCACTCTAATTGAAGTGCCCCCCACAAACTTAAGTACATGTATAGGCACCCTATGAAGCCTGGTCCATCTTAGTAAATTAAACATATCTCATCCTATGGCAACAGTTGTTTTTCTGGTAAGCAGAGAAGTACCATGCATATATCATACATACAGTTTCCTATGAAAAATTCATATACATACAGAGCAGACTATAGTACACATTTATTTAGATAGTAAAAATAGTGAGAGACTGCCAATTTTGTGAACTGGAATTTTTTGCTCGCTAGGCTGCCAGATAACCAGCATTAGTGAGAAGAGACAAGACTATCTCAGCAGTATTTCCACTGAGAATAACTCCCTCTCTCCATTTATTAAAAATTTGTCAGGAATAATTTTCTTCTCTATAATTCTTCAGTTCCATAAATGAAGTCTTCACAAACACTATACTTCACAATGCACTGCTAAGATTAAGATCAGACGTGTCAAGAGTGCCTTTCAACAGAAAGCCACTGTTTGGAAGGTCAAATTCTTCCCTATAAAAGCCTACATCGGCAAAACAGGAGCACTCTTTTGACCAAGAGATAAATTCAGTCCATGGGGAAAGCTCTTATCATATATGTTAAACTGTTCTCCACTTCCCTAAACGACAGACTGAGTTAACTTACTGTGAAGCTGATATTTTACAAAATTTGTTCACAATAGCCGTACTGTAGCAGAAGTTTTATAGGTAGGTATGACAAACATAATGTTTTCCAACATGGGACCATCTGGGGTTATAAGAAGAACTTTTCCCCACCCCTTCTTTACCCCTATGTGATCTCATAGCTAACCTGAATTAATTATAACATTCGCCCCACTTCTGCTTGCAATCTCAAAAGTTCTTCTCAAAAGGAATGAGTGCAGATGCAGGAAACAACAGTTTTTGCAATTCATATCATCATAATGCATAAGCAACCAGTTACAAGAGGAAGTAACATCAGGCAACCATTAACACAAAGGGATTGGATAACAGAAGCAAATATAAAACTGGACTTCACGAACCATTCTTCTCCTAGGTAGAGTATTTAATTTGGAATAGTGAAAGAAATACTATTTAATTTTGCCTATAAAAGAAACTTCCTTTCCTGCAACTTGAGACCATTGCTCCTTGTTCTGTCATCTGCCACCACTGAGAACTATCTGGCTCCATCCCCTTTCCTTTTGAATCCCCCTTCAGGTAGTTGAAGGCTGCTATTAAATCCTCACTCAGTTTTGTAGCCTGCTAGAACCCTGTGGGACTGGCATTGCTGGAAGAGAAACACCCTGAAAGGTCCAGGCAAGCCATGCTTCCCCAGCGCACTGGAGAAGAGCTCCAGGGGGAAAAGTGCACAGCAGGGCCCAGGCAGGCCACACTTTCCCAGCACACTGGAGAAGAGCTCTAGGGAGAAAAGTACCCAAAGTGGTCTGGGCAAGCTGTGCTTCCCCAACATGCTGGTGAAGACACCCCTGGGGAAGATGAAGAGGCATGCCAGCTCCAGAGCCAGGGAAACACGTGCCCCTGGGAGCCAGCACTGAATGGCCCAGGAGGAAGTGCAAGCTATTTAAAGAGAGATGCCAAGAGAGGCACAGCATCCAGCATCTTCAGGAGCAAAGGCATTGCAGCAGGACTGAAAGACCAACAGCTGCAGACCCAGCCAGCTGAACACTCGTGGGATGCCAGGATCCAGCAACCACAAGTGACCGACCCACCCAGCACATCCAGCAAGATAGGTAGTGCTGAATGGCGGGGTAGTGGTGAGTGCCCCCACAAGCCAGGAGGTAGGAGACACGCAGAGGTAGTTCCCCAGGAGAGGGACAGCAAAGCCCAGCAGGGAAGAGGGTTAAAACAGACTGCTAGGTCAGGGTTAGCCTTGAAGGACCCCTGAATTAGCCCAGACAAAGGAGGGATTTATCTGGTCAGACTGAGTAAATAGTCACTAGGTTGAAGCCAGCTGCAGGGAACTGAGCTGAACCTTCAAATCCAGAGGCCTAGGGTTCCCTTTATGGCCTTATAGAGTACTTACCACAAGCCAGGTGGGCAAGAGCCTGTTTCTTTTTATTTTAATTTAGTATTCCCAAGTGAGGGGGAGATCACAGTGGAAAGAAGGATCCTCTGTGCATTTGAGTTGCATCTTATTGGATCTTAATCTATACACCCAAACTCTAAAAGCCATTGAGTTTGTGGATGATACTAAATTGTAGGTGGAAGTGAACACTCTGGAGGGTAAGGAATGATTGCAGGCAGACCTGGACAGGTTAAAAACGTGGGCAGAAAACAACAGGATGCAGTACAACAAAGACAAATGCAGAGTGCTGCACCTAGGGCATAAAAATATTCAGCATACCTACCGGCTAGGAAATGACCCTCTCAGCAGCACAGAAGCAGAAAGGGATCTCAGAGTCAAGGTGGACTCCAAGATGAACAGTGTGATGAAATCATCAGCAAAGCTAACTGCATTTTATCATGCATCAGCAGATGCATGACAAATAGAACCAAGGAGGTGATACTTTCTCTCTATGTGGCATTGGGTCAGACCGCAGTTAGAGTCTGCATCTGGTTTTGGGTACCATACTTTAAGAAGGATGTGGATAACCTCAAGAGGGTCTGGAGTAGGCCCACTCATATGGTTAAGTGTTTACAGGCCAAGCCCTATGAGGAGAGACTAAGGGACCTGGACTTCTTCAGCCTCCCCAAGAGAAGGCTGAAAGGTGATCTTGTGGCCACCTACAAATTAATTAGGGAGGTGCAGCAAGGAATCAGAGATACTCTGTTCACCAGGGTGCCTCTTGGGGTAACAAATGTGATGATGGTGGTCTTATGTATGTAGTACCCGCCGGTAAGGTATCCCCTCCCCCTCATCTCGCCTGCCACGACTTTGCTGATAAACTCTTACGCCGG
>NW_005842188.1:421466-429410 GCF_000455745.1 Alligator sinensis | reverse complement strand
TCGCGGGGGGGGGGGGTGTCCTAGTGGAGATCTTCTCAGAGGAGTCCCTTCCTGACATGGGTGTACTCACAGTTACGGAGTGCGGTGTTCCACGGGGCTCCGCCACCACTACACCCCGTCCACTCGCCAACCGGTCCTGGGCTGGTAGGATGTTAGTCTTCATTTCCCCGTTGGCTTGCCCTGCCGCTGGACTCCAGCACGGAGGGATTCGAGCTAAGCGGTACAGCTCAGCCTGCTCGTCCCTTGCTTTCTCTCTATCTTTTAGTCCTCCGCGTATCTCTTTGTGCCTTTTCACCTTATCCTTTTTTTAGAAGTAGTGTTCTTCTGGGACAGGGAGGTTCATGGAGCTCCCTTTCCCTTCCCAACGCCTTCTAGGGGGTTCTGCCCCTCTCCCTTGCTCTATTTCCCCTAGCTCCCTGTCTCCACAGGGGAGTACCGGTCTCTCCCTGCTCTCCTCTCGCTGAAAGCTCAGGGCTTTCCCCTTGCTTGTCCCTGGCAGAGGATTGAAAGTGTGCCCTGCCTCTCGTGCCGGGACAGCACAGCCTGACTTGTGCCTCTCCCCGGCAGGAATGTCAGAACAGCAGGCGTGCTGCCCGCTTGCTCGCTCTCTTTCTTGCTCCCCCTCTTTCTTGCTCCCCGTCCTTGCAAGTGCTGCTGGTGTTTTAAAACCTTCCCGCAGCGGCCATGTTGGCCGCTGCGATTGGCCCAGCTGCTTCCCTCACCGGGAACAGCTGCTTCAAAAACCACCATAATGGCGGCTCGTGCAGCTATAGCCACAGCTGCGGCTCCCGTCGCAGTTCCGACTCCTGCACCACCGCGTTTTCTGGAGGTAAGTTCCCCCCCCCCCCAGGGTTCTGCATCGGGGTTTTGTGCACCCCGCAGACCTCTCTCACCTCCTCTCGTGCTTGTGGAGGCACACCGCCGCCACACGAGGAACAATGGTTCACAAACTGACAGAGAGCAGATTTAGGCTAGACAGCAGGAAAAACTTCTTCACAGTAAGGGTGGTCAAAATTTGGAATGGGCTTCCAAGGGAGGTGGTTTTCTCCCCTACCTTGGGGGTCATTAAGAGAAGGCTGGATAGGTATCTGGCTGGGGTCATCTGACCCCAGCACTCCTTCCTGCCCAGGCAGGGAGTCAGACCCAATGATCTGTTGAGGTCCCTTCCAACCCTAGCTTCTATTAATCTATGAATCTATGAATTTAAACCTGAAGAGAAAGACCTCTCTCAGGCAGAGGAACACCAACCAGTTGTGCAACAAGTAATCAAACTGAGATGGGGAGGAATTGAGAACCAGTGATCCCATGTACCATCACCAGAACATTAAGATTCATCACCCAAGAAGAAAGGGGCAGGGTGTAGAGGTGGAGGAGCCCTGCAGAAGACTAGTCTCTTGTCTGGTGGACCAATTCATATAATACCATCTATGCTCCCAGAGATTATCATAACAACAAGTCATGGCAGGAAAGAGAGAGGGAAGACGAGTCAAAGGTCCCAATGATCATAACTGGACACAGAGAGGCAAAAGTACGCACATGCCCACACCAAGCAATGCTCTTATATTCTTCCCTAGTTGTTTGTCTAAGTTTCCACTTCTTATAAGCTTCCTTTTTGAGATTTAATTTACTGAAGAGTTCCCTGCTAAGCTACATTGGTCTTCTGCCGTACTTGTTAGTCTTCCTGTGCATCAGGATGATTTGTTCCTGCACTCTCAGTAAGGCTTCTTTAAAGTACAGCCAGGTCTCCTGGACTCCTCTCCCCCTCCAACTGGCTTCCCCAGGGATCCTGCCTATGAGTTCCCTGAGCAAGTCAGTGTCTGCTTTTCTGAAGTCCTGCATCCTTATTCTGCTGCTCTCCATCCTTCCTTTCCTCAGGATCCTGAACTCTATCATCTCATGGTCACTGCTGCCCAAGTTGCCACCCACTGCTACATTCCCCACCAATTCATCCCCGTTTGTGAGCAGCAGGTCAATAAGAGCATGGCTCCCAGTTGGCTGCTCCAGCACTTGTACCAGGAAGTTGTCCCTAACAGTCTCCAAAAACTTCCTGGATTGCCAGTACACTGCTGTATTGCCCTCCCAGAAGATGTCAGGGTGACTGAAGTCCCCCATGAGAACCAGGGCCTGTGATCAGGAAACTTCCACTAGCTGTTGGAAGAAAGCCTCATCTACCACTTCCTCCTGGTCTGGTGATCTACAGCAGATGCCCACCATGACATCACCACCCTTGTTGCTCTCTCCTCTGACCCTAGCCCAGAGACTTTTGACAGGCCTATCTCCAGTTTCATACTGCAGCTCTGAGCAATCACATGGCTTGTTTACATAAAGTGCAACTCCTCCTCCTCTTCTCTCCTGCCTGTCCTTCCTGAACAGTTTGTTCATCCATGACAGTGCTCCAGTGACATGAGCTATCCCACCAAGTCTCTGTTATTCCAATCACATCATAGTGCCATGACTGTGCGAGGACTGCCAATTCTTCCTGCTTGTTTCCCAAGCGCCGTGCATTCATGTACAGACACCTGAAGTACCTAGTTGATTGCCCTGATTTCTCAGGAATTGAAAAATATAAAAGGTGTGAATGCTTTTAAATTCCAAAAAGTAAAATCAAGCCTAGAAAAATAAAATAGCTGATCAGTTTTTAAGGACCAAAACAAAAAAATCCAATCGAAAAAATAGTTTCACTTATATTTTTAATAAAAGATGTTATGATTTATTTTCCAACATGAAATTTTGAAACAAAATATTATATACTTTCAAATGGATTTTTATTTTTATTTCATGTTCTGATTGCCAGATTAGAAGTATGTTGTTCTCCCTCTCTTCATTTATCATCCTCCCCTCTTCTTTCCACTGAAAAAGGAAAAAATAATTAAAGGGAGACGCATTTTCTCCCCTCCCTTCCCATTTTTTTCCAAAAATTGGAGTATAAGCATGTTGCCAGAAAATCATATGCATAAAATATAACAAATACAAACCAAGAAGTTCTGATAGTTAGGAAGTAGGCTTGCTAGATGAAGAACAGCAGTGGTTTAAAGAAAGAATGTTACTAGAAGGATTTACTGATGGAGAGACTATACAAAAATAGGTAGGGCCTTGGAAGTAAGGCTGCATGTAATGGTTGATGAGAGATTAAATCTATCTGGAGCTAACCAGCTGCTTGAAGTATTTGCTCAAGCTATACCAGCATGCCTCAAACAATGGTCTTTTAGTCTGAGTCCAATCCCAACTCTTCAACTCACACTGCATGCTCTAGAGGCCTAAATCTTCTACAGAGTAATAAAGCATAGAAGAAAAGTTGAATTATGTATTTGGTAGAATCAAATGGGAAAAGGGTCCCCTTTTTTGTAACAAGGAATTACGTTTCATTTTTTAGTTGGGTAAAAAAAGCCTCGGAAACGTAAAAGGAAAAGAAGAACAATATTAGCCAGAAAAAGTAAGAGGAGAAAAATTCACAAAGCAGAGAAAGGACGGCCACTAAAAATTAAAAGTTAAATAAATATATATCTACTCAGCCAGTAAAACAGAATGCTCAGATTTTATTTAATTTGTGGATCAAACCCTAATGATTTTACTCAGATTTTACTCTTCCTATACACAGGCAAACTTCCAGGGAAGTCGAAAGTGAATCTGTGGTCTAATATCTACCAGTACTATCTACAATATATATTTTCTTGTCCTATGAGAAATGTAAGAGGGGCAGAGCCAGGGCTAAATTGAGAACCTGAGTGTTTGGCCCTGTAGATGTTGTTTTATTCAATATAGCACTCAGGCTGATGAATTCTGAGAAGTTTCCACTTGGAAAAATAATATGATTACATGGGGAGAGAAGGGGAGGAGAAATAAAAACACTGAATCTGAATGTTCCTCAATGCGTTCATAAAACTAAAAAAATGTTCCGATTCCCACTTTTCTAGTTCACAACTTAGCCTGTGTATTTAGAGCAGTAGCAATTCCATTCAAAAGCTTGTGCAGCAACATTAAGAAACACTGGCCTGAAAACAGCTGTGGAGACAGTAGAAGTCCGAGACATTGCTAAGCATTTTGACATTTGTGGTTGCTAGTGTCTACATGATGATTACCCATGCTCTGTTCCAGTTATTCAACAGCAAACCCAGATTGAAACCCTGGTCACTATGTGGTCTGAATTCTGAAAGAACAGAGCATTTCATACTACATTGCATTTTGTAAACAATGATTTGTTGCATACAAGAAACCATAAATATTATTTTCTTGACATAGGCCTCAGAACGTCCAAGAGCCAGAGTTAATTAGGGTTCAATAATTGATTCAATAGGCCAAGCCTGTTTTTCTGGTTTATTACAACAAACAATGCAATGGTCATTATGTTCTAATTTGTAAACACTTTATTTGATGGTTGAGAGTGGAAAGTATGTTGGCGTTTTTTCTTCTGTTGAAAAATTTGGAATGATCTGAAGCCTACTGAGTTACATCTGTTGCTATTTACCATGTTTTCTCACATTGCTGACACCATTTATAAAAGGCAGAAAAATCTTAAACATCGTACTTAAAATTTAATATGATTTTCCTACTAACAAAAATAAATAGAGTTTTAATAGAGTTTCAAAAAAAAGAGTTCATAATATTAAAAAAATATTTCCTTTTATCTGGCTTGTGGATGCAATATCTCCTAGTGGTTCTCATGCACAGTGGGACTGAAAGCAAGGAAGTGGAGCTTGTTGACTGGTACAACTTTATTCCATACAGGTTCTTATACAGTGCTGATTACCAGAGCATTCAGGTACCTGTCTGTATTGTGCTGAGCAACATGACTAATGCAGTATCTGTCACACTGTCTGTTCTTTCATGCTCTCACCAGTGAGAAAACAGATATAACTAAAAGCCAAGGTCAATGGACATAAAGCTAAAAAGGCAATGAATTCCTTCTCCCTTTCTAGGTCTTCATATGAACCTAATCTGTATCCAAGCAATTGAAATCATTCATGAATATTTTTCTTTCCAACAATCCTGTCAGTGAGGCATTTATCCCAGATGTTCAGACAGGAGCTGAGGTACATGATGAATTAAGCAACTTGCTCAAGGTCATGAAGACTCAGCCAGGAACTCCTGAATCCAATTCCAGTGCAGTATCCCTTTGATCAGCCTCCCCATCTTTCGGTCACATTTTACTTGTCCTAGTGTACACAGTGTGCCCACTTTCATGTCAAACCCAAGGAACAAGGTAGCCCTTTCCTTCAGAGTTTACATAACATCAGGGAAGCTGAACAGATTGTAAAATGCAGAGAGATGGATTTTAAAAAATGTGTTTTCCTTTTCTTTCTTCCCCAGTAAACGTAGGGTCTGCAGGAACTATGGGTGCAGTAGAAGGAGTGGCAGGGGTTTAGGTTGTAAGGTTTTTAGAAGGAATTTGAATGCAAGGATAGTGGTAACTTTCAAACGGGTGTTGAAACAAAAACATTCAATAGAAAGGGAACAACTTGGAAAAAACAGTGAGGGCAGACACAGAAGGCAATGAATTGGTCATCAGGAAAGATAGGCATGACTGGCAGAGTAGAAGGATTAGGAAGGAACAAGAAGTCATTTGCACTAAATACAGGCAGTCCTCAATTTACGGTGTTTCGACTTAAAGCAATTCGCACTTGCGGCGCTCTGCCATTTACACCCATATTATTACTTACAACACTAGATCCTCGCACTATGGGGAAATTTACAATGAGAAAAAGAGGGCAGCAAAACAAAACGTCCCTGGATCAGTTTCTCAAAAAGCCATTAAGTGGCCCTAAATCTCCACAAAATCTCCCCAAAGAAGCCCTTCTGAATTCCAGGACCCTGATTAAGGTGTTCCTTCACCTTCTGATTAAATAAAATTTTATGTGATTAGTTACTGTATTGCCCTGTTTAATCAATTTATATACAGTATACTTTAGAAAGCTTTGTACTGTACAGCATATATCATTTATAGTTGATTAAATAGTTTATTTAAATATGGTGTTTATGACCATTTCTATAAAAAGTTGGGCATCAGGCCCTTGGTCAGGAACATAACCCCCTATTAAAACATTGTTTCTATGGGAAAATCAGATTCGAGTTACATCATTTTGACTTACAGCACCTTTTCCAGGAACATAACCTGCTGTAAGTGCGAAGACTGTATCAAACTAGGGAGCATGCTATTGAAATAAAAATAATGCAGCTGCGAGGCAAAGCTGTAGAAAAGGAAGAGTTATTTAATAATTGTATGGCAAGCATTGCATGCTTGGGCTCAGGTAAGTAGTATGAGGAAGGTGGGAATATGGCTCTCCCTCCTACCTCTGCTTAAAAGACATGAGACCTCCATAAACCTTTTGTCCTCCTTGGTTGCTAAAGTGAAAGTTAAGATGTTCATGGGGAATCCCTGCCTTTCTGGCAGTAGCAGAACCTGACAGAAAACAAAGAAAGGTCTCATCCCTGAGTCCCGCTCTCTGCTGAGTCTCTTAGAAGGGGAGAGAGGAAGGCATCTGTCCCAATTTGGGGAAAGCAGATAATTCAGACAGGATACATAGATTTTAGACATAAGGATATATGGGTGAAATCCCAACTCCACTGACATCAATAGCAAAATTTATTTAGACTAAAATGGAAGTAAGATTTTACCCTCTGTTTTGAGATGGTTATGCTCTAAAATGCAGGAATTTTCACATAGGAATTTTAAAATATTCTGACGGGGAAAAAAAAGCATGGAGCTGTCAAGTTTGTTTTTAGACCTATGCAGACTCATCAGCATCATAAAATCTAAATGACAGTTTTTATAGCAGCAAGAGTAAGGACTCTCAAAGACATGCCCCTTTGCACAACATAGCCAGGCAAAAGCACTGTGGCCTGCTCGGAAATGTAAACCCTTTGCACATAAATTAGTTATCATATCATCATTTCCATGTCCATTGCTGCATCCTGTATGGGCAAATGTGCCATGGCCTCTACTTCTAGAAAGGGAACCAAGAGAAAGCCACCAAGTATTTACCAACTGTGCAAAGGAGATACAGCTAAGGGAGCCACAAAATGGCTGCAGGTGCTTGGCTCTGCCAGATTTAAAGGGCAGACCTTAAAGATATCCAGGGAAAAGTTCCTAGAAAGAGCATTGTAGAGAGTCACTAACAAACAGAAACTAGCAAGGAAAGTACTTTTACACAATGGAGTTGTTTTGAAGTTATGTCCCACAGTTCTAATACAGGCAGTCTTCAAACTTACAACACAATTGGTTCCTGAAAACTGTGTCTTAAGTCAAAACATTGTAAGTCAGAACCAGTTTTCCCATAGGAACAATGTTATAAATGGGGATTGGTTCCTTTACCACGGTTGACACAGCTGCCTCCACCTGGTAAGTCTGTTGAGGTGGGGTGGGGGGGCAGATCAACGCTCCTGCAGTGAGGGAGGGATCGATGCTGGGGGGGGGGGGGGGGGGGCACGTGGCCCCAGATCTGCGTGGGTTGGACAGAACTGGGGCTGCACCAGGCTGAGCTCCGGGCCAGCAGCAGAAGGTGCTGGGAGTGGGGCTATTTCCCCCTGCCACTCACCCAGCCGGGGGAGGGCAAAGCAGCTGTGATGCCTATGGACAAGTGGCACACAGCAGCCAGAGCTGCCCTGGCCTTCCCACACCTCCCAGATGAGCCGTGGCTTCACATCACCACACCCTGCCTGGGTGAGTGGCGGCAGCGGCAGGGCATGGGGGGAGAGTGTGCCCCCAGATCTGCATGGGGTGGGCAGCGGAGTGGGGGCTGTGGGAGGACTGCAGCCACCCTAAAATTCCCCATAGCCCCCACCACCCACCTGGACCACAACCTGATGTAGCCCCTGCCTGCCCCATGCAGATCCAGGGGCACCCCCCCCTCATGCCCTGCCACTGCTCGCCCAACTGGGGCGGGGCCAGGAAGTGCAGGATGGCTGGGGTGGCTCCAGCTGCTGTGCACCACTTGTCCAGAGGCACCG
>NW_005842188.1:405958-421389 GCF_000455745.1 Alligator sinensis | reverse complement strand
GGTGGTGGGAGCCCCCCCACCCCCTCCCTGTGCCCTCCCCCACCCACTAGGTTGCCCCTGTCCCAGCCCCAGCCCCCTTGGAGATGCATAGGGGTGCAGACAGGTACACGCACACCTCCTGAGTGTGGCAGTGCACCCCCTACGAAAAGGTACGCCAACCCTGTTGGTGGAACCTGCAGGCGGTCGCTGCTCACCACCCTGCCTTCACTGCCGACACTGCTGGCAGCGTCTACGGGGGGTCAGTGATCACCGCTGGCTGCTGCCAACACTGCCAGCTGCATCTGCGGCTGGTCACTGACCCCCTGGTCGGCGGAAGCCGTCCCCACCCTCCGACAACAGCGCCTGCAGTGTCTATGGGAGCTCCTCGCTTACCACCACCATGCCACTACTGCACTCCTGCTGCCAGCCCCAACCTGCCCCCCCAGCCTCCAGGGACACATGTTGTTCATGACCAGCTCAAATCCCTCTCTCACTACAGGAGCATTGATCTACCCCACCCCATGCCCCACCACAACAGACTTATCAACTGTAAAGTTGAAACCCTGTTGGAACCTCGAAACAGTGTTGTAATTTACAAGGGTAATAAGTGCCATTTGTTGTAACTCGAACACTCATAAGTCGAGAACTGCCTGTAAAACAAAGGGCTTAGTCCGTCTGTCTGCCTGTCTGTAACACTCTTGGAGCACTCTGATTGGTTACTGAAACAACCAATCAGAGTGCTCCAAGAGTGTTAAGGACAGGAGGCGATGGTGGTGACATGGTAAAGCACTGCCATGACAGTGGGGACAGAGGGGATGGAGCGGGGGGGCCAGGCCAGCACCAGTGGCCTCATTTCACCCCTCCCAGCCCTACTCCTTGGAGGTGGAGGCAGTGCAGGGTGCTGGCAGAGGGGGACAGAGGGGATGGCAAGGCAAGCTTCCCCCCACCCCCACTCCTGGGAAGTGGCAGCAGTGTGGGGGGAAGTTAGGGTTAGAGTTAGGGTCATTCTTGATGGGCAGTTCACTAGCATATGATAATGGCATATTGCATAGTGTCCAAAAATGGCAACACTTTTCCTCCTAGCACAATTTACTTAACTAAGTATATACATATTTATTATCACTGCCATTTCACTCCTTTTAAAAACGATTTCCCATGCTTTGCTACAGGCATTAATGATCAACATGTTTCACCTCTCTTTTAGTACGCTTACCACCACATACTAAAGGTTTTGAGGCACAATCACTGTCCTTCTAATAAAGAACAAACAGGCAACAAATTCCCTTCTAATTATACAGATCCTCAATCAGCAGGATTGTATTGGGATTAATGCTAAGTAGTATCAGGCACTCAGTCGCATCAAAAAACAGTTGGTCAAGATAATTGGCAGGGGAGACAGTGAAAAGAAAAAAGCTGTGGAAGGAAAGTCAAAAAATCAAATACAAAGAACACTGGGACAAAAATTTGTGAAAACAATTTAAAATGCTGCTGTAGTGCATTGTGGGAGTTGTAGTTTCAATATCTTATGGCCTCTCCTTTGTAAACCAGGCTGCCTTATGACATGCTACATCTCCCATAATGCATTGCAGTCTCCCTTCTTGGAGATGTGAGGTAGTAATTAATAGGAGTCCCTGGCTCTGCTGTCTTAGTGGCAGGTGAAATTAAGGCAGAGAGCCCAGTCCATCAAAGAGAACAGAGACATGAGGCAACCCAGCTACAACTTCCACAAAGCGCTGCAGCAGGATTTTCACATCAAAATATCTTCTTTTTCGGCTAAAATATGTCAGGTTTCAGTAAAAGTATTTTGTTTCCTGACAAAATAAAATATATTTCCATAGAAAACTGATGCTTTTTGCAAATAAATAAATGAATCATGTAGTGGGCAAACCCAGTTTTCCTTGAAAAATATTTGACCAGCTCTAGTGAGCATGCTGCTTCTGCCTTATCCTGTCATTGAGGATCTGTGAGGGACACCCAGCAAGAAAACCTAATCAAGCCACTTGACATGCCTTCAACAAAGATTTTTTTAAATTGTGAATTGTATTTATGAATTGTGAATTAACATAAATAATAACAATTCAATAATAATTACATCTCATGCATCTGGGCTTCAGCTAAGAACCTACAGGGATAGTGAAGGGACACTTCCCCAAGAACACACTTCTTCCCAGCCCCCAGTAATGAATAACTTAGCTTCTGAGTTGTTATCACCTTTCTCTAAATGCCAAAGACTGGCTATACCTGCAGAAAGAGTTGATCAGTGCTGTGAGATTGTAGTGAAAATCCTCTCAAGCACTTGACAGGCTCTTCTTGTTCATATGATTAGGGTTGTCACGGGCGGGGTCCTCCAGGAGGGCCGTGATCTCCTTAAGGCCCCTTCCCCCCGTGCCAAGCCGATCCAAGGGCACCCTCAGCCACCCCAGGGGCCCCCCCCGATTCTAGCCCGCCACGTCTTTGATGTTTGTATAAGTTTGGGAGGCTGCCTTATGCCCTCTTGGACACAGTTCATTGGGACCTCCGTCCCCGTGGACTCCCGGACTCTCTGTGGGTCTCACTGTACAATGGGTGCTTCTCAGGCACCCTAGCCTTATGGGCTATGCGTGGCTCCAACCACCCCTTATACCACACCCCAAGCCTCGCAGTTGGACTGGACGTTGTTCGGTCTCTTGGTCTGCTCTCATGCCCGTCTCTCAGGCCTCCTCTTTACTGCCGCCCGGCTCCCGGGCCTTCTCTGTACTGCCGCCCCCTCCTGGGGCTCTCTATGTCCACTCTGGGCCTTCTCGGTACCGCCGCCATCTCTCCTGGGCCTTCTTAAGAATACCGCCCCTCTCTTGGGGCCTTCTCTCTAGTGCCGCCCCTCTCCTGGGGCTCTCTGTGCCCACTCTGGGCCTTCCCTGTGAAGCCGCCCCTTCTCTGGGGGCCTTCTGTGCCCACTCTGGGACGTCTTGGTCAAGCCACCTGACTCTCAGGCCCACCGCACTGCTGCCCCCTTTCTCCAGGGCTCACCGCACCACTACCCCCCTCTCTCCGGGGTTTAACTCAGTACTCCGCCCTTCTCCGGGGTTTACCACAGGGCTATGCCCTCCCTCAGGGTTTCACCATGCCCGCACTGGGGCTTCTCAGTAGTACCCCTTCTCTGGGGCTCGCCACACCCGCACTGGGGCTTCTCAATAACGCCCCCTCTCTGGGGCTCGCCACGCCCGCACTGGGGCTTCTCAACCGCCCCCTCTCTGGGGCTCGGGTCTATGCACCCTGCAAGCTGTGCCCTTACTGGCGCCGGGATCCCCAAGCTACTGTGGGTCTCCTATGAAGATACTGCGCCGTCATTGGCGCTGGGGCCCCCACACCACTGTGGGTCCCTATGAGGCCTCCTCCAACCCCTTATAGCCTCACCCAAACCAGCGGTGTAGTACATAACAACAACAACGCAAAACAAGCCCCTAGGCTATAACATAACTTAAAGCCGCCTGGCTAAAACCATGTTGTTCAGACATCTTAGAGCCGCTTCCCTTACTCTGCTTGAGAAGTCCCTGCGATTCTCGCATCTTAACTACAGGAGCTCCTGCCCCTCTGGCTGCTGGCAGGGAACTGCTAGCCTGGCCTCAGCCCCTGGGCCTTATGAGGGCCAGGTCCTGTCCCTTCTGGTCAGCTGACCTCCTGGTTGCCCCTGGCAACCCACAGCTGTGCTCCTTATTCCCTGCCAGGGCTCTTTCCCCGGCAGTTTCCCCTCTCTAGGAGCAGAGCACCAAGGTGCCCTGTGACACGGGTCATATTGATTACCACTGTTGGTGTCAGGAAGGAATTTTCCCCTACCCAGACAGGCATGGACCTTCCTAGGTTTTTGCTTTCCCCTATAACATGAGGTCTGGTTCACATGTGGGACCATCAGGCCATACCTATTTTCTCACATACAACATGCCTCCAATAAAACATACGCTTTGTTTTTGGAAGAGTCTTCCAGAATCATGCCCAATAATGTCACAAGGAAATCTTTTAGGAGCATACAGTGTCTAGGAAGTATGGCACCAAGAGGTTCCAGGAGGAACTCTATGTCATACAAGGTTAGACCCCAGGTCCTAAGAAGGCAGTAGCAATGCTGTTACTTCTTTAAGGTAAATAGTTCTTTATGTAAGTTCTGGAAATAAAGCATGATTTGCACACCACAAGCTTCATCAAGATACTACCAGAAGATCACTTATTTCTTCAGGTACCAGTTACAGTGGTCAGCCAAAAGCTGCTCCCATCAGCTTGCTAAGCCCAACACAAGTGACAGCCATCTTGGCAGTTGCATGGCTTGCACAGTGTCTCCAAATCAGCTTTTCCACTTAGGACATCCACCTCAATTTTGGGAGACTGATTTTGAGGAAATAGGTGCATGTAGTATGCCAGTAAATATGGTAATTACCCTGGGAAGAGGAACCACAACTTGCATATAAGTTGAAAGTAAGGACAAATTAGCCCAAGGGCATAAGAAGAAAAGCAACAAATCGTGAGTCTAGAATGCATCATTATGTGGAATGGAAGAGGAAAGGGGGACCTGGAAAGCCAAACTATCATATAAGCTGATGTTACAGAATTTCTGTCTGTTCATTAATAAACAGGCTCCATGAAGAGCTAATAAGATGAAATGCTGCACTGTGAAAAGGGCAGTTGACCATTATACTTAAATTACAGAACAAACTTTATCTTTTTCAAAGCTAAGTTCTTAGACCACTGAGAGAAGCAAACCAGACTTTTTGACCAAACTGTTCTTTTGAAAATCTGTTTAACGGAACCACTGTAACTGATACCATCCGAGAATGTGTACAGTAAGAATTAGCTGTCACATTCATGTATGTTGCTAATTTTATTAGCTGCTTAGTGACAGGTAGTAATAGGCAGCAACTGAATTCTCTTAAGAACAAAGTACTTTGTTCTGTGTCTGATGCGGAGGCCTGATTCATAAAAAATAAGTCCAGAAGTGATCATTAGATCATCCAGTCTGACCTTACATCAGAGGCCTCTAAGGAGAACCCTAATTCTCTAAAATGCAGAATATTTTAGTCTGAAAAAACATTAAAGTCTGTGCCAAAGATATAGAGTAAGACATGGTAAGTGCTCAAAGCCCTTGCAATGGCAATGAATGAGTTAATTAATATGTTGTGTTTTCTCATGTATTACATGTTCCTTTTCCCCCACAATAGGGGGAGGGGGAGTCTTAAGTGGGGAAGCATTTTTTTCACAAGAAAAGAAGTCTGGAGACACTGCATGCCATACAGCTTCCAAGATGGCAGGCTCCTGTGTTAACCCTCTCATAGCCATAGCTATTGGCTGAACTCTGTCGGCTGCTTTCATATAAACTTCCCAGAATACTTTACTGTTGAGCCAAAAGTTCACACACCTCAAAAATACAGTTCCCTGAATTCCTCTGTTTTGCACTGAACTGAGTATGAAACAGCAAGGCATCTGATCTTATTTAAGGGCCCAGTACATACTGTAAGGGCCTGAAAAAACTCAAAATAGTTTTGAGTGCAGTCTTTCACTTAGGGTCTCTAAACTGACCTTAGCCCAGGCCAAGAGTAACCAAAGAAATACTATTTTATAGTTGTGGCCTGTGATCTAAGTGATATGAGACTGGGAGGTCTCACTATTGCTACTACGTGAGAGAACTGTCCATCTCATTGAACAATAGCTGAAAAGACAGTATAAGTAGGAGTATTCTTCCTAGAGATTGTCCTTCCTGAACAAGCTCAGTCAAACTGGAAGTAGATCATGGCGAAGCTTATGCTGCAACCACCTATGAGTCTATGATTTGCTAGTTATTTAAGGAAACAAAAGATTTTAGTGTCAGGGCTGTCAGGATAGCATATTTCACAGAAAAATAAATATAAGACTGAAATGATGGTATTTCAGATAAAGGAGGAGTACGTGCTCTTCTGCTTTTTAGCCACTCCATTGTCATTGCTTTTATACTTTTTGTTGCTATTGTTTCTGCTTCTTCCACCTGTCACAACCCAGTTAATCAGTGCCCATGCCACTAGCAAGAGATACCATTCAAGTAGTCAACTAAGGGTTAAAAAGAAATCCTTGCCAGAAACTCCTGAAACAAAATCCTGGCGGAGAGCTGTATATAATTTATGCCCACGTCATAACCAAGAAACGAAACTTAAGACTGGTCAGGGTGAAAGGGGATAGCCCTGCCATAAATCCCTGCAATTGGTCAAGAAACAAGCGTAAGCCCCTCATCATAACTTCATACATAACAGGCAGAAAATCTAACCCGCTACCTTGTAACCTGATAGCAACCTGAGAGCACAAAGAACTGCTGCTTGCCAGAAAATTAAAGATTCCACATAACGGTTCATCATTGGGTATCTCCGTCAGACACCTCTGTCTATAAATAGTTTAGCAACTTCCGCCCAGTCGGAGAACCCCGGAAAAACCTCTGACGAGAGACCTGAGTCCATCACCAGAGTAGATTGACGGTCTGATCAGCTGTCAATCTCTCCCCGTCATCGTTAATTTTGACATAGTAAAGCCCTGCAGGCTCGATAGTCCGTTCTCGGCGCGCTTCGTTCGTCATCGCTTAATATTGTACGTTTGACTGTAATCGATGCAACTGTAACAGGAACAAAGGCTCAGCCTGCGTCGCACGTCACTATCTGGGCGACGTAAGTAAACAATCTCCTGTAACCAACACACGTCTGTGCCTGGTTAATTTCACCCCAGCCATCACTACCCACCTGTTGAGGCGACAGTTTTACGGCTCCGGTGGGGGGCGTCAGAAAGCAGCTGCCGGCCGGCTGCTCTGATTCCCGACACCACCATTGAGTAAATCTAAGATAGAAAAAAGATGTGGTCTCCATCCACCACAGCAAAGAACTTAAACAACAAACAAACCTAAGCCTTTTTGTGGGGGCTTTCTCCCTGCATCCTCTTTTGAAGCACTGGGATGCTCCTGCATATGAATAGAGTCTGGGAGTCAGAAGATCTGAGTTCTATTTTTGACTCTGCTACAGCTTTGCTCTGTAGATGAAACATGCAGACCTGGACACAGGCATGGGCAAACTCGGCAGTTGCCCAGGGCCTGCACAGAAAGGGGGCCCAAAAATAGTAATTTTTTCCATGGTCCAATTATTATTATCATTATCTCTGGCAAAGTTTTCACAGGGCTGCTAGGAGTCTAGGTACAGTACTGCCGGCATGAAATACTTAACCTCCCAGCACTTCAGTTACCTTGTTTGTAAAATGAAGGTCCATGGTACTGACATTGGGAACACCTTTTGAAAAACCTCAAATGAACAATAGGTTCTAAAAAGAAGACGAAAAATTCTCTTTGCTGTATTCCTTCCAGATATCAATAGAAGTACGACCTTACCTGGACATTGTAACAACCAAGCAGAAGTCATGCTTTTCTTACAAAGTGTTCTGTTGCTTAAAAATCATTGACATTATTTTTTTCACATTTAAGTACCTCAGTCACATTTAAGTACCTTGAGCTCATGTGCAGGACAAAATAATATATACCAGTTAATGCACAGAGCAGAGCCTTCCCTTTATATTCCACACATCAGATCCCCAATCTAAAATGTAACTGAAGCCAATGGGACTGTTTCCACAGACGTTGATGAGCTATGGATTACATGCCCTAAGGGCATTTTTACATGTGCTCCAGGAGTGCGGGGGGGGGGATGGGGGGAGTGCTTTAATTAGAGTGGCTTTGAGAGCTGCCCTAATTAAAGCGCCCAGAAGGTCACATATATCAGCATCCCCATGCCGAAAAATGGTGGCAGGGTCACTTTAACTAAAGCTCTTTGAATGAGCTTTAGTTAAAGCAACCCCACCATCATTTTTCAGCGTGAGAACACTGATACACATGACACGGTAATTACCACACTCCAACAGACTCAATTAATCAAGTCTGCTCTGACGTGCTGTAATTACAGCATGTCAGAGCAGCCTCCATGCACATGTATAGGTGCCCTGAGTATCTGCCCAAGTAAATAGCTGCTCATGCGCACTGCACTCTCATTTCACATCCAAAGAAAAGGCCTCAAAAATATGTTATGCTTTATTCTCTAATTATGTTCTCCTAGGCTAGGGACAGAAATTATATATAAACTGGTATAAGTGATTGGAAACTGGTTCAGATCTGTAACACAACAGAAGTTCAGTGCACATAAACTGCCTTTAAATAGCCAAAACCAGTTTAAGACAAACCCGGATGCACGTAGTATCAAACTTAACTGATTTAGATTATTGAACTTCTGTCCCCTCCAGATTCAAGTTAACTCACACTTCCCCAGCATCCCAGGATGCTTTGTGCCCCTCTCCAAAAGCTACCCCCCTCACAGAATAAGTGGGCTAGCCTTGGCCCAAGCTATCTGCTCCAGTTGAGCAGGGGAGCATGTACTAGTGACCCCCAGCTTCTGGCCTGGGCTACTTCAGGCATGTGGCTGCATTTCCAGAATCAAAAGTGAATGTCTGTTCACTTGCTGATCAGTTCAGCCCACACAGTTTAGACTAATCTGCAAAGATTTAATCAATTAGCCTCAGGCTTTTTGACTGTCTGTACTTATCCAAGATCTCCTTACCACAAAGACAACCACCACCTTATTTTGCCAAAACATCAAGTTCTAACTAAGTTTTCAGGCATACAACATTTGCTTGTTAAAAACTAATCTAAGACACAGTAGACAACCCCCTTTGCAATGTACAATAGATTGCATTTGCCCTGAAAAATCCAACTATACTATTTATCCTTGAGCACCATCAACTGGTACCCGAATACAGAGAGACAGAGAGACAGAGACAGAGAGGATACACATACATATATGTACACACAGTTATAGGACATGCACAAATGCACCTGCAAAGCCCCTCACCAAATTCATTATCTGCTAACTACCAGATGGAATGAGACAGTCAACTGTTTAAGCTTCTCTTGAAGCTCCAGTGTACTTCAAGACCTTGGTACCTCATGGAAGAGCATATAAACAGATATCCTTAATGCAGTAAATATAATGTTGATCAAGGCTGCATTAGCACATAAATCTCACCAGACAATTCCTTTGAATGCATACTTTAAAAAATGCTTAGAGCCTCTCTAATTAAAGTGCTGCCTCCCCCCACCCCAGAGCACATTTAAAAGTGCCCTTAATTTCTCAGTAAGCCTAAATTAGTATGGCCTTTGTCAAAGACTGAAAGTTTCATTGACTTCAGCTGGAACTTGGAGTTCCCAAAACCTCTGAAAAAACTACTAGTATACCTACTAAGCATCAGTAGATGCTTTAATATGGATTTATGATCCCACCTGAGGCAAAGGGTTGAAATGTTTAGCCATTATAAAGCATATACAGAAAAAATTAATGTTTCAAAAACTAGAGTGCAACCAGGAAGCAAATGAGCACAAAATTAAAATCTTTGTAGTAATCTATAAATATGCCAGATCAGCAGGGATCCTGGTTTTCTCTGATAAAAAAAAAAAAATCCCCAACTTTCTGATGAAAAAAGTAACCCCAAATCCACATACTTCCATGATTAAAATGAAACACCACTAATATATATATATATATATATATATATATACATACTAGTGAATTGCCTGTCAAGAATGATGAGTGGGGGGGACAGGCAGGGACGGAGCGCTGCCACCCACCACCCCACACTGCTGCCACCTCCCAGAGCAGGTGGAGTCGGGGGGAACTTGCACATGGCAGGCTCTACCATCACCCACCACCCTGCGTTACCACCACTCCATGTCCAGCTGTGCACCACATGCCACCTTCCCCCACCCTGCATCCAGCCCTGTACCATCCCCCACCCACTCCTGCTGCTCCACATCTGACCCCGCACCACTCCCGCTCTGCCCTACTGCATGTCTGCCTGGCTCACTCCTCCTGGCCTGCTCCACTGGAGCCATGCCTCGCCCATCATTCTTGATGCAGCACTGGCTGGAGCCATGCCCCACCAGGAGCCATGCCCCCCAAGAGCATAATGGACAGACAGACACACACACACACACACAGATGGACTAAGCCCTTTATATATATATAGAATAGTGGTATTTCATTTTAATCACAGAAAAATTTGGATTTTGGGTTACTTTTTTCATCCAAAAATTGGGGATTTTTTTTATCAGAGAAAACCAGCATCCCTGCAGATCAGTGTCACAGGATTTTTTTGTACCCAGTCTTCCTCAGGAATGGAATCAATACTTCCAGGCATACATTTATAGCAATATGGCTCAGGGCCCAGATATCTCACTATGAAGTCTGTTTTTCCTGAGGCAGCATCTGACTCTAGAGTTAGATTTAATGAGGAGGATTCTATGCTGATCATTCTGGAACAGCTATCGCTGATTCATGTTTCAGAGGGGCTGACTAGACCACTTTGTCTTTCTGGATTGCAGTGTTGTTTCCTCTGAAGACATTTCTAACTCTTTGAATTATTATATGGATGCAAAAATTTCAGCATTCCCAATGGAAAATTCACAGTTTCTCAATTTTGAAAAGAGGTGGGTCTTGAAAGGAAAATGATTTTTGCCAAACTGACAAAGACCTGGGGGACAAAACACAGCCCGCTGTACAGTTGTTCTCCTGCATGCCAATTTTTTTCTAACTGCAAACTATGCAGCTTCTTTCTGTAAAAAGAAAATACAGAACACCATTTGGTGACCACATGCGCAACACAAAGAAACATCTAACAGAATTGCCTCTCATGAAAACTGATAGTCATATTAGTCAGTCGCAGTTCTCGGTTCCCTTGCATATTGTACAGACATTTGCACTAGTGTGGAGTAGGTGTAAAATGTTACTTTCACTAGAAGGAAAGAAGGTAGGAAGGCATATTTTCAGCATAGTAGTGAAGACTACCTTGGTGCAGACTGTGCCTTGAAGACCCTAACTCATGTGGGGGCTGTATTGAGAGACCTTGCCTCCATGTGAGTTCCAGGAAGAACTGTGCTTCCCTAGGGAGTGTACATGTTCCCTCTTGCCAGCAGGCCATGTCTTCAACCCCTTTGAAGGGGCTCAAAACATTCTACATTAAACTAAAAGAATGGAGACTGCATTTTTGCTTAACATTTGGCATTAGACTTTGCGTTTGGTTTAGCAGAGGGACTGTTTTTATAACTGACCTTTCCCTACAAGGCTTTGGCAAAGGAGGGCTCCTTGTGTACTCCCCACATTATCCATTTGCCCAAGGCTCCTCACAACATATACCTTAACTGTATTTTAAGAACTTCTCATTCATGCATTTATTTGCTTTTTTCCCTGCCTATTCTTTTTTATGAATCAGACTCCAGATGCATGGCCCAGCCCAGATACAGGTTTCACTCAGAGAGAACATTTTAGTTCAAACATTTCACTATTTTTCTTGCTTCCTTTCTGCCAGAAAAAGTTGAGGGTTGAGAGCAGAGGGGAAGGCACTCAACTTGTAACTACAGCCAAGGCAGATGCAATATCTCTTTTATAACCTACACACATGTAATTGGTAACAGTGCCTGGCTCTTGGACTAGGACTACACTAATTTCCTCTAATTTAGCCAACCAAAAAACCTCCCTGTAAATCAGATCTGGAAATTCAGGAAACCCACTGGCCACTACATTTAGCAAAACATTTGCAAGTCATCCAGAGACTCAATTTCCTTCCTTCAAAAAATAACACATTTATTTTGTAAGGAGAAGATGACAATCCCTTTCTGAGCACTTACAGTAGGTTTGCTGTCTTTTTGGCTCAGCCCCATTGGTGCATCCAGGAACTGAGGACAACTTGTTCACTTTCTAATGATTATTTTATCACTAGCTTGCCACTTCCAACTGTGGAAAATTTCTAACGTTATGCTGCTAACACCAAACAAAGACTTCAGTCATTTCCACATCCCAACAAGGATGGGAGAAAAGTGATGATAGTAGAATTTTATTGGCTTTATTTAAACAACCTTCTTCTCCCCCAACAATACTGTGCTACCACTATAAAACTTTTCTGACACATTACTTTAAACATTAATGCATGGACATGCCTGCTCTGTACTTCAGGAGCTACAATTTGAAGCCAAAAGCTAAGCCTATTTAAAGCATACTGAATACAGCGTAGAGAGTCTGAACCTTCCTGCTTCTATAACCTATTGAAATTTACACCCAGCCCCCTTTTTGCCTGAGGCCAGACTGGTGGGCAGGGAAACTGAAGGGGACTTCATATATAGGAACAGCATTTCTGCTTTTTTGCTTTCTCAAGCTAAGAGAAGCAAAACAATTACACCATGATAAAAGCAGGGTGGGCTGATCCACCATAACTCATTCAAGTATCCTCTCTCTCCTGCACTGAGTTAAGCTAACTAGAGTGGCTTACCCCTGAATGAAACAGCTGCTAATTTACAGCAGTTTTGCTCCCACATAATACAGGAAACAGCAGACTCATACAACAGTCACATAAGAGCATCTAACACACAGTAAATCCCTCACCCCTTTTAATTCTGTATAATTGTTTCTTCTGCCCATGTGCTCAGTGACCATATAGCACTGTAAAGATAACTGTTGTACCCTGTGAAATCAGTTACGATCATTGGGTGCAGCTGCAGTCAGCTGAAAAAGAGTGATAGTGAAAGATAATAATAATAAAATTAAGCAAACAGGGGAAGGTTTAGCTTAGGTCTGGGAAAGTTGCTAGTCTGACTACATAGTTCATCCCATTTAAACTGATCATTGCACCATAGATCCAATCAAAAATGCATAGCAGGGCCAAAATTTGCCTGCTCTTCTTACCAAAACAGTTCTCAAAAGTGCAGAATTGTGTTTGTATGTACTTTTTGTACCAGTATTCCAAAGGAAATAAAAAGGATCAATCACTTTAATATTGTTACTCATATACTTACCTGTGTTGAAAGAATGGGATTTAAACTCATTACTCAAAACCAGTATCGATAAAATAGGGCAATAACCATGCAAAAGGAAGTTATTGGAAGACCAAAATTGGAAATAGCCCCAAAAAACTCCTAGACACGTCACAGAGTAGAAACACAAGTCGCCTTTCGCTGCCTTTGTGACATCATAAGAACTTTTATGGCAGCACAAAGTGACAGCAAATAAACATCCATACCTTTTGTCATGCCACAATGTGGCCATGACAAAAGACAGTAATAAATTATGTCACTTTATTGCAGTGGGCATCCATTTACAGCTGGAGAGTGCAGGCAGCCAAAAAGCTAGGACACTCCAGTGCAGCCTGGGGCTCAAACTGCCAATCAGCTGATTGGTGGCTCCAGTCCTAGGACCACACCAGAATGTCAAACTCCCTCTGGTGCAGTCCTGAGGCTGAGACTGCCAATCAGCTGACTGGTAGCCCCAACCCCGGGACTGTGTACCACTCTGGAGAGTCCTGGCTTTCCTCACATACCATGCCCCTTGTAGTCTGCAAGGTTCACATGGCCCAATGTCCAAGATCAGCAGGAGAGACAATAGGCAACGTGTTTCACGCAATAAAGAGGATCAGCTATGCCAGGACATAGTCTGGCACAGTTTATCTGCTTCATTTGGGGACCTCTGTTTCTAGCCAGAGTCAGCCAAGCCAAAGTATTAGTAAAAGTCCAAGAAAGAAATAGGGGAGGGAGTGCTAAAAGGAAATCAGGCAAACCACAGTAAGACCATATTGTTGTCTTAATTTTATACTTTAAAAAATAATGCTAGCTTTTAGTTTTTCATTTGGTACAAGTACATTCCATTACTGATTTTAGGTTATGCCAGCTAGTGACATAACGTCCATGCTGTAATATGATAGGGTGAGTTCATATACAGTACATAAGAGAGGCTACAATCTATGAAAGTGAATGTTGTATCCATACATCAATTGAAATGGCCTGCAATTCAGGGAGTAATTGTTTTGAAACAATCTCACATGCATTCACCTTCACGAGATTAGAGGCTGATGTCACTATGAGGATGAAGTCATCAGCAATGACTTAAGCTAATGGGCTAGTGCCAGAAGAACTCAGAAGTTGTGCAAAATTTAACTCCTTCCAAGAACTGAGGAATGCATAGAACTCTCTCTTTCTTTTGTTCATGGCATTTTCTTGATCATTAGTAAATTTTAATCTAGGAAGGATAGTGATTGGCTAATGGAGTTGAGAACATGTTCTCTCTTATTTTGCTGCATATACTCTGCATTTGCAATTTTTAATTCCATGTCTCTGAATTCAAGTTATGCTTTGAAGTCACAGAAAACTGTCAATAAAACTCAGATGCTGCTTCAGGATCTTCTGTCCATTTCTTATAACACTAACTCAGGAGAATAATCCTGACTTCTAAAGCCTCTGAAGTCAGTGGAATCATGCAAATGAAAGAGAATATAACCTTATACTGTTTAGAAACAGAAAGGTGGGGAAGAGATCTTGTTAATTTAGCAAACTTTTTGCAGGAGCAATAAGCAAACCAGTAGTTTTCTGTGGTATGATCAAGGCAAAATCAGAACAGGATACCAAGTCAAAAATGGTGTATTATAGTGAAATAAAAGAGAAGCATGTGATTTAGAACATCAGTGGCATTAGATCATCAGAATCATCTTGGAACGTACAGATATTTGTGTTTGACTAATGTAACATGCCTGTCCTAAGACTGTTCTATTTTCATTATGTTAAGAGTTGAGGTGTAACAAACTAGAATTCACAGATATACTCAGTAAACAGTCCTAGTGATGCCAAAATATAGCATTTGTTACCTATCCCAAAGGAAAAGTATTTTCAAGCACACTAAAGATGAAAAAGCACCAGGCCTGACCCCACATACAGTATTGTAAATCAAGAATAAGGGAAGTTACTTAGACCAGTTTTAAAGCAGTGTAACTATGGGTGCAGGCAGAAGTGCAGCTCCCTGGTTTAACTCATAGCACTTCACAGAAAGCTCCATGAGTGACACCAGTCCTCTCAACCCAACAGACGTTAGCTACTGGGTCAGGAGGATGGGGGATCAAGCTCCACTTTGGAGCCAATCCAGGGAGAGAGGCTGCGTATCTGCAGCCCCTCCCCCTAGTTTCACCCCCAGCCCTCCAGCCCCTAGTACTGTCTCAGAATGGGAAGGGGAGAAGGCAGGGGAGGGAGGTCCATTCTGAGGTTTGGCCAACTTGCACTAGAGTGGGAACCTCCTCACCTCAGGGGGGCTCCAATCCACGCACCCCACCCTCCAGCACCCCGCCAAACAAACTCCCTCCACTCTCTTCCCCCACTCCCTCAACACTGCTCCCAGTGTGCACAGACATGAGTTAATGAAGGCACTCCACTTTGACATGACTTCATCTGAACCCTCATTACGTGTCACAGCGCACCCCGCTGCCCCACTCTTAGAGAGGGGAAAGCTGCTGGGGAAAAGCCCTATCAGCGATAATGAGCACAGCTGCAGGTTGCCAGGGCAACTAATGAGAGTCAGCTGCCTGTAGGGGGCAGGGCCTGGCTCCTATAAAGCCTAGAGTCAAGGCCAGGCTAG
>NW_005842188.1:402687-405873 GCF_000455745.1 Alligator sinensis | reverse complement strand
ACGAGCACGAGCACGAGCACGAGCACGAGCACGAGCACGAGCACCTGGAGTTAGGATGAGGAGAGAAGCCTGACAGCAAGTACCGCTTGATCAGAGTTGAGCAATGTTAAGTTATAGCCAGGCGGCTTTGAGTTTGTTTGTGTGGTTGTGTATTACACCGGTGGTTTGGGCGAGGCTGTAGGGGTTGGAGGTGGCCTCATGGGGGGGGCTCACGGTAAAGTGAGGGCCCCAGTGCCAGTGAGGGCACACTAGGCCCTGAGAGTTGCAGGGCAGAGTCATGGGGTCAGTTAAGCTCAGAGAGGAGCAGCTGAACCTCATAGGGACCCCAGAAGGGTGGGGGGCCCTAGCGCCAGTAAGGGCGCAACTTGCGGGGTGTGTAGACCCCAGCCTGGAGAGGGGCATTTTGAGAAGCCCCAGCGTGGGTACAATGAGCCCCAGGAGGGGCACTACTAGGAAGCCCGAGTGTGGGTGTGGCGAGCCCCAGGAAGGGGGAGCGCACTCTAGAGAAGCCCAGTGTGGGCACAAGTGCCAGAGAGAAGGGTGATTTTATTAGGGAGCCCAGCGTGGGCACAGTGAGCCCCAAAGAGGGGGCGGCACTATTAAGAAGCCCAAGGCGGGCACAACGAGCCCGAGAGGGGCAATATGTGAGGAGCCCAGGAGGGGCATGACGAGCCCGGTAACCGGCTAGCGCTGCAGAAAACCCAAGAGAAGGACAGGGTGCTGCGGTGGTCCCCAGGGAAAGGGGATAGCAGCACAGCGTCCCGGAAAAGGGGAAGCAGCGTGGTGGGCCTGAAAGACCGGAGGCTCGATATAGAGTCCCAAAGCGGGCAAGGGTCCCTGAGTGGGACAACACTTTTAGAGGAGGCCCCAGAGAAGAGGGGCAGCGCTGGAAAAGGCCCCGGAGAAGGGGGCAGCATTTTAGGAAGCCCAAGGTGAGCACGGCGAGCCCCGAAGAGGGGAGCGCCTTATGAGAGAAGGCCCCAGGGAAGGGGGCCGTGTACGTATAGAGAGACACACCAACGTCTATCACATCAGCGAGGCTTGGGGCATGGTATTAGGGGTTGGTAGGAGCCACGCGTAGCCCATAAGGCTAGGGTGCCTGGGGAGCACCCATCATACCGGGAGACCCCCAGGGGGTCCGGGAACACACGGGGACAGAGGTCCCAGCTATCCATGCCCAGGGAGTCGTAAGGCAGCCTCCCAACATATACTAAACAGCAAAGACGTGGCGGGCGAGAATCGAGGGTGCCCTTGGGCTGAATTGGCACGGAGAGAGGGCCTTAAGGAGATCACGGCCCTCCTATAGGACCCCGCCGTGACAACAGGATTGGGCCCTTTTAAAGCTCTCTGCAGCTGTGAACTTGTCATGGCTGTAGAGCACTTTCAGGGCCCAGATTGGGTGAAAATTGTCACTTCTGTCTGTGTCCTTAACTGACTTCAACAGGCCTATGACTTCTCTAGCTAGGGAGAGTAAGCTGGGGCATGAATTTACACTATATCAGCTACTTCTCATTTACTCCACATCCAGATACTCTTAGCACACAGTAATAAGGAGTTACAAGGCAGCTTACTTTGCATTTACTGTATGCTGAGGCTCCATATGGAAATGAATACAGAGTAGGTAATGCATTATAAATTCACATCCCACCTTATTACATTCTATATAGATCAGGCGTAAGCTTTCATGAAGGCAGTTACATTATCCTGCTCTTGAACTGGTGTCTACAAATTTAGAACAAAGCCCTATACTTTTAGCAAATTATTTATCATTCAGTAATTAATAACGTAGGAGGAGACATCTAACACACAGGAGCCAGTAGGTTGCATAGAAGTTGACTCTTCAGCAATAAAGATAAGAAGATACAGTTGAACAAACTTATCCTTCTTCTCTTGTATAATTAATTTCCCCTTCTACACATGATTAATCATTTTTTACATTGTATAACAATGCTGACATGACACATTCAATCACATATTTTCTTAAATAGGAGGTACATGTTTAAAAAAATGAAACTACAGCTGACAGGATACACAATTTTAATACCAGCTTTGTCTCCTTTGTTCACCAGGAACCACTCCCTGCCTGGGACTCTATGCAATGCAGAGAAACATCTAGTTGTTGGATAAGATATTGTACCCAAACATATCACTGCTAATACTTTACTCTCCTGAGACATGACATTTAAGGAGCTCATGACCAGGGATCCTGGTTTTCTCTGTTTAAAAAATCCCCAATTTTCGGATTTAAAAAAATAACCGTGTGTGTGTGTGTGTGTGTGTGTGTGTGTGTGTGTGTGTGTGTGTGTGTGTGTGTGTGTGTGTATGTATATATATGTATATACACACACACACCTAGATAGATAGATTCATTTTAAATCACAGTAAAATGTGGATTTGTGGTTACTACTTTTAATATGAAAATTGGGTTGGGTTTTTTTGTCAGAGAAAACCAGGATCCCTGCTAATGACACTTTACAACAATTAATCTATACATTGCTAGAGTTTAAGGCAGAAGGTATAATTAGACTATCTAGTGTGACGACCGGCTTTTACATTCCACCCAGTTGCCATTGCATTGATCTCAATTCCTTATCTTGAACTAAAGCGTATCTTCAATAAAGAACAAAGGCATCTACCTTTAAACTGAAGCAATCAAAACATGGAAAATTCTTTCATTTTGAATGGCTCAGTTTTTGTACAGCTCTCAGAAAAGCATTTTCTAGGAGTACAAAGTTAGGCGTTTCCATTTTGTAATAATCTAAAGCAGGGGAAGGCAGTTATTTTGGCTGGAGAGCCGCTTAACAAGTTTTGGCAAGCTGTCAAAGGCTCCAAGGTTAGCCCCACCCCTTGACAGGTGGCCCATCCTTGGGTGCCATCTTGGGACTGGAAGTCCCACCCCCTAAACCATGACCTTTGCCACTGGAGGTCCCTCCCCTTCCCCCAAAAGTACTCAATTTGGGAAGTAGATTTGCCATCTTGGAACTGGAAAAAAAACAAATTATATACTAAAAATGAAACATCCACAATAACATATTTCAATTTTATTTAAAATATATATTTATTTAAAATATTATATTTAAAATATATATATATTTTTGTCCTTATTTGTGTGTGTTTGCATCGTGTATATAGAGGTGATTGCATAATAGCTCAAAATAAAATCTTACTCTTGTCCATTGCAGGGGG
>NW_005842188.1:387463-401607 GCF_000455745.1 Alligator sinensis | reverse complement strand
TGTGTTCGGGGGGGGGTTGCGTGGGGGTTGTGGGGATATTTGGGTGGGTGTATGTGGTTTGCGTGGGGGTTGTGGGGATGTTTGGGTGGGTGGGGATGTTTGTGTGGGGTCATGGGGATGCTTGGGTGGGTGTATGGGGTTTGTGGGGTGTGTGGAGGGGGAGGGTGGCTGGGGAGATGTTGGGAGTCGGGAGTGGGGTGTGCATAGGGGGTGTGGGTGCATATGTGTGGTGGGGTGTTTCTGCATAGCAGTGAGTGGGGCTCCCCCCAGAGGTCCACAGGTGTGTGGGGAGATGTGGGGAGGGGTTTGGGGTTAGTGAAGGAGGTGTGGGGAGGGTGTGGGGGGTGTGGTGTTTGTGAGGTGTGTGATTGTGTGTGGTGGGAGGTTGTGGGATTTGTGCGGGAGGGTTTGTGGGTATTGTGAAGTGTGTATGGAATTCCCTACGTGTGCCCCCAAGAGCCGGTCAGCCCCCACCCTTGCCTCACAACAGCCTGGATCCCACACACCCTGCAGTGCCTCCCCACCACTGCCAACAGCATGCAGCCCATGCCCTGCACCATGCCTGCTCTGGATTGACCCTGGAGGGAGCAGATCAACCAGAACCCTGGCACAACCCCAACCTGGTACACCCCGAGCCTGCTCCAGACCTACCTGCTCATGCTAAATAGTGGTAGCAGCAGCACTGGCTGGACAGAAACTGTTGCTGAGCGCAGGGCAAAAGTGGCCTCTCCCCCTTGTTGCTGCCCAGCACTCTCTGCTACAGCCACCCAGAGCCTGTGCTGGGCTGCCTTGTCTGCCCTGTGCCACCCCTGTTTAGCATGAACAGGTGAGTCTAGAGGAAGCAAGCGACATGCCAGGTCAGGACTGTGGCATAAGTACCAGTGCCATGGGACTGGGGTCAGCGGCTGCATCAGACACGAGAAGCTGCCACCACCTGGTCTGCCTAGAAAGGCAGTCCAACTGCGGAGATGCCTTAGCCTCACTGCATGCCCAAGACAAGAGGTGGTTGGACATGCCACTGCCTGACAGTGCCTGGGTCAGGCAAGACTGAGGGATGCACCATGGGCCGGACAAAGCCCCTCAATGGGCTGGATCTGGCCTGCGGGCCATATTTTTCCCATCTAAATAAAGCATCATTGTTTGATCTTTTGACCTACATGATCTATTTAAGGACACATAGAAGACCTGTGGTAGAGCTAAGAAGATAGCTTTAGTCTCCAGGATTCCTATATCTCTGCCTAAAACACAGTACTGCCTACCCCATTCTTCCTTTCAATGGTGGTGATGGTTTTATGGTACACTTGCAGCTAGGGAGCTTGAATGATTCTCCCTACCCTCTCCTACTTCACCAATTAGGTACTTCATCCACCTGTCAGGAAGTTAGTGAAAAGACTACCACTGATTTCTGCCACAGCTGGATTGAACCCTAGATAACTAGCATTTCCTGCATCTGGAGAGCAATTGGTACTCACTTCACTATACAAGAAATAGGCACAAAGTTGAGGCCAGCTCCCAATGAAATACTGTGAGCTGTTTTTTTTAATATGTGAGACCTGTGACTTGGACTATATCTCTGCTGGGAAGGAAGAGTGGTAATTCTATGCTTTTAATTATGCTAGTGTGCCTTTTAGATCTCCTAAAAATAATACCCCAAACCTTGTATCTTAAAAATCAAATCCTGAAAAGGGAAGTTTCTACATTCTTCATTATAATTTATTGTAAGAGCTCCAATTCCAGCTTCAGCTTTGTGAGGATGGTGGCAGCTGACTTATTATTCTAGCATGGTTGATAGAAATACAAAATTGCCTATGCTTCTTTGCAAATGATTTCTGTGGCTCTGGCTTGCAATGGCTGTCAGTGGATTCTGTACTGATTTTTTTTTTTTTTTACACCAGCATGTAATACAGGGGAAGTTAAAAAGAAAAAAAAGAGCTTTTCAGGAAAACAAGTCCATTCATATTAGGTTTTATAAGACTAGATTTGGGATACCCATGTATGGTAAATTACCTGAGGATAGAAAAGCCCCCCAGTCCCTCAGAAACTGACATAGGTAGCAGCTATTAATTTAATCCTAGCTTGCATGCAAAGGCCAGAAGTGTCTAGCACCAACAATGGTCAGTGACCCCAAAGGATATGAGCTGTAACTTTACCCCCTTCCACACCCATCAGCAGAGCAGGGGAGTTCAAAAGAGAAACATATGCTACACCCTTGCAAAGGGGATTGTTCCCAGTATCATTCTGGTGGAATCAACCAGAGTGGCTGTGGAAAATGCTGCTGGAGTGCCTCTCCCTCTTCCTCTCATACTTGTATATGCCAAAACAGAGCTGTTAGCATTTGGACTAAGCTTCTTGGCAATGTCCTTTTAAAGCTTGTCAAAGACTGTGTCAAGTTGCTGTATGCAGCAATATGTGACACACTACAGTTCTCCCCAAGCAAAATCACACTGTATGATGTAAACACATATTTAATAGCACCATTCTTTTAGGATATCATCCTGTAAAATGCTGAGTGCCTCAGGAAGGATGATGTACCTCTTCATTCACCCCTAAAGTAAGCTCGTCGGAGGCCTCTGCTCCCTAAAAGATTCAGCCTTTATACAGTAAGTGAAAGACAGGGCAGCATGGCACTTTAACCAGTTAGTCTCTAATAAGGCTGCTTGTACATGCCACAGGGGTTTACTTCGGTTTAATTCTCCCTAAATTGATGCAGTGGGTTTTTAAAAATTAGGGAGAATTAAACTGAAGTAAACCCCTGTGGCATGTACACAAGGATCAGGCCCGATCCTTACCTGCCTCTCTGTGGTGGGGGGAGAAGCTGCTGGCAGCCAAGTAGTCCCTGAGCTGCAGGGGTCCCTCCGCAGTGGCACACCCCCAGGTGGCACCCACCCACAGGCACCTGGCCTGGGCAGTCCTGGGGGAAGGAACAGCTGCGGAAGGAAGCACCAGCCCCCCTGCAGCCATAGAGAGAAGCCCCGGGCCCCTGCATAGCTCAGGCAGGCAAGCAGGCTCCGAAGAGAAGGAAAAAAAAAAGATCAGGGTCCTCACTTTTTTTTCTTCAGTGGAGCCTGCCTGCATGCGCTGCCACTGGGCTGCCTGCACGGGCTGCCTGCACAGCCCCTAAGCTGGACAGGACCCGGTGCTTCCCTCCGCAGCTGTTACACTTTGTGAGGTAGCAAAATAAACACCTCAGAGGTGTTTTATTTTGCTATGTCCCAAAGTCATTTAAAGCACAATAGCCAACAGTGTACACAGCAGCATCATTAAAGCGCAATACACTGCCAACAGTGTAACCAGCAACACCATTAAAGCGATGCAAAAGGGCATTTAAGCCACTTTAAAGGCCAATTTTATGGCATGTACAAAGGCCCTGAGGTACTACCCTGCCCTACCTTCTTCTTGACTTTAGCCCAACGCAGCTAACCATTTCTCTCAACAGAAAGTAAAACCAAGAAAACATCTATCAAAGGAAGCCCTATCATCCCTAACATCCACAAGCAGAAGCAAGAATGTAGACAGAGGTAAAGTTTCACATGCACTCCCATGATTGCAGTAGGTTTAAACACATGAATAACCTGAGAAGGATTTAGTATACACTCTTGGTATTAGCGTTCCCTCTAAGTTGTGCGGCGTGCGTGGCCGAGCATACGCACTCATGCCACACTGCCAGGTGCGCCTGAGTAGCTGCACACGCCACCCAGCTTAGAGGGAATGTTGCTTGGTATATGCCTATTCTGGCTCTAACAGGAAAATCCTAAGAATTTTGCCAAGACAAATAGTGATTTGCATAGATGCTAGCAAAAACCAATCATGTTGAATCTGAGTACTGCATCCAGAACTGAGCAAATAACTGATTATTCAGTATCTTGCCAAAACGAAGGCAAGAAACAGGTTGAACAGAACAGTTGCTTACAGGTGTGAAAAAAAGACAAACAGCTTGGCGCGCCCCTGCACCAAGCACAGCGCGTGCCCAGAAGAGGCATCGCATTAGTTTGACATGGCTCACCTGACATCTGTATAGATCGCACACTTCAGCAGGGCTTTTTGGCGCTTTTATCTAATAACTGATTGAATCAGCTTGAGACAAAAGCACCAAAAAGCCCCGCTGAAGTGCCAAATCTATACAAACACTGGGGAGCCAGGTAAAACTAACATGCTTCCTCTTCTAGTAAAGCGCTGTTTTGGGGGAGTTTTGGACATCTGTCAGTACCCTTTGTTTTGTTTTAGGGTTTCTAAAATAAATGTAGTGAAATGTCTAAAATAATATCATTTTGAAATGAAAAACATCTCATTTAAAAAATATCAGAATGAAACATTTGACTTTTCAAAATTTTTTCTGTTTTTCCTGTCAAAATAATTTGATTAATTCAATACAAATTTGAAAGGAATTTCAGCAACCCCAAATCTGCATTTCTCTGTGTATTTCATCCAACTCTAATTGCAGCTTTTATTTCTGAAAGGTGCCTGTTTCATTTTCCATATTATGTAATGCATTTTGTTTGCTTGTTCTTTGTTCCTTCTTCTGTATGAAGGAATTTGAATAATAAACTTGTAAAAGAAAAGCTTAGTTCATGTTATCTGATCTTTAATCCCAGATTTTGCCTTTGTACATGATGGCGGGGTAACTATGTTTTCAAAACCATAATGGAAACTCATCTGCTAATCTGTCAACAGGATGTCCATCTGTAATGTCTGTTCTACATTTGTTTTGCAATGTCACTATTCACTGAATGTTTGATACAGATGTTTTGACACATGAGCAATAGAGCAAAATTAAGTTTGTTTTTTTAGCCCTCCCCCCATGAAAGATTTATTTAAATAAAAGCTGCTATATTTTTCTTTAATAATAAATAATGGTACACTCTGTGCTCATGAATATTCAGTTCAATACACATCAGTATTTCTTTATTTTCTGATATACTGGCACAGCAAAAGCACAGTAAGTCTTCAGAGTTCAGTTTTTATAGTAATTAACAGGGATCCTGTTTTTTCTGACAAAAAAATCCCCAATTTTCAGATTTAAAAAAGTAGCCCCAAATCTACATGTTTCCAGAATGAAAATGAAACACCATTAATATATAGCTATCTATATAGTGGTGTTTTATTTTGATCATGGAAAAATGTGGATTTGGGGTTACTTTTTTTAAATTTGAACTGAAGATTGGGGATTTTTTTATCAGAGAAAACCAAGATCCCTGGTAATTACAAACAAAAGTCACACAACCACTGTCTTCCACATTCTATTAAAGATGGCCATAAAATATTTGTAAAAGGTACCAATAAAATGCTAAATAAATCCAAACACTTCAAGCTAGAGCAGGAATTGTCTTAATTGTCAACCCTATGCTTTGTGCTAGTTGTCATACCAGAACTCATACCACCTAAAAAGAGATGAAAGAATATCTGCTTTCTTTCAGACAATGTATTACATCAAATATTAGCCTCTGCTCTCTTGATCCGCTTTCCTTAACTGTTCCTGCTTCAGGAAAAAATACTGCATTTTTAACAAATTTTATACTAGTGACACAAGCAGAGGTGGTCCAAGAGATATATAAAGCTTACACTCACAGGCCTCATTTGATTTTGGGACTCTATGGGCGCGTCTACGTATGCACATTTACTGCACAGTAACCAAAAACTACTGCACGGTAACCAGAAATTACTGCACAGTACAGGTGTGTGTCTACATGCACACATCCATACCACACAGTAAATATTTATTATGTCAATTTATGCCAACTTGGGCATAAGTTTTATACCTGCATCATGCAGGTATCAAATTTATGGCCGATTAATTACTGAGCAGTATTGCATGTTTAGATGCCTTACTGCCCAGTAACATGATGTGTATGGACTGACTTGGGACTAACTTTAGTCCCAAGTCAGTCCACACACAGTGTTACTGCACTTTAACGCCTGCACGTGTGTATATGGTAGCCTAAAAACCGCTTACTGTGCAGTAAGTTGCTGTACAGTAAATTTAATGCTCAGTAAATGCAAATCCTATTTCACCTCCTGGATAACCAAAGTGCAATCTGAGACTAACTCTGGAGTTAGCTATCTATTACCCGCTCTGGGTATATAGTACCCCCATTACAGAATAACCCTTCAGAGATGTGCAGATATCTCCCTATACAGTCTGAGAAGGTGAAAGCATTGTTCCTGCTCAACAGTCAGGTAACTATTGTGGTTAAGGTAACTCAGAGTTGTTCACAAGCTGTACTTGGGTCATTCAAGAGGTGAAACAGGATTCAGTGCCAGTACTGATATCTACAAAATGTAAGATTCTATCCCCTTCACTGCAACAGTAGCTTTGAAATAACACACATTTTAGTCTGTTATTGGATCTTACTGGATCCAAGACTTTAAGAAAAGCATCAAATATTACAAGACTTGTGACAAAATCACAAGATTTGGCAACTCCCTCATTCCCTTTACTAACACTTGTGTGGCAGGTTGTACACATTCTGTAGTGTGTGTGAGATAAAGTAAAAAAAAATCCTACCGGGCTGTAAGAGTCAAGGATTTCTGTAGATGATATCTTTTATTAGACCAACTGCATGGTTGGGGTAGGTATGGCTAAGTACAGATGTTCAAAAAGCCCAAGGAGAAATCAACCTAAATTACATGGTTTTCTATAAGTGGCCTAGATTATCTGGGTAGCAAATAGCATAGATGTTCACACTTCGGGGCAAGAGGGGTATGCAAGCTGACTGCACTGGCCAAGGCCTGCAGGTTGGGGGTGTTCCTGCATACCTCCTAGCATGCCCCACAAGCTCCCTGGGCTGCCAGAGACTGCCAAATGCAGCTGAACACCTGAGCCACCTCTGTTTGGCTGCTGGGCATGAGCAAATATGCCCCCAACCCCCTGCCATGTCATCATGGACCATCCCCCACACCCAGCCCTAGGCTTCCAGAAGCACCCCAGAGCAAGTTGTTGCTATCGTGAATTGCATATGACTCCATGTCCCAGCCTGCCTGCACCCTGCCATAGTGTCCCCCTGCACGTGCCCAAGCAGGGAGACCCAGGAGCTGTGGCATGTCCTGCTTGTCACCCTGTGCAACACTAGATGGAAGCTGCAGGACATCACGTATGCCCACCTGGACATGACAGGGCAGCTGGCCACCATGGGACATGGCTTCGTGCCCCCACATGAGCAGCCAGACATCCTGCACAGGGCCACTACCACACCCTGTGCTCACCAAGCATCCTGGACTGGGCCACCGGCTGACAAGGATGAGGCCACCCAGGATGCCATGGATACCAGGGTGTTCTGGTACCACTTCCAGACCATCAACTGCCAGTTCTAGGCCCATGCCATCAACAGCAACTGGTAGGAGTGAATTGTCCAGGACTTGTGTGTGTGCTGAGCCACCTTCATGGACATCATCACCCAGCTGATCCCCCACATCACATGCCAGGATGCCAGCATGCTGCCACCCTTCACTCCAGAGAACCAGGTAGCTATTGCCGTCATGAAGTTGGCCACCCTGGCTGTTACCACTATGTTGCCAACCAGTTTGGCACAGGCAAGACCATGGCCAGAGAAGCCATCTGGGAGGTATGCCTGATCATCCATGACATCCTGGCCTACCATGTTGTCCACCTCATCAACCCAGAGGAGGTGGTTGCCAGCTTCCTCCACATGGGCTTCCTGAATTGCATGGAGTCTGTGGACAGCACCCACATCCCCATCTTCTGCCTAGTCCAGGGCACCAAAGGCTTTCATCAACTGATGGCTACTTCTCCATCATCCTGCAGGGCATTGTCAACAACCAGGGCCACTTGACCCATATCTTTGCTGGCTGGGTGGGAAGTACCCATGATGCCCACGTCTTCCACAATTCCCCATTCCCCAGGCTGATGGAGAGTGGGCACTACGCTCCCAGGGTCCCCAATTTCATCATTGGTGACATTGTCATCCCTCCCCTCATTGTCAGGGACCTGGCTTGCCCACTCCTGCCCTGGCTTATGAAGCCTCAGGTGGGGCAGCTGGACTGCCGGAAGGAGCACTCCAACTACTGCCTGAACAAGTGCCACATGATGATAGAGCACGCCTTCAGCTGCCGCAAGGTGTGCTGGTGGGCTCTCAGCATGCATCTCAAGGTGGACGAGGTGAACCATCGTCTCTGCATTTGTACTCACTGCATGTAACTCATTGTCACTACATGTGTACTCCACAACATCTGCAAGACCAGCAGGGTGGTCTTCCACAAAGCCTGGGCAGAGTAGGCACAGTGCATGGATCAGTCATGCATACACACTGCTGGGACTGGGAAGAAAGCAAACCCCCTGCTGATGTTGGGGGCACCAGTCCCACAGAGCAGCAGGCAGTCCAGATCCACAAAGATCTGACTGACTCCCTCCTCATCCTTGAGGACTGGAAGGCCTACCCAGATGAGTAGGGCTGGAGAGCTTTGAGTTCCTGTGCCCTGGCACTGGTTCATGGATCTCCTGCCCTGGGCTCCTCTGGCCCTGCATGCTGAGCAGCAATGCCCACAATCCAGGCTGCCTGGACACCATTCGCCATTCCATCCCCCCCCATCCCCTCTGGGGCACACACCAGGATGTAGGGGGAATGCAGGGCAAAGAAAAGACATGCCTCAGTTTACAATGTTGCAGTTGCCAAACTTTTCTTATTTTTAATACAAAAAGCCTGTTGAATATTACCCATGACAGAACTTGGTCCCTCTTCCCATTGATAAAAAACAGCAAACCTCTGGAAGGGGCAGGGGTGGCTTGTGAAAGGGGCAAAATAACCTGGAAGGGGCAGTTAGGGTGGGGAAGGAGAAAGAGGTTGGGGGAATGCCACAGGGGCTGTACTCAACAAACACAAGACCTTGGAAGGGAGGCACGGGGTAGGAGGTTTAGATCTGCCATACTAATTCCTGGACTCGGAGTGAAAACCAGCTACTTCTCCATATAAGAGCTGGAGAGATGCATGATCCCAGATTCACTGTCTGACTGAAAAAGTTGCGGGGTGGAGGTGGGAGTCGGGGAGGGGCACGGAGCGGGGAAGAAGCCTGCTGGGCTGGGGGGAGAAGGCTGCATAGCAGGAGGCATCACCACAGTGGGGGCCATGGACTCCTGGCTCTTCTCTTTGTGTACCAAACTTCTGTACAGTTACGGGTTTAGATCGATTTCCAGTCACTAAGTGTGATGTCTGTACTGGCCTTAGATAAGTTCTCAGAAACCACAGTATCCATCCTCGTATCTCGTGGCTACAACATCACTTCAGCAACTCCAAAACTCTACCAGATTGTAAGTGTTTCTAACTTTGATTTCCAAAACAATGCTTTTGGGGAGAGAGGGCAGATGGAGTGACTTGGAAATATGACAACTAATTTATCTTTCTTTAATGCATGTTCCCCAACCAAAGTCCGTGCTGCAGTGGCATGAGGAAATTTAGATTTATATTTTATCTCCATCATTAATATTTCCTATTTTCCTCCTCTTTCCTTCAGCAAACTAAAGAAATGGGGCCTATTTGATCCTTTTCCTATCTAATGTAAGTTAGTATAAACTTCCTGTCCCTTTCATCAAAATTTGTCAGGTTGCTACTTTGACTAAAATTAATCACTGTTTATTTATTTGTAGCTATTTCAGGGGTGCTCATTTCTAACAGTTAAGGCCATATTTTGTTTTCTGTTAGCCCAGATTTAAATAACCAGTACTGCCACTGCCTTAAGAAAAAACTCTGAGCTATACTTATTTATATGAAAACAAATATGCCCCATTGTGTTACCTTGTCAGTTCTTTACTTCTTGTTTGATTTGTTTAACAACTATCAAGTGGTAGTGATTTCTGAATCAGAAACCCATTCTCAAAAGTGGAAGTAGTTGCAGCAACAGCAGGCATTTTTAACTCTACTGGGTCAAATAGGGTGAGTAGGCTGATAGGAAAATGAAAATCCACAAAGAACCCTCAAAATCATGAGGGAACTCTGTAGGCAAGACAGTGGTGGAGTAATATGGAATTCTTGAATGAGCGAGCAGATTTTGTTCACCAGCACCTTTCTGTTTACTACAGCTCCTTCCCTAGATAACCTGTTCCCCTTCGACAAAATAGAAGAGTAGTAAGAGTGCTCATGTGAAAAGGATATGAGCCTCCAACATAACCAGTGCTTGTAGATGATATCATAAGGAAAGAATCCTGCTCAGGAAAGAATGTAGATGATGTCATACCTGCAAGTGAAACTTCTAAAAAGTTGGCCACTACTAGCTTCAAGTCTCCAAGCTACAGGTTTTTTACATAATAATAACTCTTAATTTATTCCTTTCTAAACACATACTGTTTTCTTTGTTACAGGCAGTGAGTTAGCTAGAAGACAAGATGTAGGATAAACCCCTGATATGTACATCTGCTCTCAGCCTCAGCTCTCTCCTTATGTCAGTTTTTGGGCCCCCTGGCCCCTGTTTGTTGGTCTCTTTAGACCCCTTAACCCATGGTCTTGCCTTTCTTCGGCTCCGAGCCCCCTGGGGTCCCAGACTCAGGCAAAACTGCTCCTTTTACCTCGCAGGCCTCTGGGGTCATTGACTTGGGCAAGGCTGCTTATGCATCTCTCAGCCCCCTGGGTCCCTGACCTAGGCCAGGTGGTTCTGGCCTAGGGCTCTATGCAGGCACCCCTGTGGCTTCCATGCTGCCCTGTATCCACAACCCATTCCTCCAGTCCCAACTCAAATACAACACAAAAATAAACTACAACTTTCAACAAAAATCTCCCCCAACTCAGGTTTATGCTTTCCTGCAAGCACTACTTCCCTTTCAATCTCACCTCCCAGCTCTCATGGGTGGCTAGGGTGCTTGTCAGGCTGCCTTCTGCAGTCCCATTCTCCCAGGAGATCTGCTCCCTGTAGCATGCAGTGCCAGACTGCCTACCTTGCTTCTGGTGCTGGGCTAATATGCTCGGGAGCACTGTCCCCTCTGGTCAGGTGGCTCCCCCAAACAGGCACAGGGATTTAATTCTCAGCCCGCCCCTCCCTGATGCAGCTTAACCCAGCTGCTTGCTGCCCTTGCATTCAGGCTGCCTGGAATCTGCCCCACACAGCCCACTTAGTGCCGTGCAGCTAGCCCATGCTCAGCTGCCTGCCTACATAGCAAGGTTGGCCTGCTGCATATTTTCCTTAAAGTAACAGAAGCCTCTGGCTGCCTGTTACAGTACCATCCATGGCCTCCATTCACTTTACAAATCCCATGTAGGCAAAACCAGCCACAACTTCCCACAGGTTGGTGTGGTGGATGAACTGTGATGCCAGCCCCTGCTTGATCACCAGGCCCACTTCTCACACTGCTCATCCCACTGTAGACTTGCCAGTGATGAACTGGTTAGCCAGAGACCAGAAGCTATTGGCAATAGCAAGTTTCCACATGGTGATTGCAACACATTTCTCCACTGTTGTGGGTGCTCCATTCCTGGTTACTGGGCAATCAAGGATGGGGGTCAACTCAGCACAGATCTTCATAATGGTTACCCAGGACATGCAGAAGTTTATTTGCCACCACTTGTCATCCCCGGTAGCCAGGATGATGCACTCCCACAAGTCGTTACTTGTTTCTCTGGACCAGAAGCACTAGTCCACACTTTGGAGTTGCACCCTAGCAGACTAGACATGTGGTCTCCACCTCCTTGTAGAGGTTGGGGTTGGCAAAGAAGAAGACCTGGAGATAGTCAAGAATTCATCTTCCTGTATCCTTATCACCTGTTCATCCATTCAATCAGAGAAAATACCTGCTGTTCCCTATCACTTCTTTCAGCATTAACATTTCCATGATTTCCCTCCATTTGAAAGCTGGTTTCAGATTATGCTATTTTTCACCTGGTGCTGAAACTACTGTATCACAAAATAAAGCTGATTTTGTAATGTTTTGCTTATATGCCTAAACTCTCTGAGTCCATTTACATATTTCCCACTTCTTACTGTTGTTTGCAACAATATATCATACCCTACTAATGTTCATTTTACCTTTCTCCCAGATCATTAACAAAGATAGCTCTAATATCAGCTTTTTCAATCCTTAACTCCTATAACTGACTGTTTTCTATATAAAAAATTGAGCTAACATTGTGGCAGCCTTAAAGTACATGCAAAAGTAATTCACTCTCACTTTAAGACCCTTTTATATGTATAAAAAATGGTAAAAAGAACCTATGGGTTGTCTACATTTAAAGGTTATGCTATTTTAACTATAGTGAAAGCAGAAAACCTCTCCTGCTAAATGAATAAACTGTACTGATATAAAAAACGTTTATATCTGTTTTGTTTTTTCCTAGTGTAACTGCATCTACAGTAATGGTTTTACAAAATAAAATTATGGGGCAGGAAAATTGTATCCTGACTCACATAGTCATTTCAGTAAAACTTTTGGGTATGAAACAGCTCATAGTATGAATGAGACTCAATCCCTGTTCCACAGTTCTCCAAAGCTACATACACAAGGCCCATGCATGAATGATCTCCAGAAGCCCAGGGGAATATCACATTCCCATTAACACTGATAAATGGCTGGGTAGATTTTCAGAAGGACATTCAGCACAGCAGTATAGGCAAGCCTGTGATCTACCACTTTTCTCTTGTTGGTATTTAAAAATAACAAGATAAGGAAATATCTAATGCTGTACGCTAAACATTTGAAGATCAAAATTGTTGAACAAGCAGTTATAGATACCTTGAAATTTTGTCATACTCTCTCTTTAGTGGCATGGATAGATACAGAAATGTAGTACTTGAAGACACTCAGTGTTTACATTCCTGACTTCTTTCTCCTGTTTATAAATGTGAACCCCCTATAAAGTTATTATTTTCATTATTTTGCCTATAATGAATAGGGCTGTGTGAAGCAGCACCATTTTGTTTCAACTTCTGTCTTGCCATTTTGACGGGACAGTGTTTCATTTCGAGTTTTGTTTAGTTTTGAAACCACTGTTCCATTTTGTTTTGTCAAAACTGTTTCTCTGTTTCAACACTGTTTCAACATTTCGCCTATAGGCTATAATGAGGAAGCACAAAACTGCCTATAACTTTGTTATCTCTTGGCAGATTTGGATGAAAACAGCAGGGATGGTAGCCCCTTCTGAGGATATGAAGCCTTGTGTCCCAGGGGAGCTGGGACGCCGGAAGGCCCCCGGGGCAGCAAGGAGTCCCGCTTACCTCCTGCAGAGCCAGAAGAGCCAGAGGAGGCGCGCGTGCCGAGAATGCCGGCGCGGGTCATCAGCCGGGCATTTATCCGGCTGCGGCAAAGTAGCAGGGGCGGGGGACGCCTTCCGGGAGGAACAAAAGGCGGCCCCGCCAAGGCAACGGGGCGGCTGAGAGAAGGAGGCTGGAGGGACGAGCTTCAGCAAGCGGGGAATCAGCCGCCACCCGCAGAGGCTGGGAGAGAGAGAGGCGGAGCCAGACCTGGCTCCGAGAGACGGAGCGCAGCACCCGGCAGCATCGCGGGTGAAGGAGCCAGCGCCGCGGCTATCGGCACAGCCGGTGGGGAAACCGGCAGCAGCACCGGTAGCGGGGCCGGAAGAGGAGCTGACGAGATCCTGGTCAGCATAGCTGGGGAAGGAACCAGCTGTAGCACCAGCCGCAGAGCTGGTGGAGGAATCAGCTGTGTCACAGCGGGGTCCTACAGGAGGGCCGTGATCTCCTTAAGGCCCCCTCTTCCGTGCCAAGTCGGCCCAAGGGCACCCTCTGATTCTCACCTGCCACGTCTTTGATGTTTAGGTAAAGTTGGGAGGCTGCCTCGCGTCTTCTTGGGCACGGTTAGTTGGGACCTCCGTCCCCATGTTTTCCTGGACTTACCGGGGGTCTCCCTGTATGATGGGTGCTTCCCGGGCACCCTAGCCTTATGGGCTATGCGTGGCCCCAACCACCCCTGATACCACGCCCCAAGCCTCGCAGATGGAATCGACGTTGGACTGTCACTCTCGCTCTACATACACTGCCGCCCCGTCCTGGGGCTCTCCTTGCCCTCTCTTGGGGCCTACTCTGCGCCGTCGCCCTCTCTCAGGGCCTCAACACGCCCGTACTGGGGCTTCTCTATAGTGCCCCCTCCTAGGGCTCGCCACGCCCACGCTAGGGCTTCTTAAAATGCTGCCCCCTGTCTGGGGCTTGCCGTGCCCAACTTGGGCTTCTTAAAATGCTGCCCCCTGTCTGGGGCT
>NW_005842188.1:363969-386600 GCF_000455745.1 Alligator sinensis | reverse complement strand
GGAGAAGCCAGCCGCGTTGGTGAAGTAACCAGATGCACCATACAGAGTGGAGCCAGAGGTAGATACGGCTGCCTCACGGACCGCTGGAGTGAAGCAGGTTCCGGGTCGGAAGGGCCGGGCTGGCGTCCCAGTAGGCAGTACGCTCAGCCCAAAGACCATTATTGATGGCCGGTGTATCGGGGACAAGAGGGTGGCAAGCCCAGGACAACGTTGTGGCCATAGGAGGTAGGGCCTAAGGTGGCGAGTGGCCGGGCTGTAGGGGAGGACGGAGCCCCGAGACTACCCGCCGAGGAACACGTCAACGCCGGTGGCTACCCCAAGGGAGGACCCCCCACTGAAGGTACATTCAAAGTCGTGGCAGGCGAGTTCAGGGGTCCCCCCTGATACCAGCAGGGGTAACCTCCAGGGTGCACCCACAAACCCAGGGCACACAAAGTCTTGGGCCCGGGCAAAGGCAGCGCGGGAACACTTAGTAGAGCGGAGGCGGGTACACCTTGTAAGTGTGATGGCACAGGGGGGGTGAGACAGCAGACACGGTAGCCCCTGCTGAGGCCATGAAGCCTGTCAGCTTTCAAGGAGATAGGTGTAGGGGTTTCTGGGAAACTGCACCTCAAGCTGCTGACAAGCAAAACTCATGTCGTGTGTGTGTTAAGGCACAGAAGGGTGAAAACTGCAGACACAGTAGCCCCTGCTGAGGCCATGAAGCCTGCCAGCAAGGAGATAGGTGCAGGGGTTTCTGGGAAACTGCACCTCAAGCTGTTGACAAGCAAAACTCATAACACGTGTGACAGTGTATGTGTTAAGGCAAGCCCTCACTGACGCTGGAGCCTCTACATAACACAGTAGTGTGCCCCAATGAGGTCTCCTCCTCCACTACAGCCTCAGTCCAGCCCACCACTTTAAATAACAACAGGTAAAATAGTAACTTAGTGAGGAGCAGCACAGTAGCACCAACAGCATCTCAGACACCCAAACTGTCAGAGAGCCTTTCTTTCCTCTCCTGCAGGAGCTTTTTCTCCAGCATGTGTGTTAAGGCATGCCCTAAGTGTGTCCTTCCCCGCCCCCTCTTCCCCCTCCCTTTCCTTACTTTCTGTTTCCCTGCAGACAAGCCCAGCTTCAGCTTCGAAACATTTTGAAACTTTCAAAATGTTTTGACTGCCCTCGCTTTGTTTCAAGGCTGTTTTGAAGCCCTTTGTTTCATTTCGATTTCGCTGTTTTGAGCTAGAAACAAGTTGAAACAGCATCAACATGAAACAGCCGGCAAAATTTCGCGCAGCCCTAATAATGAAGTGAATGTAGTGAAATTCTAGGTGATTTTCTGGATTACCATTTCCCATCTTGGGCCTCAATTTTTCTCCCTACCTTTATGCTGATGTCATTTAGTGTACTTCAGTAGAGTTATTCTGAGTTCTACACTGGTACAAAAGTATTTGTATGTTTGGATTTTTCAAAAGGTGTGAGAAAAACACCTAAGTGGTGTTACCTAAAAATAATGCTAATCTCTTAGAAATTAAGCCTGACAAGCCTTTCATATTATGAAATGACATTTACAAAAATCTAAGAAAAACAATCTAAATTGTGTTTACTGGAAAATATCGAAATGAGTGTGATCTCAATGAGTAACCTACAGAATTCTCAATATGCACCGAAATTTCTAATGTCAAATAAGTGCTGATAACAATATTGTCATGCCTACTGGTTCTAAGGAACTAGCAATCGCTTCCCAGAAAACATCCTTATTCAAAAAGCACTTATGCAGATGTTTAAAAGCTAGGGATATATTTAAATACATTCCTAAACATGGGCCTAGATTTGATGGAATATTGCATAAACAATGTTCAGAAAAATGTGTTTACTTTTCCATTGGTTTGATCATGTTCATTCCCTTATTCATCCAGTATTCCACATCATTTCTATGAATTGTTGGTGGAGTTTTTTGTTCACCTAAGTGTTTTAAGAACTTCTGCTGTTCTTACCAGTAATTATTTTTGCAGGTGAACAATATTTCCTGTTTATTATTCCTTTGCTATAAGCCTGTAATTGTTTTTCTCTCATAATCTTTCACTGACCTAATCAGTGAAAAGAAACAGTCATGTGACACAGCACAAATAAAAATATACACTACTAAACGTGTTAAAGTAAACAGCTGATGCACTGCCATGCCTACATTCAAACTATTCAGCAAAATCTTGCATGGAGCAAATACCTAGTAAAACCTCTGGTCACTCACCAAATGATTCACAAACAAGAAGGGCTAAATTTATTGGATAATATACTTATAGCAACCAGCTCTACTAGGATTGAATTGGAGTGAACGCAGCAAAATCTTTTCAATTCAGAAATATGCATAAGTTATCTCCCCCACTGGTTGGTTTGCCTTGATAATAGGCCGTGCCTGATTCAACAAGTCTGGAAAATGTGACTATTTCTCTCTACAGTATTTTATAATTACTTTTATTGTGGTGAGATCCAGTCATGAACCAGGTCTTCATATACTAGTTAGTATTTAAATACAAAATAAGGAGATGGTATTTACCTCATACAGCCATATATTAATGTTAAAACTAATCTGAACATCACTTTCTCTAAGAATCTGAAAAACATTTCTAGTGAAGTTATCGGTAGCATTTCATGGTCTGGGCTATTCAGATAATGGACTAAAAAACCCCTGGGAAATCTCTAAAAATGACAATGTGCATTAGTATTTGATATAGTAGATTTAAAACCCTCTCTCATATTGTCTAAAAGATTTTGCTTTTCCTGAAAGTGAAAATGCCATTGAGATATTCTTTTTCCTTCTTTTATTTTAATAAGTAAAGGAAAAAATTCAGAGAACTAAGTGCTCTTATAATTCAGTGATATAGTGTCATATTAAACTGTTATCAGGATTCCTAAAATAAATCAAACTGAAATAACTTCCATTTATGATTCACAGAAACGTGTTATTGTTAACACTCTACAGACGAAAGAAAGAGCATGTAGAAAAGCTGTAGAATGTTCCTTTGCTAGTTAGTGCTAGAGTTTTGTGCGTATAAAGCACAAGAGAAGCCTCTTTATTTAGATTCCTCTTTAGTAGCTGAGTCACGTACAGATTGTTGGACATGAAGGAAAGTTTTAAATCAGCCTTGCAAAATTCTACTCCCCTAGAGTATTTTTTTTAAATCAGAAATATCATTAGTGTTTTCATTATAATGGTAAAGGACAAATAAGTAGATGTGTTCTTTGACTAGCATATTTCCATGGCAAATTTGCATCAGATATTGTGGCCATTATCTGGGGGAAAATGATTAGAGATTAAATCAGTTACCCTTGCTCAATTTTGGCATAACTATCTACAGCTCCCATTTCTAGAGTAGTTGAGCCCTTCATAATCTGTTTCCTATTAGAAAAGGAAATGCATTTATTTCTCTCATATAAATGGGGCATGCAGACAGAGAAATTAAGTGACCTTCCTAGGTCACACAAGAGTCTGTGGCAGAACAGGAAATTAAATTTTGGCTTCTAAAGTCCCAGACTAGTGTCCTAAACACAAGATCATCCTGACTCTATAGTTCAGTTACTATATACTATTGAGAAATAAGATGGACTCATTCATAAGACAGTAGGTTTCTCACCATGACTATAATGGGAAAATAACAGAATTCTACCTTTCCTAATTTATGAACATCTTTTAAGATCAAACCCTAAATGTCCCTGACTCCCACAGAGTTACATGAAAGCCAAGGAGGCCTGAAACAGTATCTGAAATCAAGTACTCAGTACCCTCAGGAATGGATCACTAGTGAAAACTTGGTAGCAAAAACATGGAATGTCTCAAAGCAAAGGTAAAGAAAGATTATTTTACTTGCAGTGTTTTATATAGAAGGGAGGGAAAACAATGAGTGTCAAGGAGGCTTGAGAAAAGCAAAATCTAAATACCACTGCAGATGTTAAGGGCCTGAATGAGAACTGAATGATCAACGAAAGGTCCTCTGTTAACAAGCCAGGGAAAACTCCTAACCAAAGATGCACAGCTACTCAACAGTTACTTTGCCTCAGTCTTCACAAAAAAAATAAGGTGCTAGACACCTAATAGTGATTATTCGGATAAGGCATGGGGCAAGCTGAAGAAGAAGGTAACAAAAGAGATGGCCAGAGAGCATTTGTTGGGTCTGAATATATTCAAGAGAGCAGGGCCAGATGAGTTTCATCCCAGGGTCCCAAAAGAACTGGCAGAGATCTCGGAACACTTGGCAATGATATTCATGAAGTTGTGGAAAATGGGCCAGGTGCCAGAGGACTGGAAAAGGCCAACATAGTGCCTCTCTTTAAAAAAAGGCAAGAAGGAGGACCCAGGGAACTACAGACTGATTAGCCTTACCTCAATACCTGGGAAGTTACCAGAACATATCCTAAGGAAGACCATTTGCAAGCATCTGGAGAAGGAAAGGCTGATTGCAAGCAGTCAGCATAGATTCACCAAAAAAAGCAAATCATGTCAAACAAACATAATCTCCTTCTTTGACAAAGTAACTACTTGTGTGGATGGAGGAAATGCTGTTCAGATCAAGTCCTTTGACAAGGTCCCACACAACCTTCTCATAAACAAATTGGAGAAGTGTGGGCTGGATAAAACTAGTATGAGGTAGATAGATAACTGTCTCAATAGCTGCAAGCAAAGGATAATTATTAATCAGTCTATGTCAGAATGGCAGGAGGTTTTGAATGGAGTCCCACAGCGGTCTGTCCTCAGCCTGATATTGTTCAGTGTGTTTATTAACAATGTGGATGCTGGCATAGAAATCTTCCTGAGCAAGTTTGAGGACAACATGAAACTGGGAAGGATTGTAAACATGTTGGAGGATGTGAGCGCAATTCAGAAGGATCTTGACAGATTGGAAAGCTGGGCTAGAGCTAAAAGGATGAAGTTTAATGCAGACAAATGCAAGACACTACACCTTAGAAGGAATAAACAAAAACACAAATACAAAAGGAAGACACCTGGATGGATGGCAGCTCTATGGAAAAGGTCTTGGTAGTCTTGGTAGACCACAGACTCATTATGAGTCTGCAGTGTGATACAGCTGCAGAAAAGGCCAAGGCAGTTTTGGGCTGCATGAAAAGAAGCATTACATGGAAGACACAGAAGATGATAGTGCCTCTCTACTCAATACTGGTTAGGCCTCCTCTGAAGTACTGTGTGAAGTTCTTGGCTACACATTTTTAAAAAGACATGGAGAAGTTCAAGAGGGTCCAGAGGCAGGAAACAAAGGTGATCAAGGTCTTGGAAGGCAAGTCATATGAGGAGAGACTGAAAGAGCTAGGTCTGTTCAGTTTGTGGAAAGTGTGCTTAAGAGTGGACATGATAGCAGTCTTCAAATATTTGAAAGGCTGCCATAAAGAAGAGGGAAAGCACCTTTTCTCTCTTGTTGCAGGGAGGAGGATGTGAACCAATGTCTTGAAGTTGCAATGAAGTAAATTCAGAGTGGAAAAACTTATCACTGATAGAATAGTGAGCCAGTGTAATAGACTGCCTAGGGAAGTTATGGACTCTCCATCACTAGGGCTAGGGACAGACATTCAAAAACCTGATCCTGAATTGATTCAATCTTTGCAGGTTAGTCTAACCTGGCTAGGCTAAACCAGTTTGTAACTGTAAAGACATCCCCTCTGGACTGAAAAAATTCAGGCACGTGCCTGCAGTGGCTCAGGCTAGAAGCCAGGGAGCACTAGAACAGCCCTCCCTCCCCTTCCACAGGACTGAGCTGAGTGGGGCATGGCCAGGCCCTGGCAGGATATTCTTATATCCGTCCATCCCCCAGCAGCCCAGCAGGGAATGTTTATCACCCCTAACTCAGTGTTTATCAACCCATTAAGAAACGAAGTCTCTCTCTATTCAAGCTCTTCTTAAACAGCTTTTCCAAGGATGGACATTACCAGCTGCCTGTTGATTAGCTCCTAAAAGCTTGTCTGCCTGTGTCATCTCCCACAGCACAGACTTTAGCCAGCATATGGTCTTCTAGCTAATGTTGAGAGTTGTAAGGCAGAGGGGTGGGGGGAATAATTTCTGCTTAGCAGGGAGAAGCCAGGCAGATGCCTGCAGTCTGTGCCGGAGCTCCAGAGAGGGAGCAGAGGGGAGGAGCCAGCCCTGCTGTGGAGCAGAGAGCCCAGCCCAGAGAGCATGCCAGGATGCTGGGGGAGTCTAGTTTATCTTAAACCAGCAAGGGGTCTGGGACAGACAGCACATAAACCAGTTTGACCCAAATCAGTTAAGTCTGATACTACATTCAAGCAGGTTTATCTCAAACTGGTTTCAGCCATTTTCAAACGGGTTTATGTACACTGAACATCTGTTCTGCTACAGGTTTAAACCAGTTTCTGATCACTTAAACCAGTTTATGTGTTAATGTCTGTCCCTAGCCTACAGGTGTTAAAAAGTTTAGACAATCACTGGTCAGGGATGATCTAGGCATAGCTATGCCTCTTTTCTACTATGGGTATTTCCCATGCTTCTGGGCTTTGCTGGTTGCTCCTGCCCTCCCCCACACCTCCCTTTTTCTATTATTTGTGTCAGGGTGCTTTTAATCCTCCCCAGAGGCATTGGGTGTTGGCTACAGATAAAGCTGGGGACTTCAATTGGGGTTTGCTGATGCTCCTGCTAGGAGCAAAGCCAGAGGTTCCTGGCTAGATGGTCATGTCCCTCTGCTCAGGGTCAGACCTATCACTATATTGGGGGTTAAGAAGGAATTTTACCCCATGGTCAGATTGGTAGGGACTTTGAGGGGTTTTGCCTTTCTCTGTAGCTGGGGGATGTAGCCCTCTACCTAGGGCTAGGGCTACTCTTGAAAGTAAGTTGACATTTTATAGAAACAGGACATTGGCTGTCATGGTTCCCCTGCTTTACCTGTGGCAGGTTAGGGTGTTATGTCTACATTGTATCAGGGTTGAAGGTAGTCATCTGTAGAGCTTAGATTTTGATTTATGGGATGATTTGGATAGGGATGATCCTGCCTCAGGCAGAGGGATGGACTAGATGACCTCTGGAGGTCCCTCCCTGCCCTAAGTCTCTACAATTCTATGACTCTATAACTTCCTTCACTTACTTCATAGAGGTAGTAAGAAAAAGGATGGATCCTGCAAATATTGGAAGCAATATTCAGATCTGGCTTCAAAATATGGACACCAGACATGAAGGAGTCAGGGAGAACCCTCAGCTTCCATGGCTGAGTAAACAGAAGGGTGGTGGTGCTATCAACAGCAGAAACTGTGACTTGCAGGAATACAGAAAAAGTTGAGCAGGAAGATAAGTTCATTGTGGGTTAATCTGAGTTGAAACAGGTGAGACCTATAGGAATATGTGTCACAGAGGCAGGAAGAGTGTGAAATTGGAAAGATGGAGACCAGGATGGAGCAGAGTTCTCAAAGGGAATGTGGTGTGCAGCACAGTGTATGTTGCAACCACTTAGACTCCTTGTCCCACTGCATTGCACACACCAGAAAGATGGAGGTCGCTAGCTGGCTGATGGAACAAAGAAGGTATTGCAGGGTTCCCATTTCTCTCTCTTCCATCCCTTCCCTTTGTTCTCCTCCAGGGCTCAGAGAGAGGCCTATGAGGAAAGCAATGGAGCTGTCCAGAAGGCATTAGCACTTTCAGCTAGAAGAAAGAGGTTGAGGAGAGAAAGAGAAAGAGATTTTGGCATGTTGCATTATTCACCAAGGAAGAGAAGGAGTCAGTACTGTAGCAAGGATGGGGACATGCAGTGTCAGCAAGTGCCTTTGCACTGGCCCAGGTGCTGACCAGGGCGGGGGCAGGGCAATAAAATTGTATGAATTGCAGTCATGGCAGGAACTGGAAGTCACTACTGTCCCTGTGCACCTGGCCACATCCATATACTGCTGGAAGGAGTAGATCCTGGCCTGAACGACTGAGCTCTCTTTGCAGATTGTGTTGGTCTCATAGTTCCCTCTCTCTTCTCCCCCTCATTATTCGAAAGTATACTGTCAGCTCCAGGCCTTGCCTCATAAGCCTCTTATCCTCCTGGGAGGGGTTGGAAAAAGCATGACCAGCAGCTGCCTTAGAGTAAAAACACCAGTGTTGACGGTGGGGGAGAGGGTGGAGATTACAGGTGGAAGCATGTTCAGCATTACATGTGAAGGAAGGCATTACTTGGGAGGCAGAATCTCATCAGCCTTAATTGTTTGCAGATAACTGATAGTAAGTGTGGGAGGGAGAGTCTGAACTAGCTGGTAGTTGGTATAAATGGCAGATGAGAACACTAATGTTCATTCATTGTAGGTGGTGCCTTATAGATTAAATTTAGGAGTAGTGTATGCAATAAAAATCCCTCCACTTCTGACTCAACAGAACTCATAAGAAGGCCAGATAGGGAGCCATTCAGTCCACCAATATGGAAGCTGTTTTTTTAATTATTTTAAGAATAAGACCTCTTATAATATTTAAGGACATTTTTTCACTGCGCAAATCAGTGATGCATGCTGTGGCTGACCCTTCATGCACCAGTTAACTTGTTAGCCCTGAAAAAAACTAGGTTGTTTGATTCACACCACTTGGAAAAAGGTCTTATGTCTATAAGCCCTTCTCATCTCTCTCTAAAAAAACTCAGATGTCACACATTTTAACCATGCATATCAGTGGTTTGTGGCAAATTTTCAAGCCATCAGCACAGAGAAGGTAACCAAAGACCTGTAAGTAATTGAGACTATCCCTGCAGAAAATGTATTCAGGAAGAGGAGGTGGCATCACTCAGAGCCCTCTAAAACCTTACAGAGGCCTAAAGAGGAGGGCAGCTTACCAAAGGAGATGCTGCAGTAACAATACAAAGGAAAACAGAATGGCTTTATATTAAAAGGCCTCAAGATCAGTGACTTTCAGTCTTTTCTGTCACATATTACTTTTAGGTTTGCTCTACTACTATAGACCCTTGTGACTATGTTACAAATTTTTAAAAAAATAACAATTCATGTTATTACAAGCACACTTGCAACTTCTCTAGCAACCTAAGAGATATTGGAGAGTTGTTCTTAGTTATTTTTCTTCATTTTCCTCTATTTATGTCTCCCCTTTCCCTTTTTCTGCTGTCCCTTCTCTCTTCTCACATATCCTGTAGAAGCTTGCCACACACCTCAGTTTTGAGAAGCAAGCACAGCTCTAAGGTGAGAGACAGAAATTACACATAAACTGGTATAAGAAACTAGTTCAAATCTGTAACACAACAGAAGTCCAGTGCACATAAATCACTTTCAAAATGGCCAAAACCGGTTTAAGATAAACCTAGAGAAATGTGGTATTAGACTTAACTGATTTAGGTTAAATCAGTTTATTTGAATTTCTGCCCCAGATCCCTTCCAGATTCAAGTTAAAGTGAGTGTGGCTAGGTACAGACAGTCAAAAACCCCAAGGCAGAATCAATTCAATCTAGGCAGCTCTCTCTCAGCTGCATGGATTGAACCAATAACCAACTGAACTGATGTTCAGTTTTCAATTGAGAAAGGCAGGGGGAGGCCTGAACTGACTCAGGCCAGTAGGTGGGGGGCGCTAGAGCATGTCTCCAGCTTGCTGGCTCCCAGGCCTCTGAAGTCCCCACACATGGGGTTAAGGAGCCCCCTGGCCAGGTGCTGGCCCACCTTGTGGGAGCCTCCCCCTGGGGAGCCATGGGGAATTCCACCCCCTCCCTTTCCCATCTGCTGATTGCTTCAGCCACTACCACAAGAGGGAGGGAGAAGTCCTTGGGGCTGGGTGCCTGCCCATGTAGCCCAGCATGGGGGCACTGGGGAGCCCCTGCCTTGCGGGGGTTCCCCCACCCCAAATCAGAGTCCCCCAACCTGAGGCAGCCCCAGGGAGCTGAGGGGAATTCTTCCTTTCCCAAACCCCACAGCTACTTGTCTCAGCCCCTGTGAGTCTCAGGGATAGCCCAGAGCAGCCTTAGGGAGGCAGAGGGAAATTCTTCTGCTCCTCTGCACCTGTTTTTGCCTCAGCTGCTGCAAGTCTCAGGCAAGCAGCTGTGAAGGAGCAGAAGACTTTCCCTCCACTCCTTGAGGCTGCCCCAGGCTATCCCTGAGACTCACAGTGGCTAAGGCAAGCAGCTGGGGGGCTCAGGAAGAGAAAAATTCCCCTCAGCTCCCTGGGGCTGCCCTGAGATAGGGAATCCTGGCTGGCATGGGAAGAAACTCCCTGAGGCAAGGGTCCCCAGTGCCTGCAACCCTGGAGCCTTGGAAACTCCTTCCCCCTCCCTCCTGTGGCAGCAGCTTCCCCCTCATGCTGTGTAGACCTGGGCTAGGAGGGTCTGATGGTCTGTTCCCTTGCCTTCCACCCCTCCCTATGGACTGACAGACACAGGCAGGATGCAGGCTATGGAGCAGAGGGGTGAGGCAGTCCCTGCTCCACTGGAGCACACAGCACAGCCCAGCCCAGGGCTGCAAAGCATCCTGGGATGCTAGGGGACTGTGAGTTAACTTGAACTGGGAAGGGGTCTGGGACAGAAGTTCCATAAACCAGCTTGACCTAAATCAGCCAAGTCTGGTACTACATCCATCCAGGTTTATCTTAAACTGGTTCTGGCCATTTTGAAAGCAGTTTACATGCACTGAACTTCTGTTCTGTTACAGGTTTAAACTGGTTTCCGATCACTTAAAGGGGCAGAAGTTTATGTATAACTTCTGTCCCTAGCCTGTCTGTTCACTTGTTTATCTGTTCAATCTCTGAAGCTTAGACTAACACGCAAAGATTGAATCGATTCAGCCTTGGGCTTTTTGACTGTCTGTACTTAGCCCAAATGGTGTCTGTGGAAAACTATAGGCAGATGTGCATTTGAAATACATGTTTTCATCTTTTCGCGCTTCAGATAGTTCCTGGTGATTATACATATTGCATAAAAATAGCAATGTTCTCAGCCCTAAATATGGCTTCTGCTTTTATTCTACAAAAATTTGTGTGCATAGTTGTATTCTCTTCATTAGTTCTAGATGCCATTTAAACCATGCAGATGTCCAATAACCTGATTTGTAGATGAAATCCATTACTCAGATGACCTAAGTTGCATAATTATTTGAACTGGCCAACTACAAATGTAAAACTGAGTCCAAGCCATAAAAAACTGCTCCATTGTGTCCATAGAAATAATAAAACAGTTACTGGAGGATGATTGATTATAAGAATATCAACATGCAGCAAAAGGATAGTTTGCAATTGCATCAGCTTTTCGTATTTGGGGAAAGAAATAATTGCTATTATCGCAACATGTTTATCACTTTGAGGTTGAACCAGTTGTTATTGTGCAGGTTCATTCTGTCCTGTAGCTGACATATTATCATGCCCTATAAAAATCACATATGGATTACTCTTACAGCTGTAATACAAAAGGAAAACAAATATAATAAATTACTCTTACAGCTGTAATACAAAAGGAAAATAATTATAATACCCCTTTCTTTTCTAGGATTGCAGCCCCAACTGGAGGTGGCAGCCAGTAAGTCCATCACTAAGAAGCTTAGATAAAAGGGACTTCACTGTAATCGTTGTTACACAGGTTTTATGCCAGTGTAATTCCATGAATCACAATAGAATTAATGCTTTACGTCAATGAAAGAAAGAGCAAAATCAGGCCCACTGTGTTTTGACTATATGTTGTTTGGCTACTGTGTCTTTGCCAAGGTTTTGGGGGGTGTTTTTCCTTCAGAGACCCAAAAATGCCCTATAGCCATTTCATATATCTGAAGTTTGTTTTTCAGTGTATTCCAAACAAGCAAAACATCTCTATTTGTATGGGTCAGTTTGCTTGTATGTCTTCTGTCTTCTGAATATGATAAGCTTTCTTTTTTTCCTGAGCTTTCCTCCCCCTGGGCTGTGTCCCCCAATTAAAGGGAAGGTGTTCCTGCTTCAACTTACACAGCTTTAGGAGCTTCATGGGGTTTTGTCACATATCACAGTCACTTCACTGTAGAAACAGAATGGCATAGAAGTTATCCACACAAGGTTAATTTACACCTCTCTCACAGACACCTAAATTCACAGTTCCACCCACTTTCCACACAGTTTGGAAAGGTGCAGAATTTGTTACACAATCTTTCTTTTCATTCCCTGTGCACTGATGTGAAAATGCTCAAAATATTCCTTAATTGCAATTACAAGAACTAAATCAGAAGCATTATGCATTTCTCATTTAGCTTCCTGAATAAAAATGCACAGTTCGTGCCTTATAGTTCTGGGTATAAGTTGCACTGAAAGATGCAGATGGCCTTAGTTTAAGTTTATAAGATGACAGGTGTGCTCAGAGCAGTGAATTACTAGTTTTATTTCAGGTTTTCATTTTATGATACAAGGATTTCTAATTTCTAGAAGCATGTCAGTTAACCAGCGAGGATAAGAACAGGAGCACTGTGTTAGCATAACATGCCACACTGTAACAAGGGTCTCCTGACTAGGGCTCAGCCTATCACATCACAACTTAAGTGACCTCAGCTGCAGTCTTTGGTGCAGGGAAGGTTGGTTTGAGAACACTCAGCCCTTCACAGGATCAGCCCTCATGTGGCAGAACTATAGGAATGTTCTATACTGGTTGTGACAGGCAGGATAAAACTAGGTGGGATGAAATGTGGAATCTTCTTTTCTTCTTCAGTGATCCCTCGCAGTCAGGGATGATTGTCTTTCATGATTATCTTATGTGTGTACAAAGAGGGATGATGAGGCCTATCTGGGAGCAACAGACTCTGCTACAGCTCAGACATGTGTTTCCATGTGGGGTGGGTGGCACTGGATTCTTGATTTGGTCTAAGCACATTGTTTCTGCCGCTCCTGCTTTTCCATCTCCTGTTGTTGTCGTGAGGTTTCAAAGTACTGAGATCCCTGCAGCAGACTCTTCCTCCATTTGGGGCAGTCCTGGGCAGTAGTCTTCACAATTTGACATCAATGTTGCATTTTTTTAAATTGGCCTTGATGACTTCCCTGAAGTGCTTTCCAACTTCCTCTGGAGTGTACAGCTTGGCTGAGCTGGTAAAATAAAACGTGCTTCAGGAGTCTGGATTCAGACATATAATTACATGGCTGGCCAAACAAAGTTGATGTTGAATGATCATTGCCTCAATACTCCTGGTGTTCGCTTGCAGGATAAAGCTAATGTTGGCACATCTGTCCTCCCACTGGATTTGGAGCATCTTCCACAGGCAGCGTTAATGGTACTTCTCCAATAACTTTAGATGTCTCCTGTATGTTGTCCATGTCTCAGCTCTGTACAGCAAGGTAGGGGTCACCAGTGCTTGATAAACAATGAGCTTGGTTTTGGATCTGATGTTGTGATCCCCAAATACCCATTTCTTCAGGCATCCAAAGTCTGCATTTACACATTTGAGGTGATGTTGGATTTCTTCCTCGACGTCAGCCTTCTGCGAGAGATGGCTTCTGAGGTACAGGAAATACTCAACATTCTCCAGAGTTTCACCGTGGATGTGGATGTGAATGTGAAATATTTGTTAGTAAATATACTAATCTGGGAAGTCATTTCAGGAGCATACCACACAGGTTAAAAGGGGTTATTTTTCATGGTGTTCTTCAAAAGGCTTTAAGCATAAAACCAGAATCATTTTTATTTGATTGTGGATTAGTTCTTGGATTCTCCTCACATAACCAAAGCCCCTCTGAATAATTCACCCTGGCTAATAAAGGGCCTGCTTTCTTCAAGACAGTTCTGGATAGGTGATAGTCTAAAAAACGTCTAGAATTTTATGGAAAAAATAACACATATCATCTGTAATAGAAATGGAGCTGCTCTACAATAATGTATGAATACTGTATACTGCCCTGGTTTTTGTGAGGTTTACTGTATTAGTCTGTTGCTTTGGCTTCATAGGTGGTTGTAAGGAATTCTGAATTAAGGATTAGGGATTGTGAAGTGACTGGGTACATACAGATGTAACAACTGAATTATTGCAAATGCCTTTAAAGCATTTCAGAGGGCCATCTATACAGACATACATGCCTTTTGAAATGTTCTAAAAGTGGTTGAAGTGCTTTTGAAGCATTTCTTACATGTGCACAAGATAGTACAGCTTTATGCATGTACAGACATGCAGGTAGAATGTTAATTGTTTTTCCTCTGAATTGCTTTATTCCTGCCATCCAAATAAACAGTATCTAGGTTTTAAGAAGGCCATCTGATCACTGGTAACAGACTCCTAGAGGGAAGAACCAAAGAGTGCTAAGCCCTGTGAAGCCTGCTGACGGAGATACAAGGCACTGTAGGCAAGATCTCCCCATGGAAGAACAGCAGAATCCCACCCAAGTAGATATAGAGGCATAAAGCCTGACACCTCAGGTAGTAAACTTTGAGGGAGAATGAAGAAGTCAGAGGTACAGCTAGCCCTGTAACCATCTTTCCCACCTTTTTGCAGTGAGGATATAAAACAAAAAATATTTTTAAGCCTCTTTCATTTTCTTCCCTGAGTTGCAGAAAAAAACCCACATGAAATACTTTAGTCCTGATTGGCAAGTTTCTGTATTGATTGGCTTCAGAGCCTGAGTAGATGAGTCAGAGTCTGCTAATGAGAGTCTCTGGAAAAACCTGGTGAAGTATTATCTACTGGTGATTAACTCTCAAAACCACCAAACCAGTCCATTTAATATGGGTGTTATCTAAATACATCCCAGAATTGCATGAATACTATTCACAGACAAAACCTAGGATATTGTCCAAAAGCATTTTGCAAACATGACTGAGGCCTAGATTATCACTGGGAGTTAAATAAGCATGTTGATTATGATTCAATACACAAGTAGTCTAATGGGATGGTGCCCAAACAATGTAGATACTACAGTCTTGATTCTCCTCTGCTTTCCAAAAGCAAAAAAGGAAGTTCATGGAATATTTGTGATGCACTGATTATGCCAATTCATGCCAAAGTCCCCACCAGTTAGCATCTCTCTTCAGTGAAGCTTCTTGATTTCAGACTCTTGTCTAGTGACAACATTTTTCTAGTTATTTTCTTTTGTTTTCTTCTCTCTAGCCATTTTCAGGTATTGCACTGAAGTCCTTATTCCATTTTCACTCACTCTCCTTTTCAGGTGAATTCCTATTGAGTAAATAAGGGGTTTAGCTGAGTAAAAATAGAGCAAAGTTTCAGAATAAAATCCAGGATGTATATTTCAATAGCTTCCTTTTATTCTTGGCTTCCTGATTTGTGACACTTCGCCCAATAGTGTCTCTCAGACATTTGAACATCTTGCAGGGTCTACCTCTTCTTATCTGCTATTATCCTTGCAACTGAAGCAAGCAAAAAATAACAAAAATAATCATCCTCAGGCAGCAATCCATATGGAAACAGTGTTCCATCCTCAGGAGACAAGTTTAATGCACATTTAGCACCTGATCCAGATCTAGCTAAAGTTGATGGGGATTTTTCCAATAATTTCAGCAACAGTAGGATGAGTACCTAAACTATACACTTTAAAGACATGTCTGCTGTCAAAGGACCATGTCAGGCAGTATCAAGAGCAAAGCAAGTCACACCTGCTCCATGCACACACTACAGCCTGAAACAGATGTAACACACTTGCCTGTCAGCAGAGCTGGGCATATGACAATAAGTACTCCCAAGAGAGTGAACTTACTGGCATGCACCCAATGGCACTCTAAAGCAGCTACAGCTGTTCTGAGGTCCTGAGTTTGTGCTAGGCACATGATGTACTTCATTGAAATATTCCCTACCCCCTTGGAGTAGGAAAGCCTTAAATGTCTGTAAGTCTGGGGGGGGGAGTTGATGGCTATGGAGCCTCAATTTACCCAGGTGAAGCATATCATTCCTTTTTTGAATTTGGAGTGCCACAGACCTTTCATTGGGAAAGGAAAGAATGCTTCTGTCAACATCAGACATATTATTATTTTGTTAGGTAGCCCCCCAGCTTTTACACCTTTTTCTGAAGCCTAGAGACACACTGATATTTATTATTTTAAAGATCAAGTCTGGATATTTATGGATATAGTCCCCAAGCACAAAGCTCATTTAAAACAGGCACCCAAGAAACATTCTAGCCCTCTCTTGAGACAATATAGGAATTTGAAATAATTGAAAGTAAATCTAAAAAAAAAAAGGCAAAAGGAGTCTGAAGAAATTGTTTTCTTTAAAGTTCCTCATAGGAGCTCACCTGAGGAAAGCTAGCAACCTTTGTCATTCTCCTCTGAATCAGAAACATGAGAGATTAAGAGGCAGAGATAGTCCATTGTGCTCAAATGGAATAAGCAATTTTTAATGCCATTATCTGTTTAGAAAAATTGCTCCAAGGGAACTTTTACTTTATCTTTCTTTGTTCTAGGTCCTTAGAATAAATGGTAGAGTCTGTCAGTATCTGGAAATCATGTATCAACAGGCGCCCATTCAAAATGTACAAAGCAAGTGTGCATGCGTGTGTGTGTGTATGTGTGTGTATCTATTTACAACCCCCCCCCACCCCCCCAAAAAAAGTCAGTTTCCTGTGGAGGCAACTGCTCCTGGAGAGTCTGATGACAAAATAATGCAAAGTGTTCTTGCAAGTGATTATGAGGCTTATGTGGTCAGGAAGATAGAAGTCATGTGTAGTGTCCTTTCCCTCCAGGGCTGTCATCACATAGGTTAAAGGTCTTTCATTTAATATTTTAAGCCCAAAAATTCCAAATAATCCAAGGAAAAGCTCAAATGGCTTCAGACAGCTCCTTCCTTTATTTATGATACAGTCTGTGATAAAATGAATTGAAATATTCTGTGCACATCACAATGCGCTTACACTAGTAAGAGACACAACTAATAGTTTCAGTCCTGGAATGTTGATGCTTCCTGCAAAGGTCACTTACTACAGTTATTTTTTCATGGGGTTAAGCAGTGAATAGATTCCTTAGATAAGGAGGAAAGGAAGTTCAGTACATTTCTAATGCCTCAAGACAAAAAACTCACAGGAAATAGCAAACTGGATACTGAAGAACTTAGATACCAGGACAGGCAAGCAAAGGTTTTGCTCCTTTCTGTTCGTAAGAGAGCTATAGTAAGTGTTTGCAGCTTTCACAACCTTAACAACCTCCTAATAAAAGCTCGGCCTTCCATGCTAGTGGAAAGGTTATCAACATGTTCCCAAGACAAGCATTCACTATAAATCTGTAGAAGAGCACTGCTTGTTTCTATCTAAAGATTTAATTTGTTTAGGAGAGAAATTTCCCAAAAGAAGAGGCAGCCTAAAATGATCAGAGTGATTTGCACCTCAGAACTAAATGTAAATTCTACTATCTGTGGAACCTTCAGAAGACAACCAAATAGTGGACCATCACATACATCATAGCAAATGCTCTTCACTTTACAAGAATTGTATGCATATAAGTGAAACAAGAATTTGACCTATTCCTACTGTTTCTGGAGATAATAGCTCACTGTATGGACATGGTATTTCCTATTAGATTTCAGTGAGATGTATTAATTTATAGACTGCAGATTCACATATGGAACACTGTATTAAAAGGAAAAAGTATTTTGACCCACCAGTGATTCATCTCTCCAGGGATTCCAGCCTTGGGTATGGGAGCTCATGTAAGAGCCACTAATATCAATTACTATTTGGAGGTTAGTAGGCTCTGTTACTCTCCTTTCCCATATCTAGAAACATGGGCCAGATTTTCAAGGACCCACAGTTGAGGTAAAATTTTCAAAGGAGCTCAGCAGTCAATGTACAAATCTGCAAGTTTATTTTGGCTGAGAGATTTTGAAAACCTGTTAGTCATTGTAGGTGCTGAGTTCTTCATAAAATTTGGCCCTTGTGCTGTGTAACCATTGTATATTTTACTATCAACCATAGGTTGAAATTATGGATAATATACATACTAGAACTGTTGCACTGTGCAAAGATTTCCTTTTTTTATTTATCTTGTAAACTGCTGTGTTTTTTCTTTGACTCATCTATATCTAAACTGCAAGGTCCCGTTTTCTCTGATTTATTATCTGTGACAAGTAAAATCACAAATATTTATGTTAAACAAAGGAACAGTAGAAGGAATTCTAAAACATCAGCAAATGGCTAAAGCTCTGAAAAACTCTGGAGCCAGTCCTAAGAGAATGCAAGAAGAGACAATCATCTTGCATATAAATAAAAAAGGTGGCACAAAAATACAGACTGACTCCAGAAGTGCTTTACATCCCCAGTGAGATAGAACAAATGAAAATGAGAGTGTGTCTGCAATCTAAGTTCAGAGGAAACTGAGCTTGAGTTGAAATTGGCTCAACAGATAGCAGTTAGGAGTAAAAGAATGGGAATTACATCAGGTCATATTTAAACCGTGTGTCCCATGATGAATTTAGTTGCAGCCAACAAAAACAAGAGTCCAACATTTTGTTCTAGTATATACTGTGTGCTGTGGGGTGTCTAAAAATCCTTCGTTCTAGAAGCAAGTCATTGCTGGAATTTCTCCTATTTTACCTTATGAACTTGACTGTGTTTTTTAATTAATTATATTCATTCAGATGAAATAATTCTTTGATTTGGACATTGTGGAAAACAGTGGAACCTTGAAGCCACTTTTGTTACCAGATTTATCCTTTCCATGTGAAAAAGCATTAAACCGCAACAGATAGAAGTGTCTTTTGCAAGACTGAACAAATTCCAGGTGTATGAAAACATCTGACAAGATGTTTTCTTACCAAGAACACTCTTGGTTCACTTATACAGAGTTATAAGTGAACCAAGAGTGTGAAATTGCCCTGCATTAACAATAAGACGGTTTAAATTGATATTTGTTGCTGATTTATCTCCTAAAGTTACATAGATAGTGATTCTGGTTCCCTTGTTTTAAAGAGTATTGCTGTTCTTGCTGAGTAAGACATTTCCTCTTGAAACTTTTAATGTTTCCTGACCCTTTTGTCATGAGAGTCTTTGTTTTGTCTTCTCTGTCTACTTACCTTGTCACATACTGTTCACATGTTGATTCTGATTAGTCACTGATATACTAGGACACATTATGTGGTTTTCTTAATACCTGCTTTATTTAACATACATGATGGAAACTGTGACGCATCTTGTGCATTCTTGATACCTGCTGTATTTAACATACGTGATGGAAACAGTGTTCTCAGGTGTGTGATTTCTATTTGCAGTATTAAAATCTAATTATTAAAGTGCAGTGTTTTTTGAACAGAGAAATAAAATTCCATTGTTGGGGTCCATCACTATTGTTACAGTGACTTCCAGAACACGTTTGCAATGTTATAAAGCAAAGATTCTTTTTTTGATCTATCTTAATCCTGCAAGCTACTATTACATCTGAAAAATAGCTGCATGTTCTTTCTCAAATGTCAGTCATCACCTTGAACACTGACCCAACTGAGAAATATATGTTAAGGTACAACTGAGGTGTAAAAATAGTAGAGGTAAATTGGTGCTCATATACTCAGCTGGATTTTCTGATTCCAGAGTGGGCTTCAGGCCCAGCGGTTACAGAAAATATCTTGTACTTCTTACCTAAGTACATTTGTTCAGGAGTAAGTAGGAAATATGGAACCTAATTGGTTATATATATACTGCTAAATTAAAATGGAAAATGACTCAAATTTAAAGAAAAATAAAATTGGAATCATAACAAGTAGTCCTGTGCGAAGTGGCTAGTATTCATTTCAGATTCGGCTGATTCGGAGAACAACGATTCAATTCACTGATTTGAATCATTTTCCAAATCGATTTGGCCAAATCTGATTCAGAGATTCAGCTGCTGCCAAATCAGCTGAACCTCCAAATCACATAGGCCCCATCCCCCACCTGCTCTCAATGGCTGCCCCACCCACCCCAGCTCCCAGCTCTTTGAAAAAAGAAAGCCTCTACTCACCAGCTGCTGCCAGGCGGGGGAGTGATCCCCACTACCCCCCACTGCCCCACTGCCACATGGGAGGGGCTCAGCCATGAGCCCTCCAATCCCCACCTGCTTTACCAGCCCCTCCCCCCCCATGGCTGCCCTGCCCGACCCAGCTCCCGGCCCTTTAAAAAAAAAACAAAAAAACCCTGGGCTCACAGGCTCCTGCCCAGCACAGGGGACGATCCCCGCTGCCCCCCACACTGCCCTGTGCTGCATGGGGGGCTCTGCTACAAGCCCCCAAAAGCTCTGAGGCCGCTGCAGCAGCCAGTGAGCCCAGGATTTTTGTTTTTGTTTTTTTAAAGGGCTGGGAGCTGGGGTTGGTGGGACAGCCATGGTGGGGCTGGGAGAGTGGGAGGGGGTCAGGGTGGCTGGCAGAGCAGGCAGGGGATGGGGCCTGGCAGGGGTCCCCCCATTGTCCCCTCCTCCAGCCACCCCTCCCCTGCCCCCTACTTACCAGCATGGAGTCTGGGTCCAGGTCCCTGCTGCTGCCAGCAGCAACTGCCGAAATCGCCAAAGCTCTCCAAATCTTTTCTGAATCAATTTGGAGAGCTTGAAATCGATTCAGACCTTTTAACTGGTCCCCTGATTCAATTCAGATTTGGAGATTCGGCCACCAAATTGGGCCGAATTTCCTCTGAATCAAATCAGCACCCGAAGCTTCGTGCAGTCCTAATAACAAGCACTTTTTCACATTGGATTGGGTAATTCCACCATGTCCAATGTGTGACAGTCTGATCATCTGATGTGTTTCTGCTTGTTGGATCAAATCCTAAAGTCCTTCCTTAATTTTTTTACAAAGTTCTCAGCTCAGCAATCTCAACTGACTTCAACATAATGAGTGAAAGGAAAGAATAAAGAGCTACGGCTCAGGCCCTGTACTATGCAGCATCCCACACCCTCCAAGATTGGGGTTCAAGGAAGACCTCAGTATTTGGCCCTTTATTTGTTTATTTATTTAATAAGATTTTCCAAAACAAAATGTGATAGATCCTTTTTATAACATCTGACTATAAGGGAGTCGGGGGAACAGAGTTCAGGCTGCTGAACAGTACCCTGAAGAATTAGAGTCTACCCCACCTTAGATTCATAGATTCAGGAGCAACACGTAGGGGGTGCATGGCGATGCACATGCACCCCCTGAGAGCGCTGCTGCCTGCCGTCAGGCCGCGCTCTCTGTTTAGCTGGCAGGCAGCGGGGCAGGTGGGAGCACCAGTGCTCCCACTGTGAGCACCAACCGGGGAGCAGGGCAAGCCACAAAAGCAGCCATGCCACTTCCAGAAGTGGCCATGGGAGTTCCAGAAGTGGTGCAGCCACTTTTACAGTGAGTGAGATCACCTGTGAGGGAGCCCCCCTCTCCCCTCCAGACACCCATGCATAGATTCATAGATGCTAGGTTTGGAAGGGACCTCAAAGGATCATCGAGTCTGACTCCCTGCCAGTGGCAGGAAAAAGTGCTGGGGTAATGTGACCTCAGCCAGGTGCTCGTCTAGTCTCCTCTTGAAGACCCCTAAATTAGGGGAGAGCACCACCTCCCTTGGAGCTAGCATTGGCTAAGCATTCGGGTGAGGACGAGTAAAAGGAAAAAGGGTCATTTTGAGGTCAGACAGCCAGGAAGGGATCTCGGCAGTGCCGACAGGCTTTGCTTTCCTTCCCTTTGTGTGTGTGTGTGTGTGTGTTTTTACTTTTCACCAGAACCAGGCCCAGCGGCGTGATCCAGGTGCCGGTTGTAGTTGGGGCGAGGCGTCATCACCCCTCCCTTCTTTTTAGTATATTTACCATCAAAGTTGTGGCAGGCGAGAGCAGAGAGAACCAACCCAACTAGACCGGAAGGGGAATCAACATGCACAGGAAAGAAGCTGGTGAATGTCAACTGGGCACAGAGGTGTGCACCTGTACCTGGTGATCCCCCAACTTGACCCATCCACCACCTCTCTCTGGGTACGACCTTTAAGCCAATTCGCCACCCACATGACTGTGTAATCGTCTATAGCACAACTGTTCAATTTGTTTACAAGAATAGGATGGGATACCATGTCGAAGGCCTTCTTAAAGTCCAAGTAGATGGCATCTACCTTGAGACCTGCATCTAAGCTTTTAGTGATCTGGTCATAGAAAGAAACAAGGTTAGTCAGGCAGGATCTACCTGTTATGAACCCATGCTGGTTGCCCTTCAGCATTATATTACCTGCTGGACCCCTACAAATGTGATCCTTGATAATTTTTTCAAGGAATTTCCCAAGGATAGAGGTGAAACTAACTGATCTGTTGTTACTTAGATCTTCCTTCCTCCCCTTCTTGAAAATAGGAACCACATTGGCCCTTTTCCAGTCCTCAGGGACCTCACCTGAGCACCACAAGTGCTCAAACAGTCATGCTAGTGGCTCTGCTATGACACTGGCTAATTCTCTCAGCACCTTTGGGTGGAGCTCACCTGGTCCCGCTGATTTAAACCCATCCAGCCCCCCATGTGTCTCTTTATTAGGTCAGCACTGACAGTTGGTGAGCTGGTGTTTCTCCTGCTTCTGTGAGTAATGCATTTGGGAGATTGCTCTAGATCAAGAATACAGAGGCAAAAAACTCATTGAAGAGCTCTGCTTTATCCCCCCTATCTATCACTGGCTGCCCTTGCTTATCCTGCAGGGGTTCTATGCTGCCCCGTGCCTTCTTTTTGCTCCCTATGTACCTGAAGAAGGACTTTTTGTTGACCTTAATTTTTGTTGCTAGCCTGAGTTTTAATGCTGCTTTGGCCTTTCTGACTGGTTCCCTGCAAGTGCGAGCCAAGGA
>NW_005842188.1:360662-363936 GCF_000455745.1 Alligator sinensis | reverse complement strand
CTCAGCCATTCCTGGATTTCCCTGCTTAGCCAGGAGGGTTTCTTAGACCCTTTGCCCCCTTTTCTATGCAGTGGGATTGCCTCCTGTACCCAAAGGATCGCTTCCTTGTAGAATGACCACCCTTCCTGGACCCCCATTTTGTCAATGCTCTTGAGCTTTAATGCCTCACTAACTAATCTCTTAAGCACCCTGAAGTCAGCCTTTTTGAAGTCTAGCACTTCTGCCTTGCTGGTTACTTTTCCCACCCTTCACCAAATAGTGAATTTAATCAATTCATGGTCACTATCCCCTAGGTTGCCTTGTACCTGCAGATCCCCCACCAGGTCGTCCCCCATAGCCAGCACCAAGTCCAGCAAGGTGTTCCCCCTAGTGGAATCATATACCTCCTGCATCAGGTGGAGGTCCTGTATGCAGGTTAATAACCTACGTGAGCGATTAGTTCTGGTTGACTGATTCTCCCAGCAGATGTCAGGGTAGTTTAGGTCACCCATTATAACCATATCTCTTGACCGTACAGCTTCTGAGAGCTGGCTGGAGACTTCCAGGTATAGCTCATCCTCCTGGTGTGGCAGTCTATAGTAGACCCTCACTCCCAAGTCCCTTTCCCTTCATCCCCTTTGTATCCTAACCCATAGTACCTCAGTTTGGCCCTCCTCTGATCCCATCTTGATTATAGAAGATGTATATTGCTCCTTAACATACAGAGCAACACCCCAACTTTTTCCCCACTCTATCCCATCTGTGCAACCTATAACCTTCAATGCCTACCGCCCAATTGAAGTAGGGTCCCATCAGGTTTCAGTTAACCCAACCAGGTCAAAGTTGTTGTTTGCAAGCAGGACTGAAAGTTCCTCTTGTTTGTTCCCCATGCTCCTAGCCTTAGTGCAGAGACATTTAAACCCCTCAGTGGGTGCCCATGGTACCCCCTTGTCCTGAGTCTATCAGGCCTCTTAGTGCTTACCTGGGCTGATCCGTCACATGGGTCGTGATTCTCTGAACCTTTGTTCCAGTGTGAAGCTAGGCAAGGTGATTTTCTAAGTCGTCACTAATTACCCATTCCTCATTTTCTGGGTACCTAATTTGGGAGTCTTTAGGTCTGATGTATAGAAATGTTGAGCACACACTAGGATCTGTGTTTGAATATATGAAGTGATGCATAATGCTAAGTACTCTGAAAAGATCAGGTCCTAAGTGTCTCAAATTAGGAACCCCAAATTATTAGAAACTTTTTGTCTTAATCATGCTGGATATGTCTTTATGGCACAATAATGCACCCTGAAGTGCTACTTGAGCTAGCTCTAATTAACCCTGGTGGAATACCATGCTAACATGGCTACACCACTTCTGATACCCATTGTAGCTTAGATATGTCTACACAGCATTGCACTGTATACACACCCACTGAGCCCCAGGTTCTTTTCCATAAAATGGGAATAATTAGTCCACCTCCAATCACAAGGATGATATGAAAATTAATGACTTAGTACTTGGGAAGCTCTCTCAAACAGCAACATAGATAAGTACACCAGTAAATTAATAATTCTGTCATCAGAGCAAGGCTTGAATAGTATCCAGTAAATAAGGCCTAAAAGGTTTCACAGGCAACTTTAGTTGTGGCATTTCTAACTTTTAATGCCTGACTTGGCAAACTTAATCATGATCTTTTAACATAGGTTGTGGGGGCTGGAGTGGTAGGCACCAAGATGCACGGTTGATAGCACAGGGATTGCTACATCTCTGTGATGTTTCAAGGCAGTTGTCCTTTACTGTGACAATACAGCTGCAAATAGAAGTCTATGACTTAGTGTGAAAACAAAAATCACTAAACAAAGCAGATCTGCTGGGGTGGGACACGTTCCACCACAGCTAATCTGCTTTACTGGGCAAAACAGATCACCTGTTGTCCTGCATTGGGCAGAGGTCACAGAGGCTCAAATAGGACAACAGGTGATGTGTTTCTCTTTCATGGGGATACACCATGTCCCTCATTGCCCCGCACCTTCTTGCTGGGACCCACACCTTCTTGCTGGGACCCACACCAACCTGTGCCTCATGCAGAGGCATGAGGCATGGGTCAGTGCAGGTCCCAGAACAGGGTGGCCCAGAAACACAGGGTGGGGCAGGACCTGGGAAATTCTCAGAGCCTCATGCCTCTGTGGTGGGACCTATGCAGTCCCATGGCTCTACACTGGGATCTGCTCCAGGTCCCTTGCCAACCCATTCTTTATGTGAAGACAGAGGTCAGTGCAAGACTCCGTGTGGAGGCATGAAGTACTGGAAATCCCCCAGGTCCCAAACCACCCCATACCTGCTTGTCAGGGCACGCACCAACCTGTGCCACCACGTAAAGTACAAGTCAGCAACAGACCTGGCACAGGTACCAGCACTGAGGCATGGGGCTGAACAGGTCCTGACATGGAGGTATAGCCCACTTACAGAGACACACCCCTGGAGATCCCATGGCAGGTCTCCATGATGGGGAACTCCAACATGCCAGTCGTGCCAGTCGTGGCATCTGATGAACTAGGTTGTTGCCTACAATAGTATATGTCACTCTGAACCTGTTATTCTCTCAGATGCCACTCTGCCCTATTTTCTGCATAAGATAAATAAATTTAAATCCAATATTTCCATATGAATAAAAAAACTATTCATCTCTAGACCACAGAAAGACATATCATCAGGTTTGAACAGTCTTTAGTTTTTGTATTGAATCATAGTAAATGAGAAAAGACCTGGCATTTAGGAAAGCATAAAAGGCACCCCATACAGTCAAAGAAACTTGTAAATCAAGACACATCTCTCAAAACAGGCATTTAATGTCTGTCATATACCACTTGATGCAGCTCCATTGTTAAAATAACTACTGAAAGATAGTATTCTGTAATCAACTTCCTGAAGGTAACTCATTCAATCAATACCCATCCTATTTGATTCCAAACTAATCAAAAGCTTGCAAATGTCACAAACACACAAACAGGATACAATTGTAATATGTTAATTCTGTCCTTGCCTGCTTTGTTTGGACTTGGATTAACCAGTTATCAAGAAGGAATGTTTTGAAGCTATACAATTAAAACAGTATAAAAAGCAAGACAGAACTGCCAGCAAGATGTCTGTGCAATCCAGGGAAAATCAAGAAGCCATACTGCACCACCAAGCCAAAAGTGAAGGATCCACACTGTGAGGCTATACAAGAACTGCTTCCTGCCTGCATTGGGTAAAGTTCTCTTTGCAGCTAAGATAATACAAGAACTAACAGCTCATTCTTTCT
>NW_005842188.1:353613-360631 GCF_000455745.1 Alligator sinensis | reverse complement strand
AAGAGTCTTTTTCTGGCATTTAGTTTTGTAACTTGTTGGTAGTTATTAAAACAAGCCCTTCTGCTATTCATCGACCTAGTGTTGTATCGATTCATAAAGCACTAGGTTAAAAATTCAGCTTCTAAGTGCAACACAAATGAAAATCATTAGATTTTCAAAAGTGCTAAGCACCCAAAAAACTCTGATAGAAAACAATCACCTGGATCATGGCTACAAGATTTCTCCCTGGAATTTTAACACAAGTCAGCAGAGACTGAAGGTTTAAATGATCTAGACTAAGATATTAAATTAATGTTTGCAAGCTTTGAAGTAGGTTTCACATACACACACTACTCTACACTCTTGAAATCAGTGGGTGTTTCACCATTGGTTTCAAGGGAGTAATTCAGATTAATTTAAGAACAAACCCTGAAGGATTTAGACAAATCTCTTATATTTTAGGGACACATCTTGCAGTCCTTCGGCAATTTTCATTCAGAAAATTCTCCCTTTGACTTCCAAGCTAGGGAAGGATTCTCATTATCTTGTACTTCCATGTGGGCATGTCTACACATGCATTTACTATGCATTAAAGTTACTGCACAGGAACTTATTGCTCAGTAAGCAGGAATAGGGCCAGTGTCTACACATGCAGTCAACCTCGGACTAGATTTAGTCCCAGGTCAGAGCAGCCTGCCATGTGCCCCTGTGGCCACCGGGCAGAGCTCCAGCCTCCCATCACATGGCTGCCAGCACTTGGCAGCCATGCTGAGGCCAGAGGCAGCTGCCAGCACTTGGTGGCCATCTTAAAAGCTTCCCCTGCCCTCTCATGCCTGCCCAGCCCTTCCCCTGCCTGGGAGATGCATGCCCAACACAGGGCCAGCACGTGGCAGCTCCCTCCCCCATCCACCTTTCCTCCCCACACCATCCCTGCCCCTGCCCCTGCTCCTCCCCCTGCCAGCAGCAACCAGCACCCCCTGCTCCAATTTGGCCCCTGCCAGCAATGACCAGCACCCTGCGTGGCTGCTGGCCATGGTCCTGGCCCTGCTGGCCCCACAAGGCTCCCCCCCACCCACCCAGGCCCCAGGACAGCTGCATACCTGCCAGCCAAGCCTAGGGCTGTGGCCACCCCACTCATCCTGCATGCCCCACTCCAGTACACCTGCCCTGCCATCCACACACCCCTGACCCCCTGCCCATCCCCAACACCACTTCAGGACACGCACGTATGTGAAACAATACAGACTTTATTAAAACAGCAAAACGCCCCCCATCCCGCCTCCTTCCCCCCTCTATGAACACAGCCCCCTCCCTCTCCTCACCACATACAGCACCCCTCCACCCCACCATCCACCAACTGTAAAAACCCTGCTCTCCAAACGTAAAAGTCCATGTGTACAGGGCTGAGGGGTGGGGCCACCCAAGGCAGCATGCCCAGCAGCAGGTGGCAAGCACCCCCGCAGCACATGGTTCCTCTGCAGGTCCAGGGGCCACAGAAAAGCCTGGGGATGCCTGCAACAGGCAGGCACTGCAGCTGCTCCAGTGTGCTGCCAGGGGCCTGCTGCAGAGCAGCAGGTGAGACCAGAGGCTCTGAAGGGCCAGAGCAAAGGGCCAGGCATGGGGGCATACAAGTATAGCCTCTGCTGAGTGGCCCTGGGCAGCCAGCTGCTGCTCCAGCAGTTACACATGGCACCGCTCCGGGGCCTCCAGCTTGTCCCAGTGGGCCCAGCAATCCCATATCAGCACCTTCTCCTGGATGGCCACCCAGGTAAAGTCCTCTGCTGACCATGCCTGCTGGTCTGCCACACAACCCTCCACAGTCACCACCAGCCATTGGAGCACGCAGGTTCCATTGAGGCTGTGCTGCTGGTACAGTTGGCGCCTCTGGGCAGCTCCAGCAGCAGGTGGTGGTGAGGCTGTGCGGGCCTCTGTGGCATCTCCTCTGCATTCAGATATTGGCCCTGCAGACACAAGAGACAAAAGGCTTTTGTAAGAGTTTGCAAAATTTGAGAAATAAGATGCTCTACCCCAGGCCAGGGGCCTTGTGCTGCCTGGCCTCAGATTGGAGGTCAGCCACGTGTGGGTGCCCAGGGCCAATGGTAAACTGACCGGGCAGGCCTGGGCCCAGGTGACTGCCGCCCAAGCCCCCTATCCCTGCTTGCTCCCCAGGGGCTGGCCACAAACTGCCTGCTTCCCCTGCCCCCTTCCCAGGGCAGGACAGGCCAGGCTGCTGGCAGCACCTGCTGCCCATGGCTCCAGCCCCTGCTGACCTCCCAACCTCTGCAGGCGCACTGCTCTGCTGCAGTGCCACCCAGTCCCCCGGCACCCAGGGTTGGGGAACATCGGGCTCCCAAAACATTGGGGTGAGGGGCTGGCCATGCCCCCACCCTCCCTACTGGGGGCCTTTCTGGGGAGGTACCCCAAGCCGGTTCCCCACCACACTACTGTTGCACCCCAAGCATGCCCCGGCTGCTCATGCTGTGACTGGCGTACAATGGGCTGTTTGTGCAGGTGGAGGGCTGCCCAGGTCACTACACCCTGCTGCTGATCCTGCTGCTGCCCCAGGCACACCTGTGCTCCTGGATCAGGACTCTGAGCTATGATAGCACAGGGGACAAGCCCAGCATGCGTTGGAACCTCTGCTGCCATCTGTCACAGTGCTACATGCTCCTGTCCCCGGCTGCTGAGGATGAGATCACCGCTGGGATCAATACCTTCCTCAGTGCATGACAGGCCCTTACCCACCCAGCTGCCAGGACATGGACTGTCCTGTGTTCTGCCCCTCTGCATGCTGTGGTGGGGAACATGGGGCCAGGGGAGTGTAGGTGGGCTAGGCAAGGAGGGGCCATTGGGGCCAGGGCTTGGGCTGGGGCTGGAGCCAGGGGCTGGGGCAGGGGCAAGGGTGGGGACTAGTGCTGGGAAGGTCCACCCCACAGTACCCGCCCCTCAGTGCAGGACTTACCATGGGTCTAGGGCCAGTAAGGCTGGTGGCTTGGTGCAGGGCCCCCCCATGCCAGGTGGTGTCCAACTCTGCCTGGTGTCCGTGGCCCAGCCAGGGCCTCCCCTTTCCCTTCCCCTCCTCCCCGCTTCCTTCCTGAGGAGGAGCTGGTGCTGCTGGCAGCTGGCAGCTGGCACCGGCATGGCTGGCTGCTCCTCATGAGTGGCTGCAGGGTGGGGCCAGGGCTGATACAGTCACTGGCCAGGGCTCCCTGGGCTGCCAGTGTACTGCAACAGCCAGGGAGGAGTACAGGGAGGGGCTCTGAAGGCCCGAGGCCCCCTCCTCCAGTAATGTGTCACCAGAAGTGCCAGGGTGGGGTACAGGCACAGGCTCCCATGGCACCAGAATTCAGGTCAGCTTCCACACGAAGGCCATGGTCTTGGGGGCCCCACCATACCAATGATTGTGGCTGGTCATGGCCACCCACTGGGCCCACAGGCCCTTGACCTTTATGCAGCACTGTCCCGCCAACCAGGAGTGGCCCTGCACATGCATTCCAGCCACTAGGGCCTCATTAATGTGGGTATTTGAGTGTCCACCCTGGGTGAACTGTCTCAGGAGGTCCTCCTTACCCCACAAGATGTGCAGTTTGGGCCCCTGGGGCTTTAGACAGGTGGGAGCAGGCAGATGGGGCTGGGGTTGGACACAGGGAAGGAGGATGATGTCATGCCCCACGCCAGCTGACTAGGCCCCCACGCAGCTGGCCTTGTGATGCCGGCTCTGGAGGGCTGGCAGTAGCACCCCTGACAGGGGCACAGCCAGGGAGTTGCAGCTGCATGGCCAAGGTGCTTCACCATGATCCTGCAAAGAGAGACAGGTTGGGGGTGAGCAGCAAGAGGCAGCAGCCCTGGTGGGATCACAGGGCTGGGCAAGGGGTGCATAAAACGGCAGCCTTTGCAGCACTCATCTGTGGCCAGGCAGCAGCTCAGGACAAGGACAGCCCAGGCAAACACAGCCTGTGGGCTGTCCAGGGGGCACATGGGGGCACATGCCACAAAATGGCAGCAGGCTTTTATACCCTACAGCTAGGGGCTGCCAGAAAGCAGCCTAGCCCAGTAGCAGGAGAGAGGGCCAGGCAGGAGCCCCCTCGTGGCTGGGCAGACCCAGACAGAAAGCTGCTGTATTACTGCGCAGTAATTTGTCTACACGTGCATTACTGCACAGTAACTACTCATGCATAAATTTGCTATCGGCATCATGCAGATAGTAAATTTACACCCAAGTTGGCATAAGCCACCATAGTTACTGCAGAGTACGGGAGTGCATGTGTAGACGCACTCCCATACTGTGCAGTACTTTTTGGTTACTGTGCAATAAATGTGCACATATAGATGTGCCCTGTAAAAATAAGTCTCTGTCCATGGAGTGCAGAAGACATAGCCTGCTTCTCAGAAGGTACATCCTGCTACATTATGTATTCCTAAATGACTAAGGATCATTGCCTTAAATTCTCCTGTTCCACTGGTCTTGCTACAACTATTTTATTTGGCCTCAACATCCACAAGCTGTTCACCTTCACTGAGAAGTTGCCCCTCCCAATATCTAACTGTATGTCATTGCTTAGCTTTAAAATGTGCTCAGAAAATTATGCCTTTTCTTTGTATTATGCTCTCTATCTTGCCTTAGATCCTTAAATGAACCCCATAAATCATATTTAGTGCTTTCATTGTTTATACACTGTTACTTCTTTTAAAGCTTCCCCCTTTCACAATTAAAAATGGAATTATAGCAATATTTCAGAATAATGTTCACAGCTGCCATTGCAAAGTATTTGGCAGACACTGCACTTTACAATCAAACATTGTAACTTGCTTATACCAAGTTATAATACATATATACAGTATGGTACTTTCATTCCCTGACTGACTTTGCACTCTCAAACATGGACCCAAACCTGTATCAGTGACTCTCACAAGATGAGGGTAAGGTCTGAAATAATGTAAATGTGTCTCATGTCTTGGCTTTTGAGGGTCAGCCCCTAACCTCACAAATCCTTCCTCTTTGACATTATAATCTGTGGTTGTAAAATGGATTTAGTAGTTTAACATTAAAATTTCAGGCACAGTTAAGACAAGGATTGCAAAAGAGTTAATAGGGAAAATACTTTAACAAACCTTGGCAGAGAGGATTGAGAAAGCTCAACTGGTCTCCTGATGCTGATATTTTAGTCCTGGCTTTGCCAGCCTTTCCATTAAAAACTCTCTTCAAGTATTTTTTTTGTTTTTGAATTTGATCAGTTTTACTGCTTCTGAAAGTAAGAGACCCCTAGCACTGGTGAGAGCCAAGTAAACTGCAGGTAATAGCTTTGCAACCTTCCTCCCACTTCTGCCAGTGTATCTAAACCTTGACTTGCAATACCCCTACTACTAAAACCTCCAGTCTCTGCTGAGCTGAGATTGACAGTCAAGACAAATGGTGAGGGTCTTTGTGATGAATAAATGTACACGAGGGAGTAGCAGGAGATTGCCAAACTCATTTTACTTCTGACCCCTGATCCACATTTGAACCCAGATCTCTGGGGGATGATACATTAGTGGCTTAGCCCTTCCCCCTTTTGCAACATTAATGTCTTGGAGCTTTTTAATCCAAATTCACTTGAACTTTAAGATACAAAGTGTCGGCTCAAACACAATTTTCCATATCAGCATCAATCATATGAGCCAGTTTTCAGACATTTTCAGTTGAGGCCCATGTGGTATTACAAATGATGGTTCATCTTCAAGAGACACTGCCTCTATGGTAACACTAAAATCTTGCTGCCACGTGTCTCCCTTCACTGCTACTGATGCTTACCTTCCCCTCCACAAACACATGAACAGTGAAGTAAAAAGATTTCATAGATTTCATAGATTTCATAGACATCAGGGCTGGAAGGGACCTCGGAAGATCATCGAGTCCAGCCCCCTGCCCAAAGGGCAGGAAGTCAGCTGGGGTCATAGGATCCCAGCAAGATAAGCATCCAGTTTCATCTTGAAGGTGTTCAATGAAGGCGCTTGAACCACCTCTGGTGGCAGGCTGTTCCAGACCTTGGGGGCTCGGACAGTAAAGAAGTTCTTCCTTATGTCCAGCCTGAAACGATCTTGAAGTAGTTTGTGACCATTCGACCTCGTCATCCCTTGGGGCGCTCTGGTGAACAAACGTTCCCCCAGATGCTGGTGGTCACCCCTGATAAACTTGTAGGTGGCCATCAGATCACCCCTGAGCCTGCGCTTTTTCAGGCTAAAGAGCCCCAGGGCTCTCAGCCTGTCATCGTAGGGTCTGCTTCCCTGACCTCTGATCATGCGTGTGGCTCTTCTCTGGACTCTCTCAAGCTTCTCCACATCCTTTTTGAATTGTGGAGCCCAAAACTGGACACAGTACTCCAGCTGCGGCCTCACTAAGGCCGAGTACAGGGGGAGAATGATGTCCCGGGATTTGCTTGAGAAGCATCTTGTGGTCAATGATGACCCCCAAGTCTCTTTCTTCCATAGTGCTAGCCAACATAGCACTGCCGAGCCTATAAGGATGCTGCGGGTTTTTTTTCCCAAGGTGGAGAACCTTGCATTTATCGGCGTTGAACACCATCAGATTCTCGTCTGCCCACTTGCTGAGCCTGTCCAGGTCAGCCTGGATAACCTGCCTGTCTTCTGGTGTGGATGCTTTGCCCCAAAGTTTGGTGTCATCGGCGAACTTGGCCAGTTCTGATCGCTTCTGACTCCAGTGTCCACATCATTAATGAAGATGTTGAACAGTATGGGTCCAAGGACAGAGCCTTGGGGGACCCCACTGGTCACAGGACACCACGATGAGTGACTTCCATCGATTACTACCCTCTGGGTCCGACCCCGGAGCCAATTTTCCAGCCAGTGGATCGTGGAGGACCCAAGGCGACAATTGGCCAGTTTCTCCCAGAGGCGATATGGGACACCAGATCGAAGGCTTTTTTTGAAGTCAAGATATATGACATCAATCTCTTCTCCCTTGTCCAGGTGATAGGTCACCTGGTCATAGAAGGAAATGAGATTGGTCAAGCAAGACCTACCCGCAACAAACCCGTGCTGG
>NW_005842188.1:346970-353179 GCF_000455745.1 Alligator sinensis | reverse complement strand
CAGCAGGGGTCCAATGTTGCCCCTGCTTTTCCTCCGGCTCCCCACATATCTGAAAAAGGACTTCTTATTGTCCTTTTTCAAGAGACAAGAGGCTTTTGGTGCTGTAAAAAACAGCACAATGATGGTGCTGGTTAGAAGCACTGTTTGAAGTCCTGAACCAATTCTGGCTGTGTGAGCCAAAACACCCCTCAAAAGCTTCGCATACACTAAAAGAGCAGCTCCTCTATCTTCTGAAAGCTCAAGATTGAGTGGGGGCTGCCTCAACTCTCTTCCCTCTCAAGACAGTAGGGTCAGGGCCCCCCCAAACTCCCCCTGAGTTGGTCCCACTAACGCAGCTCTGTTCCTAGCCTTGTTACTGCAGACATGTAGATATTTCAATGAAAGAGACCCACAGTTCTTTTTTTGTTACGTCTCACTCCCTTTTTAGTCCATATTTGCTATCAAACCTAATCAACAGGTCCACTAAGGGTGAAGCTTAAAATCATTCTTTGCTATCTATGTCATGTACATCTGATACAATGTATTTCCATTGCTCTGCTCTGTAGAGGATTGAATCATCTTGCTTATTGTGCTGCATCATTCTAATACACAATGGGACTACATTAAAGGAAACCACAATAAAAGGGATAATCTTCGGAATCCAAACCCACTTCAAAGAGTCTGGGTTCTTCATATATAGCCAAGAGTACTAAGGTATATAAAGAATGTTAATGTACAGTTTTCAGTAACAGTTATAACAGATTAATAAAAACATAAGTAATCCAAAATCTTAGTCAGAGGAGACAGAAGGTTCTAAGTAATTAAAAATGTACAGAAAAAATAAAATATTCTGCTTTCTGTCCAATGCAGAACTATTGCTGAAATCAATACAAGGCTTTGTAACCTTCACAGCTGTACCAAAATGACTTGATATTGCAGAAGGCAAAGCCAATGTCACCGTAACAGCTTTAATCAGATGTAAGCCAGAGCTGTATAAATGCTAGAGACAACTAGGAGTCCCAGCATGCACATTCCCAAGTTGAATTTCAGAAAAGGGAAATGACTCTGTTCGTGTAGGCATTCATTCTCTCAGAAAGTTCACTGAAATACCTGTTATTGGTATTATGAGTGAGTGTTCCAGTTGATTCAGACACTGGTCTTTTCTCATTTGTGATGTGGTGCCAAATGGCAATGTCAGGTGATAAGTTATATATTCTGGATAAAGGAGAAACAGTATAAATAATCATCATCTAGAGGTTACCCAGCTAATAATTTTTTTCATTTTGGTGTCCCTCTCCTTGATTCTATGTATGGAAAAAATTAGGGAGAGAAAGAGATTATGAAAGGCTCATTTATCATGGGCACTGTGGAATACATGAGCTAAACAGGAGGGATTTCCATGTAGGGAGGGTTGTGGACCAGCAGGCCACAAGATACAGAATGAGAAATACTTGTAGGAGAGATGAAATAGGGTTTCAAAGCTGGTGTCACTCATAGAATGCAAGGGGTCAGGACTGGGCCGTATAGACAATACAGAAGGGAAAAGTTGTGTAGTCAAATGCAAAGATGAGAAGTGTAAATTAGGTGTGTTGGAGAGGAGGGTGCCAATGAAGGCCTTTATGTGATCAGAGAAATGGGTTCATTTTGGCAGGTACACTTTGTATGATCCAGAGAACCCAACAGGTACATGGAGGAGGCTGTGGTTTAGAAGACTGAAGTCATAGCAAATTCCTTTGACACCCTGGGCAGAGCGGCAGGGTTTGAGGGGGGAGGAGAAACAAGGCCAGAGGCATACTCGGTAGGGCTTGTGCTCTGGATAGCTATGGACTCCAGCTGATATCAAGGCCCCAGAAAGTAGAAGCAAAGGGGCTCTAGGATCCCAGCAGCTCTGGAAAGGGGGAAGGAAACAGAAGGTAGAGCCAGGGTGGATCTAGGGTCCTGCAGCTACAGTGGGAAAGTGCAAAGAGTGCATAATTGACTAGTGTATCTGGACATTTATGACAGATGGTGCTGCAGGCCCAAAAGAAGTGGGGAATGGTGGCATGAGAAAGAAAGTATGAGTAAGTAAGCACATACACACATTTGGGAGCTATGCTTTGACAGAAAAGAGGAACCTTAAGCTTATTCTATGGTTTTGCTGTAGGAACTGTTAGGAATGGGCAGAGTCAGGGACATTGCCAGAGGGAGTGAACTAGAAAGTAAAAGATTGAGGGAGGTGTCACAAAAGGAGAAATAAAGAAGGGTAAGGATGTGTTCAGAAAAAAAGAAAGGATAACAGAAAATACAAATGTTACTTAAGGAGTTATCTAATGGTGGGTGGGTGTGTGTGCGTGCGTGCGCGCTTCAGCCCTCTTCTGGATTAAAATGGAACTGTTCACTTGTGTACCATGCTCTAAATAAAACCAAGCAAATAATTCCTGGTAAAAGACCTACTAGGCAAATTTAGCCCCCTTTTGCTGAGAGCCAAGATTTATTGGTAGCTTACAAACTAGTTCAAATGTAAGTATCTGTGATCACATCCACAAAAAGTAACTGGGTGTGTGTTCAAGATCCAAACTACAAAGCAATTACAACTACTGATCTCCAGGACACAGTGGATTCGAATATACATTGAACAAGGGAAATTTGTTCAGACAGAAGATACATTAGGCCTTAAGGAGATGCAAGTGCCACCCTTAAAATGGACACCAGCATAGCTGCCTCACTACATCCTGGTACCTTTCCTACCATAAACAGTGGCAAGAAATACCAGTCTCTATTTTGACTGGAGCAAGTAGGCAGTAAAAGACTAGGTAGAACTGAATACAGACACTGGTCCAACCAGATGCTGATGCAAATGATGCTAATGTACCTTTCAATGAAGAAGACAGTTTATTTGGAATGCCACATTTTTGGGTTGTTCTTAAATAAGCAAGAACTCTGGCTGATGCTTGCTTATCCTCAGGACCTGGAGAGAAGTAGATAAGGCAGAGCACCAAGAAGTGCCTGTGTAAAGTTCCAAAGAAAAGGAGCTTGCCAGCAGATGCTGCCTACATCTCACTCTACCAGTGTCCTAATATGTTTGTGGGGGTTCATCCAATGTCAGGAAAAGAAGAGAAATCACAGGAAGTAACAGAGGTGATACTCATCAGGAAAACCAGGGGGAGTGGCAGCATGGCTCAGTTGCAGGGAAGGCTTCCTCTGTGCCTTGCAGTGTCGTCGTCCCCCCACCCCCGAGAGACAGAATAACTGCACCAGCTGAACCTCACTAGTCCTGAGAGGACCCCCAGACTTCATGACACAGTGAGTCCTGGCCAAAATCATTAAGAACGCCTATAAATATGACCATGCTTGGAGGAAATCAGCTAAAGAAAACAGGTTTAGAAAAGCAAAACAGTCAGAAAGTAGAAAAAGAGAGAGCAGTAGAGAACTTATTTTTTTTAATAAGAGAATTTATCATTATGGGAAAATTATTCTGAAAGGAAATGACATATGAAAGGAAAGAAAGAGGGGTGAACAAAAAAGAGAAGGAAGAATAAAGAGAGACAGATAACATTTAGAATTTTAAATAGAATATCTTTGTTTCAAAGTTGCAATGCTGAGGTGTCGGTAAGTGTGCGCAACTCACTGTTTATTCCAGTAGTTAATTTGGCCCCAATCTAAATACAGTATGGTATATTTTCTCTGTAAATTCATCTTACTTATAATGTATCTGCTTACATTTAAAACTGCCTAAAGAGTAAATAATTTGTTCTATTTGACATACATATAGGGATCCATTTACTGTAAATATAAGCCTGTAAAATTGTGCTTGGTTTTTTGGCTGGTATTATCATAAATGATGTACTGTGCCATTTATCTGGTTAGAGAGGAATTCTTGTGTTATTTTGGGATAAGCTAATAATGAATCATATGCATCATAAACCTCCAAGTTCGTGGTTAACTTATAGCCAGTTTAGGAAATTATGTTACAACTGTTATCTCAATCTTTCTGAATTTCCCCTCCATTTCTTGTTGTTGCTTTTGACATCCAGACCCACACCCACAATGTCTGCATAAACAGAGCTGCTATTTAGTGAATATATAAGATGCTTAATTCTCTTGAATGATATCACTGCAAGATTTACACCAAATAGGGAAAAAAAATTAAGTGTGCTTTTTAAGACTCTTTTTGTTGGGACTCTTTGTTGTGCATTTTCAACCCTGTATTATATGCCACATTGTCCAGATAGTAAAGCCTCCCAGTTCCTTGAAAGAGCCAAACAATCAAGACACTCTGTCTTAACTATTATTTTGCATAATTAATTGTTTAGTTAAGGGGTGTCAATCATATGACCTACAGGCTCTATCTATGCTGTAGAGCTGGTCTATCTGACAGGTGACCAGGAGTTGGGGCATGGTCTGGGAGAATGGCCTGCCACAGAATCTGGGGCCTTTGGGCCTTGGTGCACATAGCAATCAGTAGCAGAAGAGCCCCAATCACCTTGCAACCACTTGGCTCATCCCCACAGCCACTGCTGGGTCAAGCAGTTCTTCACCCCATGTACTTGCCTCCTCTGCCACTGGGCCCACCTCCACACCATGTTACATACAACTGTCGAATTCCCCAGGCCAGAGCCACCTCATGCCCTGAGCTGGATCCAGTTTGCAAGGATCTCTGTAGTCCAGATCTGGCCCAGGACACAAGGTGAATTTGACACTCCTGGATTCGTTTCAACATCAGGACAACACTTCAACAAAGGAAGCTACCTCTGTATGTTACATGTCAATGCAACAAAATAAATGTTTCTTTTTAAGCTTACCTTACAAATTATCTTAAAATAGAGTCCACAAAAAAATTACCTAGAATGTGATCTATGATATCATATTTATTGCAGTTAAGGCCTAATCCACACTACTGCTTGTGATCATATTTCAAACCATGACTGAAATGACTACATGCAACCCAGTATCCCAGTTAGAAGATGGTTTGCAAACCACAACCACATTGCAAATACAGCTGATTCAGGGGACTACGTTGTTCCCTTTTTCACAAGTCACACGGGCATGACTTAGCCATATCTCAGTAACTAAGCTAAAACTTCAGGCCTTTAGGATTCAAGCTAATTTCAGAGGTGTAGTTATAGCCCTGGCATCTACAGAACATATTTTTAAGTGTTTTAATTAAATAGGGGACAACTAGGTTGCATTCAGATCACCTGACTTGATTGTTTGTGAAAGATGTGAAATGTCTACCTGCAGAGATGGCTTGTCTGGCCCATACGGCTTCTCATGGACTGGATGACTAGCCTCCATAGGCCAAATCTAGTCCACAGGACTTGTCACTGCAGCTGCTGGAGCCACTGCTTCAGCATGGCTCTGGAACCCAGGGGTTTAATTCAGATGCTTCTCACCTTCCATCTTGCTCACTGCAGAATTTGACCAGCGGCAGGGGAAAAAGGCAGGGTGTAGTTGGGACAGGCAGGGAGGGGGCTGAGTGCCACCTATGTTAACCCTCTGGGTTCCAGAGCTGCTTCACTATAGGGGCTCCAGCAGACATAGAGATAGATGATGATGCTTGTGGTGTGGATGTGGCCCACCAGAAGCCCCATGAGCTGGATCTAGCCTGTAGGGCCAAATGACTTTGACACCCCAGTGTAAACTAATTGGGTCATAAATAAGTAGCGATGCTGGTGCTTTACCTGAACCCAAGATGACTTCCCGATAATTAGATTCTAGACATGGAAAATTATAACTTTTTCTTGTTTAGAAACCAATAATTCTTAAATTTTTACCTCCCCCCCTGCAGCAGGAAAACAGCAGTGGGAGGGCAGGCAAATGAGAAAGCAGAGATGAGGGTCAGGTGGGAGGAAAGCAGGGGTAGGGGGCAGGCAGAGGGATAAAGATGGGGGTAGACGGTGAGAAAAACTGGGCCAAAGAGCAGGAGACAGGGAAAGCATAGGGCACGTGGGAGGGGAAACAGAGGCAGGGGGAAGGCAGGGGTGGGGGACAGCAGGGGTCAGGGAGTAGGCATCATGCCCCCCATTCCTAAACCCCTGGTGACTACCCCTCCATCACTAGCTTCCCCCTTCTGCTGCTTTCCCTCATGATCTGGCACAGATAAAGCCCAGAGCCACTGCTGCCCTGTGCTGCAAGAAGTAGCTGTGCCAGAAGCCCAGCTCTGCAGTATACAGATTCCTCCTTCCCTGCCCTGCTCCCCTCCCTGCTGGCTGAGAGTGCTCCTGGCCAGCAGGGGAAACAAGGGAGAGAAG
>NW_005842188.1:335098-346939 GCF_000455745.1 Alligator sinensis | reverse complement strand
AAAGAGGAATCTATGTGCTGCAGAGCTAGGCTCCCAGCACAGCAGCTCCCTTCAGAGTGGGCTCCCCCTGTGCCTACCACAGCTGAGAGTCTGACTGCTCCAGCTGGGAGCTGTGGGGTGCCACTGGGCAGGGAAACCACTGGAGGAGTGAGATTATTGAACAAATTCCAACAGCAGCATGGGCGTAAGAAAAGCTAATTATGTTTAAAATAGGGCGTGATCAGTTCATGAAAGGGATCGTACAATGGGATCGCTCATGATAACACAGGACTAGACTCAGTGACTCCAGAGGTTTCTTCAAGGCCTATTTTACTATATTCATATGCTAGTGCCACCAACAGTACCAGCACTGGTTCAGATGACCAGACTATACTAAGATTTAGAGCAGTTCTATTGACTTAAATGGAATTATGTCCATTTACACCAAGCCTTAGCTTGCATCTTGGCTTCTCACTTTCTGAACCACCAGGTAAGTTCTGGGGGGAGGTAGGAAGAAAGTAGTTTTGTGTCACCCAGCACCAACATCTGTTAGATACATCATAAGAAAATATAAATTCTCTCTCAAAATGCAGATTAAAAAAATCTTCTTTCCTCCCACACTACCACCACCTCTTGGTAAGCAACTCCCGGATTATATTATTTGACTATGTTCCCTCCTAGCCAAAAAGAATATGCTGCATACAGAAATCTGAGAAAAACAACAACTGTGCATTTAGGAAACAAAGTAGGCCAAAGGATAATGGATTAAATGGAAGTCTAAAGTAACTATGCAAAAGCAGGAACAATTTAATAGCAGATCTCCCCCCTATGCATATTCTGACTCTTATTTGCTAACTCCTGTATAGTCACAATAGTTTTTACTGCTTTTACTCCTTGAGTCCTGCAGAGCAAATGCAGCTAGCAGAAAATGAGCTGGATTATAGTCAATAGAGTTGTACGAGTATGACTGAGGTCATAATGCGAAGGCAGATTGATTGTACAGATGTAAATGAGGTTCAAATCAGTCTGCCACCCTCTATTAGAGAAAGCAGACTGAAAGAAGGGAAAAAAAGGACCAGTCATGTTCAAATCTCAAGTCAGGTTTGAAGGACTGAGAGTTTTTAAAGATTCTTTTTTCTCTTATAACTGAATGTGATTAAGATCGAATCTTGAGAAACAAAGATGCAGTCCACAGTGGTTTTCAGATTAAACAGAAAAAAATGCTAAAAGCAGAGAGCGTTTGGAATGACTTATCTTAAAAAGGAAAAAAAAATTGCTCAGTGAGATACACAAGGAGAACCCCAGACAGCTATTTAAAGGCCAATGGGAAGCAGGTATTTTGTTACTTACGCAGAATTTACACTTTAGTCTACAAAATTAACAGACTTGAATGTAGGAATCTGCTATACCCTCATAGTTGTAGTGACTTATTTGCCCATGTGAAAAGTCCTGTTAGAGTTCTAATCAGTCATTTTAGTGTGAATATTTCTTATGAAGTATAATTTTTTACAGAAACTGCCAATACCCAGCCCACATTTTTTCCCCAAGAAGTGGGTGTTGTCTGGGAGTATTCTCTCAGGAAGTCCAGCACTCTAGACCTTATATGTACTATAAATTCTCTCTATCTTTAAACCCAGTAAAGCTTCATGCCTTCCATCCTCTGTTATTGTGGTACTTCAGTTCCTTATATTTTTATGCCTTTATCTTACTAGCCAACTTACTCTATCTGCCCACGGAATTCTCAGTTTGATGAAAACCTCCTGCATATTGCTTTTTTTGTTCCCAAAGCTTGTCTGGTCCCAGACATGTAGACATAATATGGTCTGAGAAGACCAATTTCTTCTTTGAGGTCCAGCCTTATCTCCCAGACTGTGGTTTACACAATAGATTCCCTGGGGATTTTTCCTCTTCACACATGGAGCCATTCCCTCCGCCAAAACTTAATGAATGTGGAACTTCTCCAAAATGCACCATAAAGACTGACAGAAAGGGTGCACTTCCTGGCTCCTTGTGTCTTGAAAAATCTACTTCAGAAGTGGAGGAAGAAACTTCCATACTGACAAAGGCTTTCTTTACAAGTATGTGAAGCATTAGTTCATGTATATTGCATAGACAGTGATTTATTTAAGGATTAAATGTTTCAGAGATGAACTGGAATGTTTTGTAACTGCCAAAGGCCTGAAGTCCAAAGGTCTATGCCTCCTTTTCAGTAGCTGGTACCATCCACCATGGCCTAAAACACCACACAAGGCTGTACATGCCTAGGTTTGCTTCCACTGTTCTAGATGCTAATGATGTCCTCACCTGCAGCACAGCGAACTTAAAATCCAGAATTTGGACTTTGTCAGACATGTGAAAAGGAAAGTGATTTTGTGTTTTTTATGTTAAGCCTACTTTCTCACCAAATACACAAGAGTACAGTGTATATACAAACAAAACATGTGGTGCATTCATAATGACAAAAATCCAGTCATCCAATGTGGAAAGCCATATTTAGTTGGCCTAGCAACTGCAGATCTATTGTTGATGTCATCAATCCTACAAGCTACTTGTTTTCTCTGCTGGTGTTACATGCTTTTGAAAGCGCTATATATGCCTGTACAGTTTCAAGCTGCCTATGACCCTTTTCCAGGAATTAAACATCGTGGAATACATGTATTCTGTCTGTGTCTTTAGTAGGCCAGAGTCTGAGCATACTTAGTTTGAATCCAGATACAGGCTTCTTCCAAATTTGGGGTTGTTCAAAGCAAGCTCAACTGGCTTCATGAGCCTTGCACATTTGCATCAGTATCTATCCAGAGGTATACACTGTTGTGAGATACCATCTAATTTCCTCATTCAGCCAAATGGCTTAGACTCAAATTCTCTTTGCTCATCTTGCATATTTAAACATGCCCCAGCCCCATAAACTGCTTTGCCTGCTGCACTCTCTATTCCAGTCAGTGGGAAAGCTACACCCATCTTTACCTACAACCTTTATATCACCTTTGAACTGTATTCACACCCTATGATGTAGACACACTGCCACCGTTGTACAATCATTCATATATTAACACCCCATATCACCTCATTTTCAGTTTTTTCCTCCATCTGCCTGTCCCTAGAGACCCCAAAAGGATCTCTAATAATCTGCTCTTCATAGTCTCTCTCTCAAATTATCTGTGCTATCCTCCAAGCCAGAGAAACTCCAGTGTTCATTTTTCCCCATCTTTCCTCTAGAGGGACCCTTACCTTGATTTTAGTTTTCTTAACTCAAATTAAAACACATTTGAATGTAGATAAATGTTAATAAAAATAAATTGTTCTCCCTCCAGGGATAACCACGTAGTAATACGGTACACTGTGGATCTGATGCTGCTTTCTGTAGCCACCAAAACTCCTTAAATCAGTGGGAGTATTGAGTGTAAAAGGAATGCAAGATTGGGCCTCTGCCTGTAAGCAGTACATCTCACTGAAGTGCACGAAATAAATACACTGGTATGCCTAGTCTTAAAAGTAATTAAATGTTTTAGTAGCAAATTAAGAGAAGGAAACAAATCAACCAGTGTTTCAAGATACTAAGTACATAAATAGTAAATCATTATAAAAAGAAATATAAAAAGAAAAATGCAAACATTATGCAGATTTTAATTTCCTCAATTATTCCTAATTGCCCAAGAGCCCTCCATTCATTCGTACTGATTGCAGACAGACTAATCAGTCAAAGCAGGACACCACTGAACAATATACACAGCAGTTTAAAACACAGTTTGTTGCGAGTCCCAGGTCATACTAGACATGATGGTACAGTCTTAGAGATCAAACTCTTCAACTACAGAACATTGATGTCTACATATCTTATATATGCAGGCACTATAGGTGATCTGCTCTTTACACCACACTGCTGCCTATTAAGGAAGACCCATCCATCAGCATCTGCATTCTAAAGTCTACAGAGGTCTATTTATTCAACTCCCACTGTGGAGGAAAGGTGCTGGGAGAGCAGCCAACAATAAATGGAGTGGGTGTGGGAAAATGAAAAGTAAGAAATACTGCATAAAAGAATGACCATATGGTCTAAGCCACAAACTCTAGAAGCTGCAGCTATAAAGTTCTATCTGGTTTGTGACCCAGGAGACGAGGTGCTTAGTGCTTTGGTCAGGCTTCAGAAATAGAAATGAGCACAAGTTGTACCTGTATCACATGCAAACAAATTATGCTGTCTTAAGGGTGGCTATAACTCTTCTGAATTCAGTTCATTTTCTTTATCTTACAAAAACGATATACCATTTTAAATATATGTTTGGTTTAGTTTATATTAGCAAACAACACTTCCTCTGGATTATGGAAACCCTGCACATTACCCTGCCATGTTCTTTCTGATCTGCATATCTTTCTGAGGGCTCCTGCTAGCCACCAGCAAAGTTGCATTGTAAGCAGGGAAAAGTGAGAACTGAATTAAAAATCGTGTATGCATCCTTAATGTTCCCCTCGCACTCAAATGATAGACTGCAAGGCCTAAAACAAAATTTATGGTACCGCTACAGTATTACAAACAGCAAAAACAGTACCTTGCTTTTCTCTAGTAGGTTTGATTCAAGGACTTCCAACTTTTTTGCAAACATTTATGGGCAGAGCTACAATTTTGAAAATGGGGGTGCAGATGGTGTGGTGCCTCATCACGAATAACACAACACATATTTCTCCAGTTAAAGAGAAACTAGAAGATTTACTAGTATGCCAAGAGCCTACCACTATCTTATTCCATTTAAGATTAAAGCCAAAACAAATATAACTTTATTGGAATGTTCACTAATTTGCTAGGTTATATATTAAATTAAAAAAACAAAACAAGCTAATTAAAAAGTGATCAAAATAGTCAAAAGATATTGTTTCATTAGTCCTGTAGTCATTATAATTAAATGTATATCTCTGATTCAGATTTGTAAAACAAAATCTAGTCTTTTGAACCATCTTGACAGTGCCTCCAAGTCTTCACTGCCAGTCATTGCTACACTTGACTAAATAGGCATAAAAAGAAGTGACAATTTTTGCCTGATCTGGCCCCTCCAAGCACTCTACAGCCATGACCAAACACAAGTGCACGGCTGCAGAGTGTTTTAAAGGGGCCCAATCCCATGACAATCTGAACCCTCATTGCATGTATCCTTTTTATCTCATGGTAACTTATCTGCATGCCCTTTCCCTAGCAAACTAGAAATGGAGAAAAGAAACAATTCAATGCTGTCTTAGAAGGGGTCCCATATTCAACTAGAATAAAGTAACAGGAGAAAGTTCCCTGAAATGAAAAAGTAAGGTGACAAATCATACAACTCTCCTTTTGCAAAGATCAGTTCTTCTACCTCCCTGACCACAGATGTTAGTACTAGTTCAAGCAAAAGCAGTGATATTACATTTAGGGGGCCTAGCTAAGTGAGGAAGATGGAGGTAGGATGTACCTAAACAGTAGTATTTATAAGGCACTGAATTAGCATTTCTGAACAAAAATTTTTGGTTTACAGATAAAGATTTTTATGCTGTTATTTTTTTCTGGAAAGGTGACATTTTCTTTGGGGAAGAAAATCTGGACCACCTCTAGGTGTCATTGGAAGGCCACCCCGTAGGTGATGAGCCATTTACTTTCTTTTCACTCCAACTCTTCCATCTTCTCTGTACTTCTGCATTCATACCTCTCCTTTGCAGAAAGGCTTCCTTTATTTCCTAAGTAAGATTTAGCTGCATAGCTAGGATCCTTCTGAATGCCTACCTTCTTCTTGGAGGCCAGGCATATCACCCTTTTGAGTCAGCAGGCCCAAACCCAGAATTACTTCTAGATCTGGGTGATACATTCGGTAGCACAGAACTTTGTATTACCACTGTAAGACTTTACTTCCTCTGCCAAGTATGACATCCCATGTAATATAATGTAGTTTAGCTAGTCTTTTAAGTTTCCCCTCATAAATTATTTAGATTTCATGTGAATATTTAAGAGGTAGTAAGCAACATTCTTCTATCTGGTTTTATGTATGTGTATTTTAAAATGAATGAAAATGTCCTGGTTCAATACAGGATAACAGCATGTAAGCCTGAGGCATCAGATGGTTAGAAAGATGTGTTCAGTGTGTGTGCACAGATGTAACTCACTGTAAGGAATATGTCACCACACAGCAGTTCAAAGTAGCAGGCTGGTACTAATTACTGTGCTCTTAATGACTTCATCCATCAAACCATAACATATTCTATAATTATACAATGCAACCATATGACAACCAAATGCCAGCCACTTTTTCACAGGAGATGGTTACACAGCAAAATTCCCTATTGATTACCAGCAGAAAACGTTTAGAAAGTAACTGAATGTAAGTCATAAGACAAAGTGGAACCAAGAAGTTTAATTTAAAGAAAAACAAAATGGGGGGAGTGGAATATTATGGTGGTTTTTACAACTGAACGTGGCAGATAAGAAACAGAGACTCTTCGCTGTGTAAGCAGCACTTTTCATACAGAGTTGGATGGAGTAGCACTGCAAAAATCTGTGGACCAATATTGGGGCCACTTAAGGAGAAAAATATATAGGATGTCTGAATATAGCACAATCAAATCTTATGTTTCTTTTCATGGCATAATACAGCACTAGGAGCAGAGCATTCCTTCAGTGAAGGCTAGAGAAAGACTTGTGTCTCAGGCAGACTTAAAGGCTTCAGCAACTCTTAGGTGTACAGGACATGGATCAACCCTGTAACCACTATGATGAATGGAGTGCAACATTGTCTGCTCTGGCAAGTTTTGCTTGCTAGAGATTGCAAGAACAGTGATAGGACACTGCACTTCTATAACTAGATCCCTCAACTGTGGAATTGTGAAATACCAGGAACAGTTCTCTCTCAGGCCTTGGCAACATTTCCACACAGCCAATAAGCCCTTTTATGGATCTGTCCCTTTTCTGGAATCCACTGCTCTGATAAACCTTTAGAAGGCATCTAAACTCCATAGGCATCTGTTTTTTTAACCTTAACCTCCCCAATCACAATAGGCCTGTTTCTTCACATGTCCAGATGAGTCTCAGTCTTGACACTGCTGGCAGCTGTATGCCTCTTTCACGCTTAATTCTTTAAACCCAATCAGAATACAGAAATGAGGCCCTTCTCAACCTATTTCCTCTGGTAAGCACTCTCAGAGTATGCCTAACACTTGCATACAGGATACCGTGGTGGCCAATCTTTTCTTTTAAAAGGTATCTGGAGAAGGAACTGGCTGCACCTCCCTTTTATACAACAGTCTAATGATAACAACAGTTACGCAGAAAGTGCAAGACCTGAGTTCAGTTTCCTCTTCTGCTTAAGAGATTTAAACCCATATCTCTAGGGTATCTAAATCCCAGAGCATTGTGAGATTTAAATATCCAACCCATGCTAGTTATTTTAGATCCCCATGCTAAAGCACCTAGCTCTCCCCATACAATACATATGTAGCTTGAACATCCTAACACAGGTTTCTAGATTTCATTCTAGGCACCAAACACCTAAAACCTAGCTCAAAAATGAGGTGTGGGAGAATCTAAGTCCTTTTTCTGGATTTGGCCCTGAATGAACTGACTGGACAATACAGGTGCAAGTGTTAACCATATGTCAGCCATATACAGGGGGCACACAGCTTTATCCATTCATCATCCTACAACCAAACCACTTCCATCAAGAAGGCTCAGTGCTTAGAGAAAGAACAGCTGGCTGAAGTTGAACCTAAGCAAGGCAGAAGTGCTACTGGTGGGTAAAGAAAAAGTGCTTTGAAGAGAGTGTTCAGCCATGTCTGACTGTACACCCAGTTCATGTCCATAGTTGATGAATAATCTTGGACAGCTCACCAACACTAAGCTCCCATGTGGCAACATCTATTAGTAATGTCTCTACCATCTTTAGTTGGCTAGAAGACTGTCTGATTCTGGCTAACAAAGCTATGGCTTCAGTTATTCACAACTTTGTCACCTCTTGACTGTGCTACAGCAATGTAATATACTTGGGCATGAACCTGTCAGTGCTGCAGAAGCTCCAAGTAGTACAGGAAACTGCAGCATATCTCCTGGAATGAAGACTACAGTTGATAGCTATGGTCTTTTGGCACAACAGAACTCTCTGCCACAATGGTAAAACACACCTGTATGGGAACAAATCTCTCAGGGGCTGATCCAAGACTGGAACTCCCACAGGAACTATAGACCATCACCAACATAACCACCTTCCACCCCAAGTGCACGGATCATTTCTTTGCCCTTGCCTTCTCAATATAAATACATAGCAACATATGCAACAACCATTCACTCCACTCCACACCCAAAAAAAACCTGACAAAAACAAAACACTCCACTGCACACACTTATCCCCCTTGGGAAAAGGTAAAAGAACAAACACGTGATAGCTGTTATCCACACTGCTTAAAGAACTACAGAAAAATGCTCAGATACTATTGTATTTACCCAAATCCAAGATGCTACATATTTCAGATGACCCTCCAATAATTAGATTCTATACACAGAAAATTATAATTTTCCAAGTACAGAATGTAATTATTGGAGGGTTATCTTAAATCCATCCCATTCTCCCACAAACACGTGATAGCTGTTATCCACACTGCTTAAAGAACTACAGAAAAATGCTCAGATACTATTGTATTTACCCAAATCCAAGATGCTACATATTTCAGATGACCCTCCAATAATTAGATTCTATACACAGAAAATTATAATTTTCCAAGTACAGAATGTAATTATTGGAGGGTTATCTTAAATTCATCCCATTCTCCACCCTGCCCACCCCCACCCTCTGGCCACTGCTGTTAGGGAAAGTGGGGGGGGCAGGCAGCTATATCCCCAACTCCTTGCTCCCCTGCTTGCCCCTCTGCAACCTGCCCCCACCTTTCCACCTATGCCTACCCCCTGCTGCCTGTCTCCTCCCCTGCTGCCTGCCACTGACCCCCTGCTCTCCCGCTGCCTGCCCACCCCAACCACTTGCTCCCACCCCTGCCTTTTACCTTCAGTTCTGGCTCCTACCACACCCTAGCCCAGTCAGGCAGAAGTAGTGATAAGCCTGGCCAGGTCAAAAGTAAGCAGCAAGGTGGAGGGAACGGGAGGGGAGATCTAGAACACCAAGGGGTCTCCCCCCACACCCCTTCCCACTATGTGGTCCCCTCATGCTTCCCCTCTCTGCCTGCCCCAGGCTAGTACTCAAATCTAAGCCAAGGCTCTGTCTGCCTCATTTCCTCATATTGAATGAGGGGAAAAAACTTCTTCTGGGATCAAGGTTCCCTCTAAGGTGTGTGCATGCGTGGCCATGCACAAGTAAAAGTCTTGCCGCGCACAAACTTTTTAAGGCTGCGCACCCACCAGGAGAGGAGCTGGGCTGCAGCACGGGACACTTACTGAAGGTAAGCTCCTCCCTGAGGCAGAGGCAGGGACAGAGACGGGGGCTGGTGCTGGGGCCTGGTGTAGGCTCCGCCAGCTCCGGGGAACTGCTCCACTCCCCTGCATCGCCTCGGGGAGCGAAGAGGCATGTGGCGTCCCTGATTTGGGCTGAATCCAAATCCGAATCGAATAGGGTCCAGTTTACACACCCCTACTAGGTAGCCCTTTCACTCCCTGAAGAGATTAGTGATTCAGTAGCATACCTCTAACAATATTTCAAGGGACTCTGGACAATAACAGTCAAGTCCAGAAACACAGAGATTTCACACCATGGACTAACTATAACATATCAGGAAGCACATAGTCTCAAGCACATAAGTTTGGGTTGCACAGAGGCACTGAAGCAGTTACTTGCAAGTCCTAAAGCTGTTTGCCAGCTGTTGTGAATCTGGTTGGTGAGTGACACTATTGGGTACTCAGACTGCTTGCACTGGCTCACAAGCTGCTGCCCCATGTGCTCTAAGCTCCATTGATCTCAGCGGGCTTCAAGAATGTTTCTTCCCTTGGCCTCTCTGGCATGTTTTCTGGGGACAGGCTCTCTAGCTCCTACTTCTCATCATGAAAGTAGACCCAGTGCCCACCTGGGCCTTGTGACCCAATGCCCACTTCTTTAGGCCCTAGCACCAGTGCTGATCTGCAAGATACTAAAGTAGCTTATACCATATCTTGTCTAGCTGTGGATGTTTTGATGTTTACAGCTTGCATCTCCAGAGCCATGTAGTTGGTGTATACATATCATGCATGCATGCGTGTGCATGCACGCACACACACATATAGTCTCTTATATCTTCATCACTTTTTACTTAGTATTATGGAAAATACAAAGATCTAGACAGAAATAATAAATTCCACATGCATGTCTGTCTCAGTTCCTCACCAGTATGAAGCATTCTTCTCAGACTTGGCTGGTCCTATGCTAAATCAAGTATACTCACCACTCTGAAAGTCTGTCTGCTATTTGTCTCAAGGTGACTCCATCTCAATAGAGAACCATTAAAGTTTAACAACCAACTATTTTCCATAGCCTGGGAGGGATATAACATAGTCCTTGCCAGCAATGTCAAAGAGGCATTGACACAGAGGTGTTAAAAATATATTTTTTTAATAATTTCATAACATCAGCCTTAATTCATGTTGTACATAGACACCTGTCCCCATAATGTCACCAGATTTCAAGCAACTTTATTACTCAGTTGACAGCTTTACCAAATTATTAGTGATTGCTTACCAGGCAAATAGACATGCTCCAGACACTTAACTAAAATAATTAACCATCCCAGGCTTCCTGTTTGGAGCTGTAGAATATTCCCAGTTCAAAAACAACCAAATCACATACACCTCTAACAATTCTGAATAGCTATTTACTTTGGGAAACAATAGGTTTTCGTTTCTTTTAGAAACAACTCTGAAAGTTTACAGTGCTTGTTCCCATTAGCACTTCTTATTAGGAGTATTTCAGCATTCAATTATCAAAGTAAAACATTAAATTATTAAACAACAAAACAAATATTTTCACATTCCTTTATTCTATTAGACAAAAAAAAAGCATTCACTTTGTTTCTTCTTTTGCATAAGAATTGCTTTAAATAAATTAGCTTATACTTTTTACACAGTACAAAGAATAAATTGTCTTCTTGCTATTGGATTTTATTGACCTAGCTGTCGTGGAAACACACGCAGCATACTTTTGGGTCAGGTCAGCAAAAGCTTTTATTCAAAAGAAACTACAGCTGTAGGGGGGATTCCAAAGTGACATGGATTTCTCAAGCACTTGGAAGGGGGTCCCCCACAAGAGCAAAATCAGGAGGCTTATATACTTTTTAACAGTTGCTTACAACTCACGTGATCATATAGTGAAATTAGCATGAAAAGCAGCTATAATATTACTTCATTATTTCTTTGCTGTAATCAGGATGGGAACTAATGGGGGAGGCGAGGTTAGTTCACAAACCTCCTTCTTGCACCTGGAAATCAGATTTGTATATACTTTTTTGCTATCTTCAAGGCCACGGTGAGCGAAGCAGTTGCAGAGGAGTTACAAAGAACAAACACTTTTTCTTATCTGTTCTATTATACAGAGCCAGCAATTCTCCACAAAGCGGTTATGTCATCTTATAACTAAAATAATCAAAGTTTAAGGCATATATTTTTTCTGATTCCACAGTCCCCCCCTTTGAGACTATTTAGTCTCACTTTAGCCTTAAACTTCCATTTTTATGAGCCCCTATATTTCATCATGCAGCCTTTTATGTTTTCTTTTAATCTGCTCACACTTTTGTAACACCATTATTCTAGACTCTGCTGTGGGTTTTCTTGCCTTGCTAAAGCTTCTCCTGCTGGCTTTTACGCAGCAGAGGATCAGTTGCACTAAGACATAAAACATTATCAGAACTATCAAGACAAACAATATTCCATACAGGATTTTCTTG
>NW_005842188.1:287270-328722 GCF_000455745.1 Alligator sinensis | reverse complement strand
TGTCGTGGAAACACACGCAGCATACTTTTGGGTCAGGTCAGCAGAAGCTTTTATTCAAAAGAAACTACAGCTGTAGGGGGGATTCCAAAGTGACATGGATTTTCCAAGCACTTGGAAGGGGTCCCCCCCCAAGAGCAAAATCAGGAGGCTTATATACTTTAACAGTTGCTTACAACTCATGTGATCATATAGTGAAATTAGCATGAAAAGCAGCTATAATATTACTTCATTATTTCTTTGCTGTAATCAGGATGGGAACTAATGAGGGAGGCGAGGTTAGTTCACAAACCTCCTTCTTGCACCTGAAAATCAGATTTGTATATACTTTTTTGCTATCTTCAAGGCCGTGGTGAGCAAAGCAGTTGCAGAGGAGTTACAAAGAACAAACACTTTTTCTTATCTGTTCTATTATACAGAGCCAGCAATTCTCCACAAAGCAGTTATGTCATCTTATAACTAAAATAATCAAAGTTTAAGGCATATATTTTTTCTGATTCCACATAGCTAAGACTATTTCAGGAGAAACAGTTGCAACTCCTAATTGTTAATACCTTTCTCAGATAAACTAGGAGGAAACTCCCTTGTTACTCTCAAATAACGAAATACTTACTCCGCACCTTTCAAAATAATCTACATGAATTTAGAAGCCGTTTGTTGCAAGCTCCAAGTGAAGGAAATTTTTATTTCCCAAAAATATATCAAAACCACAATTTTTTGCCAATTGAACACTCTTTACATTCACATTGATGTCATTTTCTCTATGTGATAAAGAAGACAGAAATTTGGATACATTTCTAAACTGACCTCAGTACTTTGCAAAGTATCTTCAAGATTGCCTTTACAATACCCTGCTTTATCACAACATCTTCTCTGCCTTCAGTCACTGGATATAGGTAATACTGGTTACTCCTCCCAGGGGTTGGCCTCCTTCTCATACCAAGATAATATTTTCCATGTTGAATTATGATCCTACATCCTGATCTCAGGATGCGCAAGTTGTTAAAATTCATAGATGCTAGGGTAGGAAGGGACCTCAACAGATCATCGAGTCTGACCCCCTGCCTAGGCAGGAAAGAATGCTGGGGTCAGATGATTTATTCTCTTACCAAAACACCTCATACTATTCCAATATATCCATGTCTCCTTCATGGTTCTTCTGGATCAAATGCACAGTTCACCGTTTCACTTAGTATCATGTGGTAAGATGGCAATCAGGTAGAAGACTCCTCTCAAAAAATGGTAGACTTACTGCTACTCCAAATTATTCCAGTCTTTCTCTCAGTTTTTTCAAACCTGGGTCCTCTATGTGGCACCTCCCAGTTAAATTTTTGCCAGGCTATTAACTGGCCATTATTTCAACTGCTTAGTTTCTGTCTCTTAGGAATTTCTAAGTCAGGGCAGGATGCCTGTGTTTAATCTATGGCTACTTAGTTTCCTTAAATATTTCTTGTGAGGGACTTTATCAAAGGTTTAAATAAATTATGCCAGCCAGCCTTATCTCCTCATCTACCGTTTTGTTGACATCACAGTAGGAAAAAAGCTGAAATATAAGCTAGGAAGGAATTTGTCCATTCTAAAGGAGACAGTATAGTCAACTGGATACAAGGAGTCATTTCTATATAGTCACATGGAACTGCGCTTTAAGACCACAGAGTCAGCTCAGTCACCATAACAGAGAAATATTCTGGGCTTCATTCCATCCAATGCAGGTGCAGAGTGTTATGCCTATAAAGAGGAAGGTAAAAAGTTATTCTTGCAGGACAGAGAAAGCAGGGGAACCTGCTGAGGGCACTGCTGCATGACCGCCAGTTTGTTCCTGCCTAATAGCAGGATTAAAGCCTCAGAGGAAAATGCACAGCTCAGCCCTCCTCCTTGCCAAGACAAAGGTCATGTTCAAAACTGTATTTTCTCAGACATGTCTATTCTCTACCCAACTCCTTCCACTTGTTACACTCCACAGTAAAGTAAAAGAAAGCAAGTGCATGAGTCATTTGAAACTGGGTGGCAGGTTCCATTTAGCATCTAACCTTACTTGACCTATGCATAGTTTGATTGCAACAGACTTGCACACCCATGTGTACCTTATACAAATTCTTGCAAGATTAACAAACTGGGCATGAAAGATGACCGTCAAGGTCAATTAATAAATGGTCTGTCCTTCTTACTGTACAGTGTTTTTTCCCCTATAACACCTTGTTGCACTGTTTAAAATTATATATCATTGCCAATTCTTTTCCTGACCTTGGCAATTGATCGTAGATGTGGACTACCTTCTCCATGAAATTTCTTTTGGACATTGTTAGAGGCTCATCCTTTCTCAGCTCCACTTTGCTTGTGCTCTCTTCAAAGTTTGGTCGTCTACTGAACAGTTGTGTGCCGGCTACCTTCTTTAATTCAGAATGCAACACACTTCATGTACATCCTGTGTACATCTGTTTTCTAATGAATAGATGTATCATACTAGCAACAACAGTAAAGCATTCAGGGAAGTCCTCTATAGATAAACATTGGGTACTGTCCTCTTGGAAAACTCAGATTCAAGTTAGGAGTATAGCAGGATTTTGGGGGGAGAAGGAGTTAATCAGTGACTCGAGGTGGGTTGCCCTGTATTCACAAGTACAGCAGCATGCTATGCTCCTTGGGACAGCTGCCCTCCAACATGGTTTTGTATTGGAGTGCAGGAGGCAAACATATTCAAAACATAGACAATGGTTGAAAAAGTACCGACACAGAAAATGAGGACAAGGGACAATTGGAAAAAATTACCTCAGCACAGAATCCTGGATGTGTCACATCCTTAGATCATTGTAGCAATTGCCAGGTCCATATAATCACATCAATGCAAGGGCAGAACTGAAAGGTGAAAAAAATCTATAATGTAAAAGACAAATGACAGATTTGTCATTATCCACATTACCATAAAACAAAAGGGAGAGTAAGATCTGTAGCCATGGCCATGCAAACCCCTTATGCTTGAAAAAGACAAAATGTGTTTCACTCCCATCTAGCCTCGAGGCATATTAAAAGCAGTCATTCCTATGTATGCTTACAGAGTTGTTGTTTTTCAGTGGAAGAGAGACTCTTCTAATATTTAGCAAAGAGATAATATAAGACCAGATATGACCTAATTCTCACATATACCACAGCCTCTTTACACATTCTGCCAGAATAAAAGTGACTTAGAAGTGGATTCAAATGTAATTCACCCCTGCTTTACAGTCTGTACATTGCCTGAGTGCATAAGGGGCCCTGCTGCAAATGTCAGTCAGCCCCATCCATGGTCTCTCATTTCCCCATTGCTATAGGACCCACATTTCCCCATTCTGATCTCATTCTTAGAGTGGTGGTGGTAGGATGCAGTATCACAACTGGGTAGTGTGGGCTGACAGCGCTATACAGACATCCACTCATATCAATAATTGTGTATAGGTACTTTGCAGAGAAAACTAGGGGTAGGCAGACCTGGACCAGTACCACTTGAGCTACACAGCACTCTGCACCCAGAAGCCTTTCTTTAGCTCAGGTCATTGGGTTCCTAAGAGCCAAAACCTATTTGGTGGCATATAAGGAAGATCTTCAGCCTCACCTTCCCATCTGTGCTCCAAGATGGACTACCCATGTGAGAGATTTCTCAGTCATTTCATTTTGCTATGCTGTCTGTTACAGAATTTTGGAAAACTTAAATGAGACTGGATTTGATGAGTTCAGGATTAGTCTCTCTCCACTGAGAAACACTTATTATAGCCTGGCCCTGTTCAAACTACATAAGAAGAATTCCTGGATCAGCATACCTGGAAGAACAACTCCATTGGACCAATGAAATAAAACCTGCCTCATCTCTAGTCAAAAGATAGATTGTAGTAAATTCATTCGGCCTCTCTCCAAAAAGGAAATAGTACTTGATAGCCTGGTCTCATTTACTTTAAACCTTTTCTTGTAAAACCAGTGTTATAGTAACATGGGGGTCTTCTGCACCCCATAACCTTAATCAGTGAACAAAAACATGTGATGAGACTGTAGGTATGGAGAAACCAACATTTTATTTAGAACATTTAAAAGGGGAGAGGGCATCAGCAGTTACTCTATAACTGGTACATCAGCATGATCCTGTAGGTTAGCTAAACTGCCCTAACTGGAACTGGAACGAAGGAAGGTTAAGTTTGAAGTAATTTTGCTATACTTGTATCACTGTAGAATGATGCAGACCTAACAGTTGGATTTGAACAACTTATATCACCACCTTTTGATAGTGGTAGAAGTGTTCCATCTCTCTGTACCCTGCCTGGGTCATGGTAAAATTCATCCTCTAAGAAAGGCCTTTCTGCAGCTACATGAATTCTTTGTATTCTCTTACTTTGTTTGAAAAAGAATGGCAAGGCATTCCAGACCACGTCTTCTTTAACACTGCAAGCCAAAGTGCAACTATGTTGTTCTTGTGCTTTTGTAGCCATGATGGGAATGTGCAAAAAGCAAGATTTGCTTAATATCTTCTATTGTAAGACTAGATGCCCATAGACCAGATGCAGCCAACAAGGGCTTAAATTGCCACTTCCCCTCTCACCCCCCAGCTCCTGCCTGGCTGCCACTCCCCACATCACTCTAGCTGTAAGAGCAGCCAGAAGTCTCCAGGCTCCCTTCTCACTATTCCAGCTGTTACTTCCTACGTCCACCCCAGGTAAGGTGGCCACCAACAGATCCCCAGAATACAGGACATGCCTTGGTGAGGGGTGGCCCTGCTCAGCCAGTCAATGGTGAGGGGTGGGGCTGCATCCTTGGTGAATCAGCAGTGAGGGGTGAGGCCATTGGGCCTCTTGGTCAATCAACAGCAAAGAAGGGCCACCACCAAAAGTCCACTCCCTCCATCCCTAGCTGGGAACCCTGCTTCTGCTGGCTGTGCACCACCCTACCTCTAGGCACAGCCAATAGAATTGTGAGGACAAATGACTGCAATGTATTTCCACCAATGAACTGAAAAACAGAACTTTTTGCTGCCCCTTCTGTTGGGGGAGAAGAAAGATCACTCTTGTAAACCAAATTATAAAGCAGGCTCAAACAGCTGTTTCCTCTTGGATCTCTCCCCAGAAAGATATGGTGGGTCTTCGCCCTGTGCATATCTATCACCGGCTTTAATTAATAATCACTAAGAGAACTGCTAAAGGTATACGAATAAAACGGTTTATTAAATCACAACAAACAACAGGTAAGTAAGCAACACATATACACACCCGGTTCCCAAAATGACCCTTACCAATACAACAATATAATATTTACTCAAGGATGGGGTAGACTTTATTGAGGGAGAGAGGAAACTTTATTAGGCTCATGTCCCTGCCTCTCGTCTCCTGAGGGTGGTCTGCTTCTCAGGCAACTGCTCAGTTGGGCTTACCTTCCCCTCACAAACAAGGAGTAGCCCAAAACCAGGACAAGAGTGAGGGAGAAAAGGAATGGGTGATACTTACAATGGGAAGTAGAGGGCTGCTGCTTTATGTGATACACACACCCAGTGGGAAAGACACCTGGGGAGCCAACCCTATCTACCTCCAGAGAAGGTTCACCGCAATGGAGGGAGATCGATGGAGCCTCACAAGTCACTGAAATCTAGCACGACGTGCCTCCACGGTGCACCGGCCAAGGAAACCAGTCACTCTATCTTAACTCTCACTCCAGCCTCTCACCCTAGCAATGCAACCACCAATTCCCTCACCAAACACCCTCTTTCAATCTCTCAGAGCCTCCCCACACCCCAAAAATGCACACAGACCTCTCAGTCAAGCTCTCAGTCCAGCCACACCACACACCCACAGTCTCACACACACCAACCTGTCAATCAGAGCCCTTTAATGTGGGTAGTGCACCCCATTCACTCAGGCTCTGCACTCAGCACATGGGTGTGCGCACGGCACTCTATTCCCGGGCCTCTGCAGGTATCTGACATCACTCTGCAAAGGGTGGGTCAGGTAGAGGGCATCTGCTGACCTACTTAACAGAGAGTTCCATGATCCAGGCCTGAATTTGCTCTTAACAGTTCCTCATTTAGAAATGGACAGGGGACAAAAGGTTTAAAAAAGGAGGTTCCAATATGAAACAGGACCAATGGCCGCCCGTAATCCAGGGGGCTTGGCAGTGTGGCAGCACAGGGAGCTGAGGGTGACCCTGGGGTACACAGTGCAGTGGCGGGGGAGGAATTGCAAGTGTGCAGTGCATTGGGGGTGGCTGCAGACACATGGTGGAGCAGGAGGGGTCACAGGCACATGGTGCAGCAGTTGTGGGGGCTGTGGGTGTATGGTGCAGCAGTGGGGGGGCATAAGCATGCAGTGCAGCAGTGGGGGGACATCTGGGGACCATGGCTCGCCCTAGAGCAGCCTGCAGGGTGTGTGGTTCCCTTTGGTATAGCCCGTAGGCAATGCAGCCCCATGCCACTTGTAAGTTAAACAGCCCTGTTCTATTGGACCAACTATATAGTGCCCCCCCTGAGGTAACAAGGAATAACAGCCACAAGCTGTTAGAAAGTAACTTTAGACTAGACATCCGAAGGCACTACTTCACAGTGAGGGCGGCTAGGATCTGGAACCAACTTCCAAGGGAAGTGGTGATGGTTCCTATCCTGGGGGTCCTTGACGTCTACCTGGCTAGGGTCATTTGAGCCAGGTTTTCTCTCCTGCCCAGGGCAGGGGGTCAGACCTGATGATCTACAAGGTCCCTTCCAATCCTACTTCTATGAATCTATGAATCTATAGTGAGTGGAGATGTTAGATAAGCTTACCAGCACAAAATGCCTTTCAGTTTAGTAATAAAACTGTCAGTTTATAAACTTGTTAAACAGAGGAGAATATTAAAGCATTATAGAAAACATCCATGGGAAGCTGACAGCAATACCTCATACTTGAAAGAAGGACAATTTTAACCCCCCCAATAATACTGTAAGCAGCAGACTACTAACATTCTATAACTGAGGCAGGCCTTCTGCATCAGGATACATGCTTTATTTTGTACACATAACTGCACACCAAAAAGAAGATTACTAGCTTGCATTTGGTGTTACACAGATATGAAGAACTACTGCACTGCATCTTTCAGTCTACATAAAAGGCTTTTAAAAAACCCAGACATTTTGCAGTATTTAGCCAGTTTTTCAGTAGCACTTTAATATGTGACATATTTAAATTTTTGCCAGACAGGCTGTCACAGTTCTGTTAATAAACAATGTGTTGCAAACAAGATTGGCTGCACAAGATAAAACAACACTACACAAGTATGTATTATACTGGGTAGGCTGCTTAAACTAGGTCAGTCATCACTCACTTCCTGCATAACTAACTAACGAACTAACACCATATGGAAGAATATACATACACGGTCATGTCCAAATTCTTTTATAAATCGCAAAATATTAAAAATTCAAGCCAATCTTCAAAATTACAAGTATCCCACACATTGGAAACTGTAGTCAGGAACATCCCAGGTCAAAAGAAACATGTTTGGAAATCTATAGCTACACAAAAAATAGGCCACACAGATGTGATGCCTGAACTGTTCATTAATTAGAGATGTCTTTGACTTCTGCTCTCCCACCATACTGTGCATATCAATATATTCTTTCATCCAAATACCAACATCTTCCTTTGCCTATTAATCTTCCTGCATCAACTGAATTCTAGAATGGATTTCATCTGTGCAGCTCTCAAGTTATTAGTACATTGTGAAACCATTTAAATCACGGCTGTCCAACTTCCAGGCAGCCAGGAGCCACATGTGGTGCTCAATGCCAGGGACTGTAGCCCTCAGGGCTACTCACCACAGAGGCAGGCCCTCCCAGGCTCTCCCCAATGCATAAGCAGCTTGACTCCTTCCTCTCCTCCCAGCCATGTGAACAACTGGATCATAGAATCATAGAAAATTAGCGTTGGAAGGGACCTCAGGATGTCATCTAGTCCAATTCCCTGCTCAAAGCAGGACCATCCCCAACTAGATCATTCCAGCCAAGCCTTTGTCTTAAAAACTCATCTAGTCCACAACCTCTCTGGGTAACCTGTTCCAATGTTTTACTACCCTCCTAGTGATAAAGTTCTTCCTAATATCCAGGGACTCTGGTTTTCTCTCATTTAAAAAAATCCCCAATTTTCAGTTTAAAAAAAGTAATCCCAAATCCACATTTTTCCATGATTTAAATGAAAGTGTTTCATTTTAATCATGGAAAAATGTGGATTTGGGGTCATTTTTTTAATTGAAAATTGGGGGGTTTTTTAAATCAGAGAAAACCAGGGTCCCTGCTAATTTCTAAAATAAACTTCCCTTGCTGCAACTTGACACCATTTCTCCTTGTTCTGTCATGTCACCACTGAAAATAATCTAGCTCCATCCTCTTTCGAACCCCGTTTCAGGAAGTTGAAGGCTGCTGTTATATCCCCTCTCGGTCCTCCTTCTCTAGACTAAATAAGCCCAGCTCCCTCATCCTGCAAGCCCAGCAGGTGAGGATGGCCCTCATTAGAACAGCCTGCTACTTGAAAGGTGGGCAGGTGGTGCCAATAAAAAGCCTTGTTACTGCCGAGCAGCAAGCTGGATAAAGGAACCTCGGCTAGGGTAGGGCCCCAGCTCAGGCAGAAGGCTGCAGTCTAGGAGTTACATCAGGGGAATCGAAGGAGTTCCAGCACACCACTTGAGGACTGCAGCTCCTGGAACAACTGGAGGAACTCTTGGGGATGCAAGAGGTTCCAGGGGACCCTAGAGGGTCCTTAGCTCGGCTGGGGTAGAAAGAGTGGGGCCATGTGACCAGGACCCCAGAGAGTATCCTGCGAGCCCGCAGAGAGTGGGGCCTGCCTAGCTGAGGCAGTGAGCCACCAGATGAATTAGAATAGTCCTACAGAGCTTTCAGGTCAGGGGCACAAGTAGAACTGTTCCAAGCAAAAGGGGTACTGGGAGAGTGGTGGAGGTGAAGAACATGAGGGGCTTGAGGCTCTGAAACCAATGTAAGGGTATATGGCTCTGAGAGTGAGACCCAGAGTGAGTGAGAGGGGGGATGGCATTGTACCACTTTGACTGGTTCAAGCTGCGGCCAGGGCCCAGGAGGGGCCAAAGGACAAAGGTGCCCACCATGAGGGGGTGGGCCAGTGCCATAGAGGGCCTGGCACCCCGACTGGCTGGAGAGTGGGGCCAGGCCTAGACAGGCAAAGGCCCCTAGAGTGGGGGACCACCAGCGAGGGATAGGAGCCAGAGCCATCTTAACCCATATGAAGGGAGCGAGTAGAGCCACCTGAAAATAAGGATGCAAGGGACTGGGTATAATGCTGAACAGGGGCCATAGTAAGCCTGAAGGACAACTAGAGGTCAGAGAAGGGACAAGTTTCCCAGATAGGAGGAGGTATACCCTGAGGGAGAACAAGGGAAAGCTCAAGGACAGGGCAGTGTGGTCTGCCACCAGTCCTGGGTAAGACCTGGGTCCTGGGTAAGAGTCCAGAGGAGAGCCACGCACATGATCAGAGGTCAAGAGATCAGGCCTTATGAGGAGAGGCTGAGAGGCATGGGACTCTTCAGCCTGGTGAAGCGTAGGCTCAGATGGGACTGGAATAGACTCCCCCCAGAAGTGGTGCAGGCACCTACTCTGGACACGTTCAAGAAGCATTTGGATGATTATCTTGCTGGGGTCATCTGACTTCCTGCCCTTTGGGCAGGGAACTGGACCTGATGATCTCACAAGTTCCCTTCCAGCCCTAATGTCTATGAAATCTATGAAATCTATGAAGACCAGAAACTCCACCCTGATGGGGTTGGATGGTGTGGTGGGACTGCCAGTGGTGGGGCCATCACCAGGAAATGCCACACCTGTGCCTCCCCTGTGAAAGGTGAGTATGGGGTGCCAGAAAGCCTTAGCCCCCGCTGCCTTATGGGTGACCACATGGAGGGAAAAGGCTAAGGGAGCATACCCCAATAGAAAAGTACTAGGGGGCCACAGTCCACTGAAAGGGGACTGAAGGGCGAAAGGTCCAGGGAGGGGCCAAGGCCCACTGAGTGGGGCCTAAGGCCTAAAGAGTAGGAGTGTGTGGCCCAGAGAGGGGTTAGAGTGTGAGTGTGATAGGCCTAGTGAAGGGTCGAAGTGCAGCTGAGTGAGGGGCCAGGGCCAGGACCAAGGTCCAGTGAGGGGCCTGAGTCCTAAAGTGTGAGGGGGTTGTGGCCCAGTGAGGGGCCAGGGAAGTAGTGGATTTCGATGCCATCTACGAGACATGGGACATGGTGTAGGGACGGTTTGGAGCTGTATGTTTGGCCTAAGCCACCAGGGCTGCAAATGGGGCAGCCTACCACATTATATCAATTTATTTTATATCAAAGGCATGACAGATGAGAGCAGGGTGGACTGCCCTAAACAGGAGAGGAGGGAGGCATCGATCTATGGGTGCCGGGGACCCCACCCTGTTACATAGATGTGTAGGAACGTGTCCAGTTTTCCACAGCTTGGAAGGAGGCACAGCCTTCGTCTTCAGTAGTTCTTCCTGGTTACCAGGTAGACTACACTCTTAAGCCCTTCCCTGACCATAGATCCCTCCCTCTGATCCCTTGCCTAAAAGGCAAGAGGCTTTTTATCCTATTTCCTTTATGGCACATACCTAGATACAAGCATGTGAGCTGTAGCTACTGCTTCCAATTGTAAAAGCTCAAAGCCTGTGAGCATGCTAGAGAGAAAGTTAAGACAATGGACATACATTAAGAAACCATTGTGTCTAGTGTTATGGACCAGAGAAAGACTATAGTCCAGAGGAGAGGAAACCAGACTGGGAATAAAGAGACCTGGACACTATCATTAACCTGCATTTACCAATGTAAAATGATAGTTAAAATATTAAAAGCTACTATAAGTGATGATTTCACTGTTATCACTTCCAAATCAATCTGTACCTTCTTCCTTCAGAGTCTGTTTGAAATACACAAATTCAATAGACTACATTTCAGTAGCAGCCTACTAGGGAACTAGTCATATAACCTCAGTGATAAATAATACAGATAAGCCATTAAATTAAAATGTTTCAGGAAAGATAGGGGATTTTTTTCTGACTCAGATTCTTTGAAAGGACTGGGGGAGGGGAGACTAAGACAGAAAGCACTCACAGGATAAATGTGTCCCTTTTTTTAAATAAAAGGAGAAAATAGCAGTAAGGCATTTCTGGTCATTCAGAGCTATGGACATATGCAAGGCTTGTCCAGAGAGTCCTTTTGAGAACTAAAAAACACCCCTTGGGCACAAGCAGCTTTGTTCATTTGTAATTCTTTTCAGTGTTGTCCCAAACTCATATTTAGTGCTGAGATGGAATTTATTGCTGATGGATCTTAATTCCGGCTCCTTGTAGTTTATATGAATAACACCTAAGTGAGAAATCGTGAGCTCTGATTAATGTCTAGTGCATGTCAACAGAGTTCAGAAAGGGTGGCTTGGAATCTTTTTAGTCTCTTTTTACTGTTCAGTTCTCATCTCCTCCCCTTAGCATACTTCCTGTTTCCTCATCCTGTAATAGTTATACACACTCGAATGGTGGATCAAAAACCTTCAGAGCTGTTGTTGTCAAGTTTTATTAACATTTCTCACATTGCTTCCTGTTTTCATGCTGATAGCTCAGCAAAAGGTCTGTATCAATAAATCTGTCAGTTCAATATCTACTCCAAACTCCTATGAGATAATTAACTGTATATAGCATTTTCCAACCCAAAAGGCATTAAAGGAATCATTTCACCTGCCAATGAAGTGCAGCCACCTCTGTGGTGAGATACAGCAGATTTTAAACAGTGGTCAGAAATATGCAAGGGTTCGAGAGAGAAGATAAAGAAAAACATTGTATGCATCTGAAAATGCAGAGGGAATTTGGGTGCATAGAATGTAATTTTCTGAGCTGGATTTTGAACAAGAAGTGCCATGTCACTTCTAAGAGAGGGCCTCCATTTTACTTCCCATCCAAAAGACTGCTCCCCAGCAGTGCATTGACTACACCTGAGTGTAAGTTTCAGTCTCAAAGAGGGAAGAAGCTATCTAAGAAAAAGGCAAATAAAGATAAGTATCAGTGTCAGAAGAGTAAGACCCAGAAATTAAAGCCTAAGGAAGAGGAGACTGGAACAAAAGGGAAGAAAAATGTAATCCATTATAAGGGGAGGGAAATGAAGGGAAGGGGAAAGACAAGCCAGGTGAAATGGAGAAAGAAAAGTGAGTGAAGTAATAATGATGGGTGAGAAGCAGATACTGTTACCACCAACATAGACACAGAGTCAAGCGGGGAGATTGGTCATCACACAACAAAGCAGTGACAGAAGGTTGTATCACACTGCAAGGGAGACTGCCTGTCAGAACCTAACACTAATGACATCCAGAGCATATTGGAAGTTATTAATTTTGTTTAGTATTTTGTAACTACTTTTGATGTGCATTAATTTCTGTAACAATATAACAATAGGCACTAAAAGAAATTGGTAAAATAAATACAATTTCAGTGGAGAGAAAATTCTCATTCACTTCAAAGCATGGGTGACTGGTGTCTCCCAAGTCTGGGGGGCCACCAGCGGGGCACCAGCGGGGCATGACTTGGGGAGAGTCCCCCAGTGGCCAGCCAGTGAGTAGGGGGGGTGCCCCAAGTGGCTGGTAACCGAGTGCACCAGTGTCATGGCGGTGGCGGAAGCGCCAGCACTTCCTCATGCAGCACGGCGGTGGCGGAAGTGGCACCACTTCCTCATGAGGCACAGGAGCAGTAGAAGTACTGGCAATTCTGCCACTGGCACTTCCACCGCCGATGTGCTCCTGGCGGAGCCAATTTTAGGGGGGGCACAAGCGTTCTCCATGCCCCCCTACCAGCTGCAGCACTTGCTGTCAGGAGGAGCACCAGCGCTCTCAAGGGGGGGCACATGCCCCCCCCCAGCCCCCCTACATCTCGCCTATGCTTCAAAGCAAGAGTTGAAGGAACTAACCTACTGTCATGACTGGTCACAATAGTAGACGTTTATTAATATTTTACATAGTATTCCAAGTGCCTCACTAAGATAGGTAAGGATCCTTAGTCCCATAATGCCCTAGGAAAACTGAGATAGTGACCTTAGCTTCAACACTTCTTCTAAGTGGAACAGCTCAGAGGAAGACCCCTCTCCTCTGCCCACTAAGACAATGATGTTTCCCTATGCAATCTCTCAAAAAAGATGGTGATACTTCTTTAATATAATGTGAATTGTGTGTGGCAGTGGGAGGGTGAACGAAATACTCAGAGTTAGCTTGCAATATTAAGACTGGCACACAACACAACTACATATTCAAAACATGTCAGACAGTGACTGAAAGCTGTAGCCAGAAGCCCAGGTTCTCCCACAGAGAACCACCACAAAGACTGTGGCGGGGCAGGGAATGAGTAGCTTTAAATGGTTTAAGACTTAAAAAGAGGATAAATCACAAAGCAATCTGATTTCATATCAAGTGTTTCTGTCCCTAACCAAATGTCCATGTAAAAAGGAACAGGGAACCATACTTTTCACAGTTCTGTTATGTGGTAGTGTTTTGCTAATTTTTTTACTTTACAGGATGTTGTAATGTATTCAGCGTGACAATGCACATAATAATGTAAGCCTCAGTAGGCTCTAAGACAGTGTCTAGTAATATGAAATTAAAAACTTATTTATTGAAACTGAATATCAGAGAGTTTGTAAAAACCTACTTGGCAGGCAACCTCACCCATTTAATTGGATAAAAAAAGACCTATGAAGACCCCTGGTTTTAGGGCAGTTCACTTCACTACTACTTATATTTTTGCTCCACTTGGACATTAACTCTGCATAAAGCTGAAACTAGGGACTTTATGCGGTTCCAGGGCTATGAAACAAAAGTTTGGTCCAAAGATTTTTCTTCCTTTGCTTTCCTGTGCCTGTCCACAAATACGTCCTAATTCTGGCTCCTGTTTAGGGTCCCTTTCCCTAATCTTTCAGTGCATAAAATTCCTGCTGCAGTCAAAACAACAGCAGTCCCTGACATTCGTAGTTCATGGGTCAGGCTCCCAAGATCATCAGTTTGGCTTAAAAATCATGAGTTTTAAAAGAGGCTCTTTGCCTTCTAGTTTTGGTGGTTTTCAGTGGTCACACTTTCAAGCCTTTCTCTGTACCCGTGCAGGAGCCATGACATTCTTGCAGTCACAAGATGGGGCTATAAGAAAATATCAAATATTGCCAGACCCCTGAGAGAACTGTGAGAGTTGCCTACACAAATCAGGAATTCCATGAAGAGTAGCAGCTGCATCAGATCCTAACAAGGTGACACAAAATTAAAACTATATTCCTAAGTGGTCTCTGAGTACGGGCACAAAGGTAATCAAGATATTCCTGTCCCTTGCGTAAAGTAGACCCTGCCCTGGAGAACACAGAGATTGCTTAGCTCCCCTCACCCTGGAAGACAGAGTGATGATGAAACAGTGAGGAAAAATAGATGAGAGAGAGGTGTGATTATCCTAGGTGTTCCTCCACGCTTCCATACTGTCCTACTGAGCAGGGTCAGTATATGGATAGTATAGGGTCAGGAGGAGCAAATGTAAAAGATGGTGATGTTCAGTTTACATAGGCTGCTAAGTGTTGCTTTCACTAGTGAAGCACGGTCTCAGAACTAACCCTAAAAATGTATTTTAAAAATCTTCCAAAAAAAGAACCAAAAAGAATTGTATCAGCTGAACATTTCACCCAAACTCTTGGATACTCAGGAAAATAAAATGTGTTCAAATATGTATTTTTAACAACTTTTAAAGCTACAGAAGCATAACCTGACCTTCAGTTTTCAGGTCCAGTCCACATCTGATCCTATCAGATTCTAAGCATCTCCTTTGAAATCTTGAGCACCCTTAACTTACAATTAAATCTATAGAACCTGAGGTCATCCATTCTTCTCAGAATCAGGTACACAGTGCTTCTTCAATGCAGACTGCCATTCCCTGAAGTCATTTTTGAGGAAGCATTTAGTCTCAGCATGTCCATGCAACCACAGCAGCAGTTCCTTGCCTAGAGGATTAGCCTTATGGGTGTGTGAATGTCAACTCATGATGAGCTCAGCAGGACTCTTGTTCCCAAGAATTTAAAACTAGTGCACAGTTCGCTGCAGCTCTAGAACGTTTGCTACTCAATGTTTTGCAGATAACTAGTGGTGCATATCCCAGATTAGCTGTGGGTTTTGTGTGTTCACTCATTTCACAGTTAGTGTCTAAATGTGCTGCATTGTACATAAATGTATATCAGAACTACAATCAAAACAGGCAATCAAGAGAAACTGGAGTCAGTCTTGCCCTTTAGCAAGCCTCTGTTCAGTTATAAGGCAGCTGTATTTTGTGAGGGGAGTTACAGGTAAGATTTCTAGCATGTGGTATAAAATGTCAGCAACTTATACAACTAAAAAAAGTGAAAAAAGTCTTTTTTACACCCACACAGTAGTATATGCCTAGCTCTTGGGCGTCCCAAAAATTCCCCTGAGTACTTTTATCATTATATATCACTCCACAGTTTAGTCAGCCAAACCATAGCTCTTTCCAGTGCTAGATAAATTGCATATTCACAAACTGCATGGGCACACAGTTCTATAAATGAGGCATTTGTGAAATCTTTACCCTGTTTTTCTACAGAGATGAGTAAGATTTTCCTGTGTAGTTTAAAAACTACATGTGTTCTTGTGTGTGAGTATATAAAGATAAATAGATAGAAAGTATCAATGTAAGAAAAAATATTTGCAAAACAGCCCTTTTGTATTCTTTTAAACATAATAATTTCCTGCATTGTTTTCATTTTTCTATATTGTGGATTTTGCACTGAAAGTAGAAATATTTATTTATAATAAAATCAGCCACAAAATTAGAACAAGAGGAATTATTATTATTAATGTTGGGTCAGATTTTGCAGTGCTTATGCAGTGAAAGGACACTTACTTGTTTAAACCTATTAAAAGTAACAGAACTGCTTGCGTGAGTAAATATTACTCAATGGCCATGTCTACATGTGCGCTTTACTGCTGAGTAGACTAATTAGCTGCAGAGTAAAGTGTCACTATCTACACGTATGCCACTATTAGGCCACAGTAGACTAATTAACACTGCCATAAGATAGTACTGTCCCTGACAGTACGAGCTTATGGCAGAGTAATTAACTGCAATTAAACACACGTGTAGGTGCTGACTGTGGGCATAAGTTGCAACCGGTGAGCCGAGCAAGCAGGGGACCAGACTCTTGCCTGCCGCCTAGCCACATGGCTCTGCACTTCCAGCATCCTCGTGCCCCAACCAACCCCTCTGCTGCCCACCGCTGCCACCTGGAGCTCAGGGAAGAGCAGAGCAGGAGCAGCCCTGCCATAAACTGCTCTACCCTGGCTCAAATTGCTGCTGTCCCAGGCGCACATGTACACACTGTGCCCAGGAATAGTTTACTTTGGCTTAAACTGCTCCAGAGTTTATTGCTTTGAATTAAGTGCACGTGCAGATGCACCCAATGTGAGCAAGGTTTCATTTTACAGCATAGGCATGATGGATACTTTTCAAATTGGAAGGAAAAAGTTCTAGTCCAAAGGTGTTTACAGTCTAAGTATTTGAGACAAATTTGCTGCTGCTCTAAATTAGCAAAGCTCCACTGAGGCCTGCAAAGGGAATCTGACCCCTTATTCTTGAATTCAGATTAGACCTAATCCTACTTTAATAGTGTGCCCATTAATCTAAGGCCCGTCCAGAATAAATAGTTTTCTATATTGTCTATTACAAAACTATAAAGTAAGAAGGGAGTTGGAATCTGATTATTTTAAATACAGGATCTTATAGAAAAGCATGGGTTTGACCAGTACAGAAATAATACTATTAATCAATTCACAAGCATGAAACAGGGAGCATTTCAACATGCCTCAAGAAATACCTGAATGTATAATACTATGGATAATTTACTTTACTTATTAATATTATGATGAACCATCACCATTCCTGGAGCTTACACCTGCACCTCTAGAAATGTAATTTATCTCATCCAGTGCACTAAGTGCCCTGATGGAAAATATGTAGGAGAAACCAAACAACAACTGCATACCAAAATGAACACACACCGAAAATCCATCAAAGACAAAAATATCCAATTACCTGTGGGTGCCCATTTCTCACAAGACAATCACTCCCTCTCCGATCTCTCAGTTCAAATCCTCAAAGGGAATTTACAAAACACCATTTGTAGATGAGCCTATGAACTTCACTTCATAAATCTACTGGATACAAATAATCATGGACTTAATATAGACATTAGATTTATGACACATTACAACCTGCCTGACATCTGATACCCCAGGTAACCTGCCTGCAGCTGACTGCTTGCATTCCTTCACACATTTCCTACCCTCCTCCTCCTCCCCTCCTATCTCTACCCATTGTCTTCCTAACTTCTACTCACTTGCATTTTCACAGACCTGCTTGCTGTAAATTAGCTTCTTTTCTACCTGAGAACACATAACACAAGCAAAGTCTCCCTATGCCTGATGAAGGGTGTTTGTGCCTGAAAGCTTGCAAAGAACTTTTTTCCAACTATTTAGTTGGTCTAATAAAAGATATTACATCTACCGGAAGAACCTTGCCAGCCTATGTCCTTAGACCAACATGGCTACAACCAACAACCCTGCAAAGCTAGTTAACCTGCACTTAGTCTACTACACATATAGTGGGGGTAAGCCATATTAGTTTTACTTTGCCTGAATGTTCCCACGATTAATAGATTACTGTTAGTCTTTTGGGGCACTTGCACACATGCACCCTGCCTGCTCGACACGCTGGAAATCCAGCATGTTGGAGCAGACGTGATTAATCGAGTCTGCTGGAGCACAAATTGATGAGTTCTGGCAGCCTCATGCATTGTGTGTATCAGTGTCGCAGTGCACCTCCACACTGAGAAAATGGCAGTGGTACGCTTTGAACTAAAACATGTTTGATGTGCTTTAGTTGAAAGCACACCACCACCATTTTCTCAGCATGGAAACACACTGCACCGCTGATACACATGACACACGGGTGCTTTTAATTAGCACAGCTCGCTGATTAAAAGCACCTGGTGCCGCATTGGGACCACATGTAAAAATGCCCTTAGGCAGAAGCCAGGGTACAGATGCACCTTATAGACTAACAGCATCCAAGATGTTAGTCTTTTGTAATGGTAAACAGAACTTTTTTTCCAGCAACAGTAAATATCCCAGGCAAACTCTTTTGCTGTTCTACAGAACTATGGGTCTAACAATCACATTATAACTGGGAATCAAACAATGACATTATAACTGAACTGCTTTAAGAAAGTTTTGTGCAGTCCTTCCTCCTCTTCCTTCCCCCTTTTAGTCAGCCCTTGTGCCTCCCAGCTTGAAGTTTTCATATTCAAAATAAGCCTCCTTGCAGCTGCATTTGCAGGCACCATGACACCTGCTTAGAGCAGCACTGACTCTCTATGCTTCTGGTGGCTTTCTGTGAAAACACACAGTATGTTTATTACTGAAAGTGTATAGCTTCGCTCTTCACTAATTACAAGGCAGGTTAAGGTAGTGAGAATCATTAAGAACTACACCTATTATGCTTTAAAACCTAAGCAATCAGAGTAACAAAAGCAGTTGAGCAATACAGTATAGCTTTGTTTCTTATCTTGTTCTCTAGGCTTTCTATGATTCATTTAATTCTTCATTAAAAGACCAAGACATGGAATAAACTGTGTACAGTATTTGTGCAGTGTGTGCATGCCCTCAAATTTTAGAGCAATGTAGAGCTCTGAAATTTGACATGCAGCTAAGGGGCTGGATCCACAGGAATGCTCCAATAAGGAGCATTCCAAAAAGGGCAGGTTTCTTCACGTGCATGTCTTTGTTTGTGTTGGAAGACCTCAAGAACGGGTGTAGTTAGCTCTTAAGTGGGTGGAATGCACCCTCCACAGCACTATGCCAAAAGCAAAGGGCAGGTCTTGTGGGATGTTTTTGAATATGAATTTTTGCCAGCTTTAGTTGAATAAGTTGCACTCTTCAGTACTGAGAGCTGCGTAGGAAGTAGGGAGTTGTCTGGCTACATATGTTGGGGCTTTCTCCACATCTGTTCACTAAATGCGAGATCCCAATGTAAAATGTAGTGCTTAGGAATACTAAGTAGATTCATGACACTCCTTTGAAAGGCATTATATCAGATGCCACTCTTAGTTAAATTAGGGTAAAACCAGAGTAACTCCATTTATTCTAATCCATCCTTAGCTCTAGGACAATATTTGCCCTAGTAACTCTATCAAGCATATAAAACTGCTGTACTGCCCTTAGTATTATGTTGGCATAGACATCTTCTCCTTATGTTTTATGAAGTTTTATGTTGTGTGTGTGTGTGTGTGTGTGTATAAAATATAAAATCAGAAGTTTTATGTTGTATTAGACATTTTGGCTATACACTGTCAGAAATAATCAAATCTTTTATGAAACAATGTCTTATATTATCCACAGGGACACACTTCTTTCAGCAAAACTATAAATTTGCTTCAGACACACTCCCTTTTAGGTGGATGATTAGTGGAAATTACCAAAGGACCCATTGTAGGCACTGAGAACAATATGAGGCATTTTGAAGATGAATTAAAAACACTTAAATTAAGTCCCAAGATAGAGGCTTCTCTATTAGGTAAGCAATGACCACGTGTTTCAGAACTGTATATCCAAAACTATTCCTCAACACCAGATTTTCAGAGGAACAGAAAGATAGCTAGAGCTCCTTCTATGCAAAGGAATGATTTGGGGAAAGCTCCTGTGATGCTCCTAAACACTCAAGACATTTTTGGTATTTTCAGTATGTTTATCTTGTGAATGACTGCATCTAGCCTGTTATAAACTATGTACTACAGTACCACATTTCTAGGCAGCCAGAATATGTTCATGTCATACAGAAACTAGGCTAAATTAAAACAGCTTAGCACTACAATGCTTTGTTTATAAAAAGTTATCTTTCATACATATTCGGCCAAAACTCAAAGCCATTGGCCAGCTCTGACTCAGACAAAAGTCTAATATCCTGGAGAAGTCTGTAGGAGGTTTGTCTGAGTAAAAAGGAAAGCAGAGATTTGGGATTTGGACCATTGTGAGGGAAAGAATTGTGATCACAGAAAACAAACATCATCTAGTTAGCAGCAGTCATTTGAATGCTTCATTGCATCTTTAATCAGCAGACATCAAAGCCTCTCTTCACAAACTAATGTTAATGTTTCAAACACTGAAATTGAAGTTACTCAGCCCAATGACCCAATCTGAATATCGTTTCTTAGCAGAGTTGTCAGGTTACCCAAACTCGAAAAGGATATTTAAAATAAAACCTAAATTACTACCTTACATTTGAGTAGGTCAACACCCAGCCTGGCATCTTTCTTTTCTGTATGAAATTTTAACAAACTCACCCTGTACAAGTAGAAAATTGTTCTTGTTTCATGTACTCTGCTAGGATCATTGCACCTGAAATTCTGAGACCATCATCCCACAAAGTCAAATTTAATGTAGCCCAGGAGTACAACTCACTAAACTCTGACATTAAAAACATTGTTTGATAAAGCATGTGGGAGATCTGCAAGGAACGTGAACTGTGACTATGGGTGTGCTATTACTGTCTAACTCCTACATAGGTTAGATCTTAGTCAGCAGACACATGGTAGGGGCCTACACTTCAGTTTCACAAACATTTTTAACCCAGCCACAGAAATGCACTGTATTTCTTATGACAACTAAGGAGTAAGCAGTTTTAACTTCCCTTGTGATAACAGAACTGCCATGATTTAGGTGAGCAAAAACTGTATTGTGTGTGCATATGTGTGTGAGTTAAACAACTGCCACATGAAGGTAATCCCAAATTGATTTAAATACTGTCTGATCCAGAAAATTTTCAAGGTACAAAACTAGAAATGTAATCACTAAACTTGATTATTAGGACCAATTCTTCTTTCATGTATAAATCCCATTGATTTCAGTCAGGCTACATGGATATAAATGAAGAAAGTATTTGGTCTCTTGCTTTCAGTGTAAATTTTTTAAATGTGTATTCAAGTTCTAACCGAGGCAAGATATTCAAATATTGTGTGCTTATACACAGCTCTGCAACTCACAAAAGCTGATCCTGCTAAAATGTTACCTTCTCATACATATCTATGCTATAATTGTCAGTGTTTAAGCGAGCAATTCTCATTTGATATGGTCCAATTTGCAACATTGCACTGATCCCTTTCACCCTTGCATTTGTTGATGTTAATGGTCAGTTTAAAATGAGTTCAAGTGTGATTCCTTCTGTTACCAGATTTAATGTATACAACACATTTAGGAATTTCTCATGTACCTCTCAACTTCCTGATAAAATACTAATGTCTTTAGAGAAAAGGAGAAAGTGAACATAAAAAATTAGAAACAGCAGGAAAATCTCTGTAATATTAAAAGTGGTGTTTAAAATGTGATAGCATTTTCACAGTGTGAATAGTGCTCAGAGTGGTTAAGGCAAACATCTTGGGCCATCTCTGTTGAGCACAGTTTATGGTATTGGCCTCAAAGGAATAAAAGTACTCCAGTGCTCAGTGAGGGAATTCTAGTCTAACATATCCATTGACCTGCAGTTGAACCTACCACTTGCTGTTTTCCTCTTATAATCTAAATCTGGAAATGTGCTGTCTAGTCAGTAGTGTACTACCAAATAATTCAGCAAAATGCTCTAGATGCCATAAAAGCGTGCCTGTGCTTGCACTATGTTAGAAAACTAACTTGTAAAATATAGCCCAAGTGCTGCTCGAAGACTGTATTTCAGACAGCCCATGTGCTTCTGCTGAGGCACCTTTGTAATGCAGCCAGGCAACAGCTGTGTGCATTGCAGACATTGTGGGTGTGTGTCTGTCTGTGAGCTCAACAGCTGTCCCTGCCACTGCTCTGAGTTATTGTCCCGTACTGAGCATATTCTTCAGGACAGGAGTCCAAAAAGCACCACATTTTGTTCAGCACAAGTAGACAAGAGCACATTTCAACACACTCTTTAAAAAAAGTCATTATTATTTAAACACTCTCTCTTGAACTGAGTTTTATAAGGCACATACACTTTCACCAACTGTCCTTAAAGTGGAGAGTCTAGATATAAGAACAAATGTAATGTTCACATCAGAGTAACTTGATAGAATACCACAGCCAGCTTTTTGAAAAATGACTGTAGAAACCAACTATTTGTGGGAATATTTGTGTTAAAAAAATACCAGGCAGTCAATTGCTTTTCTGGAGCTTTGCCCTGCCCCCCTCCCCACTCCAGACTTCAATCTTGGTTGTATTTTATCCTCTTTTTTTTTGGTGTTACTTTTTAGAAAATTCTATATGTTGATGTAATTTCCATTAAGGCTACCTGTATTTATGCCTTCTGCATTTGTAAATTACAGTATTAATCCTTCCATAAACTTTCCTGCAACTCAAACAAGTACCCTTGGAATTTTATTACAAAATTTTAGGGCTATCAGTTAATAGCTGTTAACATGCACAATTAATCCAAGAACCAATTAACACTTTAATTTTTTTAACACGTTAATCATACACATGTTTTGGAGCCTGCACCCGGGCTCCTCTTCACCACCATCACCGCCTCCTCTGGGCCTCCCAACAGGGCAGCAGTGGCAGTGCAGAAGAGTCACAGGGCAGTGCGGACTGTGGGCTGCTGCATCAGGAAGGGCTGGAGAGTACACAGATGAACACATACACACTAGAGGTGCACTGATATATGGGTGCCATATTGGGATGCCATGTGTAGGCACGCAGCTGCAGTTTGCACACAGCCAGGAATGTAGCCCGGTGGCACGTAGAGCAGCCCCCATAAGTCTGAGGAGGGAAAGGGATAGGGGAAGAAAGAAGGGACAGGGGGGTCAACTGAGGCCCCCACAGTGAGGGAGGGAGTGGGGCAGGAGCAGGAGTGAATGGGTCCCCAGGGCCAGGGCCAGAGTCAGGGAAGGTGGTGGGATGGAGCCATGGGAGGGGGGCAGCTCCCCACTGCTGCATGCATACCCATGGGAGGCATGTGCCCCCTGGATTTGTGCATGAGGCATTGTGGGCTGGGGCTCTGCCCCCTGCTGCCTCTGCCCTGGGAGCCGTGCAATGCCATGTTGTGCTTCCCGCTGCCAGGCAGGCAGAGGGAGCGACACAGCACAGACAGCACGTGGCTCCCGTAGCAAAGGCAGCAGGGCACAGGGCCCCAGATCACAGCGGGTAGCCTGCCTCTGCCCCACAGACAAATCCTGGGGGTACATGCCCCCCCATGCCTCACCCAGAGGTGTGCGCAGTGGTGGGGAGACACCACCCACCCATGACCCTGGATGATCCTCCTGCAGCTCCATCCCATGACCCACCCCGGCCCCAGGTTCCCATTCACCCCAACCTCTGTCTCTGTCCCTGCCCAACTCCCTCCCTCACTGGGGAGGGGCCTCAATCTGCCCAGGCTGCATTCCTTTAGGGTTACCATATTTCCAGTTTCAAAAAAGAAGACACCTGTTGGGGCAGGGGGGAGTAATATGATTATGGAGGGGCAGTGATATGCCTGTGCCTTACCCCTACCTCTCACTCCCAAGCCACATCCCCCCCAGCCCTCCTGCCGCCCCTCACTCCTGACCCCCAGTACCCTGCATCCTGCCGGGGCGTGCAGGGGTCCCCCCCTCAGGGCTCCTCACCCCCCCTGAGGGGACTCCCCTCCCCAGGCTCCAAACCCCACACATACACTCACAGCCCCCGACACCTTCACAAATTCTCTCCACACACACACACACACACACACACACACACACCCCCACCAACCATACATAGTACCTGCATAATTTTGCATAATTTTGAGTTTTTCTGCACATAATTTTGAGGTTTTTAGTTGTGTGATTAAAATTGCAATTAATCACAACTACTTTTCTTAATCACACAACTAATTGCAATCTTTTTTTTTTTAATTATTTGACAGCCCTACAAAATTTCAAACAGACAGCTCTTAACTTTTAGTTTTGCTAACTGCCATGTTTGAGGGAACTTTTAGGTAAATTCATGAATATGTCCATTCCTTGTTACATTGGTTCTGGAGCAGATCCATTCCAAATAATAAGAAAATAGGCTACTGTGCCATACCTTATTTTATTGTGGTTTAGAAGCAGCCACTCTCACTGAGGTTCAGAATGTACCCTCTCCCTTCTCCTGTAATGAAGAAACTGCTGCACCAACCCCTAGTGGGCACACCAGTGGCGAGGTATTAGTGAATGTTTGTTCTTTTAAATTGACTGAGCACGGGCAGAAAAAGGCATTTTTCAAACTTTAAGAGCTTTTTCAGACTCTGCATTAACAGTTTGGGCTTGTCTATCCCACATCTGAAGTATGTCCCAAGACATGCCATGCTAAGTACACTCCATCCCATCTGATTCTATTGACAGGTTCCAGAACCATACGTTTGCCAGGAGTGCTGTTCTGAGTTTCTCCTCAGTCAGTACCTGCTCTTGAGTCCTGTCTCCTAGATAGAGAAATCCTTTGATGATTTTAAAATGGTTGCTTTTTTAAAGCAGTATCATGCCAAGTACAAAATTCTTGATGAGGAATACACATTTTGCTAAGCTTGAGGAAAAAGTTTAATCTTTTTAAAAAAAAGCAGAAAAGGCACACTTTGCTAGTGCAGTAAAGTATAGTAACATAGAACAGAGATAATTTGTATCTGGGTGGTTTGCAACCCACTTAATTCACAGCAGTTTGCCCACACATGGATGAACTGCTCAGCTGTTGAGTACAGCTTTTGCTTCAAAAGATGCTGCTTCTCGATTCTGCTGAAGCTCATCAGTGGTTCTCCACAGCTGATCAGAGAAATGCTGTGACCCTCTGAAATCAAGCCACAGCAAACAGATGGAGTACCTCAGTGATCCCATACAGCTGTTTGCTGTGGTGCTCCATATTCTCCCAGTTACTTCGCAAAACCTCATATTCACAAACAGGTTAGGAACCTAACTCTGAAAAGTATGTAGATTCCACTATACAGCATTTTCCTCCCCCATTTCCCCATGCTCATGTCTTAGCCCCTTCTCTATATCTGTGACAGGCTCCATCTGCAATTTGACTCTTATGCTTCTGGTGGGCAGACAGGGTAGCAACCTTTGGCACAAGATATGATCAAAGGGGTGACCTCAAGCCACTGGTCCAGACAGTCCCTGTTTTGCAGGGGTATTCAAAATCTGAATCATGGATCCAGGTTTTGCCAGCAACCTCTGTAGGCGCCCAACCAGAGACCTGAGCATCCATTCTATACATAAAAATATACTACATAATAGGAAGAACTTACTCATCCAATCTTGAGAGAAAAATATTATTCACCATGAAGTATTGAGCTATAGAACTAGAGTGAAGGTTTAGAGTGCTTCCAAGTCCAAGACATTAGCTCCAAACAAGACATTGTCACCCTGAGGACATGAAGCACCCATCTGGCCAACAGATTCAGACAGCCTGAGGCCTGTGGGCAATCTAATCCCCTTGCACATTCTTTCCTCAAATTGGCCCCTGCTGGGAAAACAATGGGAACTGAGAACTCTGAACAGCTTGCAAGATCAGGCCCTTCTAAGATTTTAATGCAATAATTCACCTGGATATAAAAGGTGTCTGACAGAAGGAATAGTGGATCTGGAAAAAGAGTAACTAAAATGCACATGAATTAGTAATTCTGCACTTTATACCTCTCCATGGGCATGAGCTCTCACTCTAATGTTCTGTATATCCCAAACATCAGAATGAGGGCAAAACTTGCAAGAAACATCAACATAATAACAATAAGAGCAGCAGTCATGAATTTTTCACCATATTAAAGTGCATGCAGACCACCTAATATAACATTTTTGAGAAAATTTAATGTTCACTTACAGAAGTAAACTACGCTTCAGACCTACTTCACTACTCTGTGTCAGCCACCACATCCCCTATTGAAATCATTTCCTGCTTTATTTTTTAAAATGCTGCTATAATAAACTACAGCATGGGGCGGGGGTGGGGGTGAAAGTCTGTCTGCCTAGCTCTATACCCAGTTGAGATTATAGGACTCAGTTCCCTGGCAAACTGGCTGTAAAAGAGTTGTGGCAGAGAAAATTTAGCAGAACAGGAAGGAAGAGGGCCTCTATCCATCACATCTCCTCTTGCTAATTAAGAAACAGTGTTGACAGGTTGCAGGGAGAGTGGCCCATCCACTGATAGAGTCAGGTAGCTGCAATGAAAAGCCTTGTAAAGCATGTGGAATTAAAGCAGGGAAAACTGTGAGAAATCAGCAGGCCATGGTCTGAGCCTCCAAAGGCCCATGTAATGGGACAGAGTTATGGTATACAAATTAAACTGCATAAAAAACAATTTGCAAGAAAGTTCTACTAAAAAGGATCACACCCTACAAAGCTGTTCCTTGTAAGAACATAATTGCAAAAGTCATAAAAGAACAATTTAAATCAAAGATCATACCAAACGGTGCAGTGAGATGGTTCATTTGTTCTATTTTTCCCAGGTTCTAATTTTCCTTAAGTCAAGATGAGTCTATAGTTTCATTATCATCCTCAGTGGACATTTCTCTATACTACAAAATATGAAATTAGCAGCACATTTTTGCTCAGGTAAAGCTCAGGGCTCCAAGACAAGACTAAAATGAATGATAAGTCAGCTTCTAGAAATTGCTTCATGTGTTTTAAAGAAAACTATTCAGTTTCATTTGGGACACTGTATAGCCCAGTAAACACACTTCTCATAGTGTGTTGACAGTGTGCCAGTTTCACATTAGTATATGCAAAAAGTGAACTTTGTGTTTTAATGTGATACTTGTTAGGTTTTTTTGTAATATAGTGTTTCTAAAACTTAGTTTTTGGGCTTATTATTTAAAAATAGTCCTTCTATGTCCCAAAAAACTGCAAAATGTGTGAGTATGAAATGAATTAAGTTTCTTGTTTTCAAAAATAAAATGAAAAGTCTTAAATTTGATTGTGTTTCACCCACCCTGTTGCTTTTCTGAACACTCATTTCACTGCACTTTTAAAAGTAGTGACTGCAGCCATGGAGTGGCTACTACTCAATTCCCCTGCCTACCAGCAAGACTTTTATGTGGGAGGCTCCCTATGTGCAACAGGGAGCCTCCCTATTTGCGTCAATATGAACTTGCCAAGTATATAAGATCAACATTTCTCAGCATGGAGAATCTGAGTACAGATGCTCTTACTTAAGGCTCTCTTTTCCTAAGCTGAGGTACATGTGCAATCATTTTAGTTCAATAGGCTTCCATAGGTCACTGAAAAAAACCTGGCAGAAATTAAATTTATTTTTCAGTTTGAGAAAGTTAATACTCCAATACTGCAAGGTGCACTTGTAAGTCACTACGGGTATGGGCAGACCTTACATTTGGAGTTAAGTTGATCTAAGTGCCAATCTTAACAGACATGTGGGGAAGTTAGATTGGACAAAAATGGCCAGCATTATCTAATTTAGTTCACCTGAGGTGGTGGAAACTATGTTAGACTGGGAACAGTTTAGCCCGATATAATGAATGTGTGTACATGTTCAGAGAGCAGCCCCTGGGCTGGGAAAGCCCAGCTAATTGACGCAGCTCCAGGGCTGCACTCTTCATAGACCCTAGGTAACCTGCCACGGGCCAGAGGGCCCGTGGCACAGGCGTTCCCTGGGGACAGTTATTAGCAGCACAAGGTGTGCCACTGCTAGATGTCCCTGGGGTACCAAATGTCTGCGCTCATCTGGACATGGCTTCTAAATCTATGAGTGCTCTGAGATCCCTTGCACTCCAGAACGAGTTAGCCCATCACCACCTCACACAAAGGACTCTATACTGTGTAGAATCAAGGATCTAAATTGCTGAGCGCAACAAATACTCTTGAGGGCTGCCACTATTTGACAGCTTGCCAGCTTTTAATTCTTCAGATATGCATTCCAAAAAAGAATAGACACATAAACACATCTTATTTAATTGCATACTGGATAACTCTCAGAAGTATGGATAACAAGCCTAAGAACAAATATAAGAGTTTGCATGTGTTGGCTTATTAACTGACAAAAATTTGATTTCTAGTTCTCAGAACTTAAAAAATGCAGCAGGAGTGTGCTAACTTAATTGAATGGCTTCAGCTATATGAAAGATAATATAATTTAGTGAAAAATCAGCTGTGGTGGTCCAGTATGTTTATTCAACATTCAGAAAAGACCACATAATCCACAAATATGACATATGTTTGGTGATCATATCTCACTGTAGTCTCCTATTTGCAGAACTGCAACCACAGTAATTGCAAAAAGGATAAAATCCATAATCACTAATAGTGGGTATCTGTATTCAGGAATGTATTCTGCTTAGAGGACCAAAGAAGAAGAAATCCTGATTTTATTGATAACTTGAATCAGAAAGTCTGATTTTCTTCCAAGCTTAGGTGCCCACACCGTGCAACACCAATTAATTGGATGCCATGGCAACACATTTAATTAGACATAAGTGGATACACAGCATTAAATACAAATGTACAAAGCTACAATATTAGCTTTTATTGTACCTTGCACACTAGATTAATGCAAATCTCTTGTAAGTTTGATTTACCACTAAGAACATGTTGCTGATCACCTTCATCCCTGCAGAAAGGGAATGAGTACCCAAAAAATACATAGTATAACTCAGGGGTTACATTTAAATCACAAATTACAATCCAAGCAAACCTGTTCTAGGTGTCTCTTCAAACATTACATCTGGTGTTTGAGACTGTAATTACCATTGAAGACTCTAAGATGTTGAGCACTTTCAACTTGCAGTTTAAGGCATTCAACAGCTTTGGTCAGCTGCTCTGAATTTATTCATTCACATTCATCTTGCCTTATTACATATGAAGTCTACCTTTGGTATATTTTTAATACTGGCTACATGTAAAATATGAATGTTATGAGAGATAGTAGGCTTCAGCTAGCAATAACATTTTCATGTAATTTGGAGGCCCCTAAATAGAAAATAAAACCCATAAAGTGTCTGATCATTTTAGGATAAAATAGTTCCAATTAAGTTCTCCATTGTGGATGCCACTATTATCTGTCTGGAGGTTATTTTCCATAAAAAAAGGGTTAACCATGCAGCAATTTACTGGTACATTTTAACTGCTATAGCTTTACACCAGTCTTTCTCACAAAAAGAGAGCTTATTATACATTTAAGGGAAGATTGAGAATGTGATATCTTCAGCAATAAAGAAGTGACAACTGGGAAGCACTGGGTATTCATCATTAGCCAGTTGCAAAACAGCTACATCTAAGCAAGTTTTGTGTTTCTCTCTGAATTGAAAGACTTGGTATATGTTTTGGTGACAAACTTGAAATCTCCTTCACTCAGATTAGCCTACCCAGCAACCTGTGTAGTGGCCTCATCTCTGCTTCAGGCAGATAAGAAAGAATATACAGTAACTTCATGGTCAAGACAAGTGTCCACTAAAAATCTTAACAGATGACCATTGAACAAACGGTGAAATGATTCTTCAGTTATTTATAACTCTTATAACTCTGTTATCTAACTACCTTTGCCACGCTGCCTTTTAAATTACAGAGCCATAAAGAATATTTGGGTTACTGGGAGAGATATGAACAGAAGGTACTATGAAAAATCTGGAAGGGAAAATGGGAGTGAAAAAAGAAAGGTAGAAAAAAAATAGAGAGGTAGTGGAAGACCTGTCTATTTGGTCTCTGCAAAAAACCACAAAAGTTTCTGTGATATGGAATCAGAGGAGGGAAAAGTGGGTGGCTTTGGAGGCATGATTAAAAATTAGATAAACTCGCCAACCAAATTCTCAGTCAGGCTTCACTTCTAACCACTGTAAAAAAGTTTAATGAACTAATCTAAATATAAACAATTGACAAACAGAAAATACTGTATGGTCTTACTAGCCTGTGTGTAAATTCTGAATTTGCTCTCTCATTTTAATAGTTAAAGGTGATACAACAGAACTCACAGGCCACGTCTACAAAAGCAGCGGACTGTGTGGTTGTTATTGTGCAGTCATTTAGTACTTGTATAAGCAAGTACTAAATGACTGCACTGTAACCGGTGTTACTGAACAGTACCGTCCCCACACCTTTTTTTATTTGACGCTACTGTGCAGTAGCAACGAGCTACTGAGTAGGAGGTCATTACTACTGCGCAGTAGTGTCACATCACAGTTAGTGCCCAGCAGTGCTACTGCACGGTGGCAACAAGCTACTGCACAGTAGCGTCTCATGTAGAATCACCCATTTTCTTCTATACAGAGAATCGAAGAAAATATCCAGTGCTCCTATGTGTGGAATATTTCCCCATGGTTCATGCAGAGAATCATGTTATCCTGTCCCTGTAAGACTAAGTACAGGCAGTCCTCGACTTATAACGTTTCAAGTTACAACGTTTCGCACTTACAACATTTATAAATTGACACCCTGTTTCAACTTTATGACGTCAGTTTCGACTTTACAACGCTTGATCCGATGCAACACCACACCAGCGAGCAAGTTCGCTGCATCGCTCACCTCCCTGGAGAACATCTGTCCAAACTTCCTTGGACACTTTCTTTAAGAAAGCAGGCAAGACTCCAGAAAAACTTGCAGCCAAGACTCCTGAAAAGACTCCAGCCAAGAACCCTTCAAAAAGCCCAACCAAGAGCCTTTCAAAAGCCCAGCAAAGTCACCTCAAAGAAGTCCTTCCAAATCAGTATGATTACTATTTAAAATATAAATACATTAATGTAGCTATATTACTCATCTATAATTGATTGGGTACAAAATTCTGGGGTATTTTTGGTGAAAATAGGGTATCAGGCCTTGGTTCAGGAACCAATCCCCCATTTATAACATTGTTTCTTATGAGAAAATTGGTTCTGAGTTACAACATTTTGACTTAAGATGCGGTTTTCAGGAGCTAATTGTGTCATAAATCTGAGGACTGCCTGTACAGACAGTCAAAAAGCCCAAGGCTGAATCAATTCAGTTTTTGCAGGTTAGTCTAAGCTATGGAAATAAACTGAGAAGCGAGTAAACAGACATTCACTTTTGATTCAGGAAATGCAGCCACATGCCTGCAGTGGCTCAGGCCAGAAGCTGGGGGGCACTAGAGCACACCTCCCAGCCTGCCAGCCACTGCCAAAGGGAAGGAACTAAAGTTCCAAGGCTTTTATCCCCTCCCTGCTCAAGCAGAGGGTGCAGGGCCAGGCCCCCTCCCAGGACTAACATGCTGGAGGGTGGGGATTTACATCCCCTCCCTGGCCCACACAGGACCCCAACCCAGGTCTGCCTGGGTGTGGGGGCAGTGCCTGCCTGGCCCCCACCCCCCCTGCTCCCCACTCAAAGGAAGGAGGGGTGGGGAAAAAGGTAGTGGCACTGAATTATTAAAAGCTTGAACAAGAACAGTCCTTTCTCTGAAGCCAGTATATATAGAACACAGCAATCTGCAACCTCAAGCACACAACAAAGAACCAAAAATCTTTGCCTAAGACAAGACATAGCCCAGTAAAACACAGTGAGAGCTCACACAGCTTAATCTAATTTATGGAATGTAACAAAGCAAAAAGACAAGAGAAAACCTTGCTTATGTAATCCTGAGGGCAGAGTGTCTCCTCACAGCCGGGTATTCAGAAAGTCCTTTGTGGGGAATCAGCAGATGGTCTTAAGTATTGAAGTGAAGATCCCACAGACCACATCTCTACTTGGGTTTTTACAGGTGCGCTTGCACCCCCTTCTCTCCCTTGGGTGCCTTGACATTAGTATGCTTGTCACCTGTAGCACCTTTGGCAAGACTCTCATGCATTCCGTGTCTTTTGCCTCTTCTTAGGTATTCCAGTCTCCCACCTTTTACAGGTTCTGCTTTATAATGTAAATGTAATTCTCTGCTTTCTCTGGTCACACCAGCCCAAGCAGTCTGGGACCTTCTCCTGTTCCCATAGCTCCATTTCCAGCACATACATGTGATGATTGTGCCTGGTCTTTGCCAACACCTCCCACCTCTCAGTCTGGTCCTGCAGGGCTTGGCCATATGCTCCCTCCAGCCCCAGTTCCCCAGCCTCTTCCCCCTCCCCTACAGCCTGGGGGAGCTGAGGGGGATTACGCCCCTCCCCCTTCCCTTATCAACTCCTTGCCTCAGTCTCTGCCACAAGTAGGAGGGGGTGGAGGCTGCTGGTCTCCTGCCGGCCCCCTGCCAAGCAGACCCTGACTGGGGTCCCATGCCCATGGGAGAGGGGGTTTAAACTCCCCTCCCTCCCTCCCTCCCTTCCGCATGAGCCTGCCTGCCCATTCCCCCTCCACTTCAGCAGGGAAAAGTCTGGCAGGGGTTGCCTGCCCCTCAGGCAGGGCCAAACCTGCTCTCTGGAGCACACAGCACAGCCCAGCTGAGGGCTACAAAGCATCCTGGGATGCTGGGGGACTGTGATTTAACTTGAACCAAGAAGGGGTCTCGGACAGACATTTTATAAACCAGTTTAAACTAAATCAGTTAAGTCTAATACTACGTTCAACCAGGTTTATCTTAAACCAGTTTCAGCCATTCTGAAACTGGTTTATGTTCACAGAACTTCTGTTCTGTTACAGGTTTAAACCAGTTTCTGATCACTTAAACTGGTTTATCTGTAACTTCTGTTCCTAGCCCAAAGGAAATTAAATTTCTTGAGAAAGTGACAAAATCATTCCTTATTGTATTTTCTCTTACACCATATGCGTAGAAAGTTAGGCACCAAAATCATTCCACACACAGAGGGCACGTCTACATGTGCTCCTACAGTGCCACTATTATGGCGCCTTTTGGAAGTACTAAATGATGGCACAGTAACAGCCTGTACTGCGCAGTCCACATGGCACATGGTTATTTTTAGCTGCTACATTACCCTATCAATGTACTATACCAAGGGAGCCCATTGTTACAGCAACGTAGCTGCAGTATCGTGCTTCTTGCCCACCAATCCTACATCGCCATAGAGCATTGCTATGGCAACATAGCGTCTCGTGTAGATGCACCCAGAGGATTTTAAATATTTGTAACTACCCATCTTGACAAAGTTTGGTAAATGAAAATTGCAAAAAAATTCATAGCTACCATCAATCTAAAAATAATGTGCTGTCAAGTATCTACCAATAGACCTGAAGGCCCTTCTGTCTCAGGCATATTTTCATTCACACTGTAATAATAACATGGGATTGTTGGCTCTTACTGTATGCTGTACAGGCCAGCTATATTTCTGTGGCCTTGCTGGAGTTTTCTGTTCCAAGATTTATTATAATAAAAATCAGGGAATTTTTTTGCTTTTAATATATTTAATATATTAAGCGTAAAAAGTATTTTTGAAATCTGTTACCTAAAGTTTTCTACCAGGTAATTTCTCAAGTCCAGGCATTACTTAACAGAAAGATTCTGCCACTTTCATTCATCTTGAGTAGTATTTACTCATGTAGGTAGACTCACTGATATCAAATGGAGTGTTCATATGGATAAATACTAGACCAAACTGAATAATGAAAACAGGTTTTGCAGTCGAGTTTGGCTAAAGTAGTTATTAAAGTAATACAGGTTGCTGGATTGTTGAAACTAATGCAATAGAAATAAAAAGGAAATAGGGCTGAAGAGGATTCCAAGAGATGTAGCAAACCAATTAGCTTGACAGGAATTGAACAACATGTCAACTAATAGGAAAGAGGTCGGTTTCTTTAGAAATAATACATGTAGCCATTTTGTTTATAGGGTACATGTTAGTGTTCTAGTAAGCTGAGTCATACATAAGGATTATGATACCATCCAGAAAAAATAACCTTCACTTTTGCTTTAAAAAATTGCAAGCATAATAGTCATTCATCAATTGAACATTTTTGTTAAAATACTATTATAAATAATGGTTTTCCACTCAAAAAATAATATTTTAGAGTGTTTTTACTTTCTTAGCAAGTTCAATTCAATGTTCCAAATCATTAACCTGCTCACTTTATCAGATAAAGAAAAAAAGAAATTATCAGTCCCTTTTTCATCTTTCAGAACAAATGTGCTTGCTTTGAAATTATGTATTTGTGAAAGAAACAGTTGTTGCCTGTTTAAACAAGCTTTTGGTATTGAAAAGGTTAACTAATTTGGTTTCACTGATAAGTTTATCTGTGATCAGAACTGAGTCATACAGAAAATACTCCTACATGATTTGACCTTTTACTTGTATTCCACACTGAGACAATATTATACTTAAAATGGATATCAATAAGAACTTTGTTTTTAAAAGTGCATTTAAAATAAATTACATTTAAATAACAGAAACTGTTTTCAATTACCCCTTTTAAAGGAAATCAACTAGAAAGCTATTTATGCTTTTTTATTTTCTTTATGTAAATTATACCCAGGAGTACTATGATAACAACACTATACAAACTATGCACTACCTTTTATATTTATTTCTTATCAAAATAAACTTTACAAATTAGATTTGTTTTTAGAGCACTTTATATCCAATAATGACAATGTTGTATTGGTCCCAGGGTAAAAACAATTACAGTAGAAGCTGAATCTTATTTTTATTAAGACTTAACGAAAATGGCTTGTGCAAATATACTGTATGTAGAAAATTAATTCCATAATTCCTTCTGATGAAGGGGTCCCTTAATTTTTTTTCCTCACACTATCAAGATCATTTAGAAATATCATTTTAGGGAAAAGCTCCAAGTTTTAGTATGAGCTACTCAGCAAAATGATCTGGTTGAACTTAAATACTGCTGAGCACTAGGATTTAATATTAGGGATTGGCCCTTCTACATGTTTTGATAACTTAATACTTTTTAAGAGAAAGCTTGTTTGTTACAGACGTTTTTGGGAGCCTAGTAATCTAAAAATAACAGTTAAACATCCAATAAGATATTTCTTCTTTTTTCTTACTTTTTCCATTTCATCTACCTTTAGTTGGTTTCCTCTATCCTAATGTTTGAGAGACCCTTTTTATTAGTGGCAGATTCCAGTATTCTGAAAGATTCACCATCAACCTCAGGAAGAGCCCATTTTCGATTCAACGGTACAGAAGTAGAGGGCTAAATAATCCCGAGTTGTTACTAAAAATGGTGATGTGGTGCTAGTAAATGATCAATGGGAAATCTCATTACTTTTTAAAGTTAATTTTATTTTGTGGTAGACTTGCCCTCTGGACTGCAGCAGAATTTCACTTCAGCAGTACTTCTAATCCTGGCCTATGGCCCTCAGTCTGGCAAATTCACTCTGCATAACATCTCTGGATGGGTGTTTGAAGTCAAAATGTAGAAAAAACAAAGAAAAATAAAGAAAACAGACTTTTCTCCATACATGTCCTCTAGCACTGTTGACATGCACTATCTTTTCTACTGCTGCTCTGTCTACAGGAGTTTTCCAGCTGAGGCCTTAGACCAGTGATTCCCAAACTTTTCTTAGCATAACTCCACTTATGGCCCCATTTCCTCAGCATGACCCCATTTTCTCAGTATGGCATCTCACTCCCAACACACAGTCCAACCCCATCTGCTGATATTGTGACCCCATTTGGGGTCACAATCCACAGTTTGGGAACCGCTACCTTAGACCAAACTTAGTCCAAGAGAAATACAAAATAAATTTCTGGCTTGCACTGAAAGATTAAAAGTATCTCTGACCTCTGATAAAGGTAACATAGAGGTTGGGGACCTAATTCTAATCTGAGTTCTATTCAACCAATTTTGCAGAGCAGCACAGTAAGAGCAGAACTGGCCTTGTCTTACACAAATGAACAACATGGACAAATAGATTTTTTTCACCAGAGGAGAAAACAAAAGTTGTAAAGGTTCTGTTTTACTTCTCTCCCTTTTGGATTTAGGATATATCTAATCTAACCATGACTTCAATGGGGCTCAGCACTTACACCTGCTATGGATTTAGATTTAAGGCTTTTAAGATGGAAAATAACCCTTGTGCAAAGGATCAGCATATATCCTATGCCTTACAAAACTCTACTTATTACAATGATTCAAATCATAAGACTTTGATGGCTCTAAATGTGAACCCCATTCAGATTTACATGGTGTTCATTTTCCACAAATAATCATACAACTCAATTTTCCTAGCACAAAGCCTCAAACTGAGTGAAATTCTCTCCTGCACAGCTCAAAGCCAATTTATTATAATTTCGATTCAAAATAAGTTTTGTGCAGTTCAGACTTTGAGTTGTCTTTCAGACATGCTTAAAATTTAAACTCAGCCTTTTCCCTGGTATTCTCTATTTACTAAGTACTGTTTCTTCACAGAACCTTAAATATACCTATCTACTTTACAATGAGTAATAATGTTTATATACTCAATGTTAGACTATCTTTAAGCTAATTTTATTTTGAGCATTTCTATGCAAAAGTTGAAAAAGTTTTAGAGTTCTTTCTAGAAGCTGAACTGATCTTCTGTGTTACTCTTTAAGTCTCTCCTCTCTGCTCACAAATTATTATTTCATAAATTTAGGAATTCCAGGTCCAGCCTATTTTAGATATAGGAAAAGGAAATGGATCAGCTGCCTGGCAAACTGGTATCAACTGATCATGGGAGATGTGAACTCTAAAGTCAAACATTCAGATCATTCAGCTACAGTTAACATCTGAGTGAGGTTAAAGCAGAGATGTGGATTATGCATCACATCATTTTAAATAGGAGTATTTAGGGTATTAGCATTAAGTAATACAATTCCCTCTAAAGTCAGTGAGAGCTGCCAGTGTTCAGCATCTCTGAAAATTAGGACCCCAAACCTTGAAGAAGCCTTGGATGACCTGCTGACGGTGAAGGATTGATTTAAGAAGTTTTGAGAAGGGATGGAATGTAATTTATAGTATTACAAGAGATTTTGGATCTGAGTTCAGAGATGGATATCTATATAGAAAATAGATTTAGGGTTCCAAACCAGAGTCTTCAACACCCGGCCCACAGGCCAGATCCGGCCTGGGGCCCTGGGCCATCCAGCTACAGGGCTGCCCATGAGTCCAGGAATTTGGTAGCAAGGGAGCTATGGCACTGTTCCCCTGCTGCCAAATTTCCAGACCCATGGGGAGCACCAGGCCCTGGGGCACCTGATCCCAGCTGGGATGGACAGGAGTAGAACTGGGCCTGAGGGCCCAATCCTGGCAGGTAGGGGGCTGGAAGGAAGTGGTACCAGACCCCATGGTCCAATCCTGTGTGAGGTGCCAGGAGGGGGCAGCACCAGCCCCTTAAGATACAATCCCAGTACACTGGGGCAGGACAGGGGGTACCAGGCCCCCAGGGATCAATCCCAGTGGGAAGGGGTTGCACTGGGCCCTTGGGGACCAATCCTGGAATGCAGGAGTGGGAAAAGAACAGTGTCAGGCCTCCAGGACTCAATCCCAGAATGCTGAGATGGAAAAGAGTAGTGCTGGGCCTCAGGGCCCGCTCCTTGAACTCTGGGCTCAATCCAGCCTAAGGACCAGCCCTGCCCCACTTATCTGGCCCACAAGGTCAAAAGACTGGGCACCACTGTTCTAAATCAAGAACTGTTATTTTATAGTTAAGAGGGAACTGAATGTGGTTAGTCTGGGATAGAGATAATTTCATCTCCTGACAGATGTCTAGAGCTTGCATTCACAGACAGATCTTACTCTGACTGTGGTTAAATAAGAAAAGAAAGTGATGTTTCAAAGCTACAGAATTCATCTTTTCTTCCGGCAGTGAAACCTGCTCATCTTTTGATGACTTCAATTTATGCAGTTGAAAAGCAAATTTACAAAAAGGGGGGTTATCAACAGATATGAGTAAAACTGTTGTTTCCATTTGCAGTTTTTGCATTCTCTCTTAATTTTCATTTCATGTAGATATGCAGCTCATGAGTTTTGCTTTGAGTTTTAGGTTTAAAGAAAGCAAAACTGAACCTAAACCACTGAATTGTGTCTGTTTTCAGGTTGAAACTAGCTATGACCCACTAAGTTTCAGAAGGCCCAAGCGCAGAGTGGTTTTTGGAGTGAGGGTTTCAGTTCAGCCCACTTTAAAGATGTCCAGCTGCCAACACTGGAGCCAAAGCCAAACTCTTGTAAAATAAAGAGGTGCAGAAATCTGGCTTTTCTGTTTCAGAATCTCTCTAGCTGAAGCTATGTGAAAACACTGAATTTTGTACAAGATTTCCTAGGAATAATAGGTGATATCTTCCAAACTTCAGCCCATGTTCATTGGGATGTCAGTATAACTGTACTCAAAAGTTAGCATAAACTTACTGAAGACTCAGCTCAAATTTTTAGTAAAACTTGGCTCAGGTTTGCCCAAATATCCTTTTATTTTTTACAAAAATTTGAACAAATCCTGCTATCCATAAATTCTGTAAACCAGTACTAGCATATTTTTATACTTATCTTAACTCTATTAGATCTACATAATGAAATGTAAAGAAGTCAAAACTGAGGTAATTTGGGGCCTGCTTATACTGCTTCCCTGATGCTTTAGAGATGTTTACTTACTCCCACTCGGCATGCACTAATACAAAGAGGAGACAGTGAAGCCGTACTCTGAGTGCTCTCCCTCCCTTCAGAATGCTTTTCCTCTACCTCCCACCCCACCGGAGGACTGTGTCCTGTGCCCTTAGGGTGGCTTCTCTATTTCATTTCTTGAATTGTTGTGCATTGAGTGTGAATGGGAAGATAGGATGTGCTTCTTGGCAGTGCTCCCAGGAGCATCATGGAAGTGGTAGAGACATGCCTCTGCACACCAAAAAAAAAAAGATGATGTAAAAACATGTAAGTTAAGTTCAAATAGTGGAGTCCTTTCTTCATCTTATACCTTCTGACTTCCCCTAGTTAATTGCTGTCCTTGCTACACTTACCACTTCTGGCCCTCAAAAACAGGTAAGTTACACCAACTTAGATTTGGTAGGCCAAATTAAGAGTTGATGTATACAATGGGGCCCTAACACATTGGCAAGTGAATGTGAATCCAAGAAGTCTAAGCAAATAAATATAATTATACCCTGAAAGAGTAGAAAGTGTAATTCCCATCATCTTATAATCCCTTCAGTTAACAATAATTGATTTAATTTAGTTTCTGAATTTAGCCTAAGAAGACAGTCTATATCTTAACAGTTTTTCTCCCAGCTACACCATGAACACCTGTGGCATTACATAATTACTCCTTTCAAGAACATAATTTGATGGCAGTTTGGGGTGCTTCTTTAAAATTTTAGTTTTTTTATGATCCTGGTCAAACCTTTTATACTACTTGGAAAATGCAAATAATTCTGCAGTAAATGTCATCACAAAATATCCTGCAAACCAGCATTTAGAATCAAGGCTGACAACCAGTTTCTGAGTGTGAAAGTTCATATAATTATTGTTCTGGTGTAGAAACTGTTCTGGAGTTTATATAGTACATAAACTGTACCCAGAAACTGAAAAAATCTGGGAATCAGGTATCTATTAATAAGCAAATTAGAAATCAGTTATTAAAATGTATTTATCTATTATAAATAAATAAATAACAGCTGCCCTGCCATTAACCTAGTGAAGGGCCTTCTCACTAGGTTAAATCATGCCACTTCTCAATCTTAACTTTACTGTCAGTAAAATGGGGATACTGGTAGATATCTCACAGGATGTTATGATTTTTTAACTAATGTTTGTATAGGGCTTTGGAGATAAAAAGTGCTATAAAAGTGTTAGTATTAATATATACAACTTTGTATTTGTACACTTATTTTAAAGTATGTATATACCTATATTCCATGCGAAAAAGTAGGTTAAGAGACCATTATGGCTGCAAAGTTAAGTACTCAAAAGTCAGGAAATGACAAATTTAAGATTACACACACAAGCATAACTTTGTCTCCTTCTGCATTATGATGCAGTCTTCAGTTACATGATTACATATGATTATTTCTGTACAACCTGACCTCACTGAATGAAGAGGGTGGCTCATGCCATTCATGAGGATTAAGATGCAACATTCATATTAAATTATCAAAACAGAAATGAAGCAGATCACTGTGCACAGCACACTTGCTCTTTTTAATATATTGTATGTTATTTCTTTTTTATTACAATTTTAACACTGTAAAATTAAAATTAAATATGAATGCATGTCAGGTCTCCTTGCAGCCATATATGCTGCCTTTTCTCAAACAAAATTTCCATCTGGTTTGAGTGGGAGATTTGTCAGAGTTTCATATTGTAAAGAATGAATTTTATCATTATAAGTAAGTCCTATGCCACTGTAGTGAATAGTTTCTATCTTTATACAGTAGAATTGATTAAAATGGCTGAGAAGGCAGACCTGGTTATATTAGTCAATAACAGGATAATATGATACATCAGTATGATGTAGACATAAAAAAGGCAAGTGCTATCCTGGGATGCATCAGTTGAGGTACTTTCAGAAAATAAAGAAAAGCATTTGTGCTATTTTACACGGTACCTGGTAGGACCTCCTCAGGATCACTTGTGTACGGTTCTGGTCACCCATATTCCAGAAAGGTGAATGAAAAGTAAAAGAGGTGCAAAGAAAGGCACCTACAATCATCAGGGTCATGGGCAGATCCAGGATTTTGTAAACACGGGGTGTGGGATCAGCAACTGGCACTGCAGGTGTGGCTGTAACACCACTCCCAATTTCCCATCCCTTCTTCAGCCAGGATGTGCAAACCATACCACAGGAGCAGCAGCTTGGGACTTTTTTTTTTAAGTCCCTAAATCAATAAAGAATCTTCCCCACCCCCACTCTTGGCATCTCCTCCCTTTCCCTCCATGGTCAGAGGCATGTCCCCTCCTTTCCCAATCCCCACCTCTCCTCTGCCTACCACTGCCACTGTGTCTTAGCTAATGTGCATTAAATCTAGTACCCACATTGTGAGGTACTAAGAAAATGTGCATTAGCCTGGCTTAATGTGCATTAACTAAAGAGCATGGGCACTTTTACATGTGCTCTGGGGGTGGGGTGGCAATGCTTTAATCAAAGTGGCTCCAAGAGCTTCTTTAATTAAAGTGCCACAGCATCTCATGTATCAGTGTCCCAACACCTCAAAATGGCAGTGGGGGCACTTGAACTAAAGCTTGTTTGATGAGCTTTAGTTCAAGTGCCCCACCACCACCTTTTGAAGTGTGGGAAAGCTAATTAATGAGACATGGGAAGCTGCTGGAGCACAGTAATTATGATGCTCCAGCAGTCTCGATTAATCTTTGTGATGGAAATTAATTAAGTCTGATTGATTAATCAAGTCTGCTCCAACATGCTGTAATTACAACGTCAGACCATCCTCTGTGCTTGCGTATAGGCACCCCACAGTTTTTAAGAGACACTTAATGCTCATTAGCCTATTTTAATGTGAATTAACTAAATGGCACATTTTTTAGTGACACTTTAATGCACATTATAATAGGCTAATGCGCATTAAAGCACATGTGTAGATGCGCCCACTGTCCTTGCTGTCTCTAACTGTTCTGGGGGTGGGGGGAGCTCCAGAGCTGCCCTGGCCTC
>NW_005842188.1:282363-287256 GCF_000455745.1 Alligator sinensis | reverse complement strand
GGACAGCAGCAGTGATGGCAGTGGCTGGGATCCCCCTCCTCAACCTGCTGCCATGCTGGCAGGGATATCCTGGGGAACCAAGCAGGGAGAAAGAACCCTCCCACTGATGCTGATTGATGCTACTGCTGCTGCCACCAGCTGAGCCCGGCTCCCCTCACTGCCCAGCTGGGGCAGGGCAGGAGCAGGTATGGAGCTCTCCTCACAAGCCAGAGACAGCAGGGACAGCAGCAGTGCAGGGCGGGGGACAGGGGGGGAAGGTATGAGAGGGGAGGAAATGTCCCTGAGCATAAAGAGGAAGTGTGTGTAAGTGTAATTGAGGGGGGGGGGGGCAGGGTTCTTACCTATTTCAGAGACTTGAACAAAGTACTGGCTGATGTTCCTGCAGCATGGTCCAAAAGAGGGGGAGAGATCACACCACTTCAACCTCTCTAGATCCACCCCTGGATCAAGGACAAGGAGATTGCATCTGGCAAGAGGAGACAAAAAGTTGGCTAGTTTATCCCAGCAAAATCAAGGCTGAGAAGGTATACGATTGCTTTTTACCAATATCTTAGGAAGTTTATCAAGGAGAGAGAAGAACTATTTAACTGATGGGACAATACTGGCACAACAACAAAAAAAGTCTAAACTGGCCATGAATAAGTGTCTAACCACCAGAAGATTGGGGTTTTGGAACAAACTTCTAATAAGTGTAGTGGGGCAAGTAACCTTATGAACAGGAATATATGGTATGAATGCCCGCAAAAGTAGGTGACAGAACTTAACCCAAGAGGTCCTTCCCAGATCTATGTTTCTTGTATTCCAATTGTTATTTTTCTTGCTATAAACATCAGAAAGCTAAAACAATGTATAGATGTTACAAAAGCTGCAAATAATAATCACATAAATATTGAGAGGAGAGTATAAATGCTATAACAGACATTTTGAATTTCTCCTTTTTCTGTCACTGGTTGCATTTCTGAGAACAGTAGGACACATCCTGCTCTCAGTTATAAGAGAATAAGCCAGTAATCCAGCCATTTCCAGTTGCTTCAGTGATGCAACTTCAGATTTACCTGGCTGTAACTGAGGTCAAATGGAATTCATGGGTATTAAAGCACAGAATCTTCCAAAAAGATTGGCAAAGGTCACCATTTTTATCATTTCAAATAGAATAGCTCTTCATGTTAGTGGTGACAAGATCACACAATCAAAGGAAAGCTGAGACAATTTTCCTGTTTGATCTCAGCTCTGTGAAAATATTCCACAGTATGTTCAGTGATTCTTAGAAATTATTCCAGTCTGAGATGCTGTATTATTTCATACAGAGCAAAAATTTTTGTTTCAGTTTGTTTTTTATTTCAAGTAAGGTATCCTTCTATAGCAATATTTTGAGCAAACATTTTATTCTGCTTTGTCACAACCAAATTCCCTGGTTCTGAGATCTGCAGTATTTTCCTTTTTCCAGAATGACACCTGCTGGTGGGAGAAGCATGGATAAATTGCAGAGATTTTATAGGGTCAGCCACAGATAACCAAACATGTTCACTTATCAGTTAGAGACAGCTAATCCCTTGTGCACCATGAAGTAGTGCACCCTTGGCAATAATGATTCAGAAACTGTATATTTAACATCATAAGGAAAATGTTATACAAGTCATATAGTTTTCTAATTTTATTCACCAATGGTCCTTATTACCACCAGTTTGTTAATACAGAGAAGTGTTTCAATAGTGCCTTGATATTATAGATAAGCAATAATTTAGGCTAAACCATATCTGCTGTAGCATGGGTATGTCGGACTGAGGGGAAAGGGGACAAGAATACCCTTTCTTCCCTTCCACCTGTATGTGGAAAGAAGCCAGACTGACTTCCTCAGTGCAAGTAGGGTCAGCTGCTAGTTCTGCTGTTTGTGCTAAACACCCCAGGCAACCTGGGTTTAGGTAGGGGGTGTGTGTGTGTGTGTGTGTGTGTGTGTGTGTGTGTGCGCACGCGCGCCCACGGTCCTGCCCCTCTGTGCTCCAGCACGCTCTGGGGAAATGCAAAATATACAACATAGTAACAAGTAACATCACTCAGAGCTCCCTACCGCACCCAGGGAACAATTGTTTGATTGGCTTATAAAAGGGCAGTATCTCCAAACTGTAGTTCTTTGCCAATTCATTCTTCTTCAGGACACTCAGCTTGCCTCTGACTTTAAGGAAAAAACCTGAGCTTTTATCAATTCAAATGCATTTAGGGCAACATTTAAAAATACGCTCTAATTCTGAGTACCTTCATTTTTGGGTATCCAACTTTAGTTCCCTAAGAAAATCCTTGCAGAGAAGCTGAGCCTTCCCAGCTCAGAATAAAGATAATGATAGCTGTGGGTGCTCAGCCTTATATACCTAAAACTAAGATCCTAAAAACATAGACGTCCTAATCTGCTTACAAGATTTTTATTTGTCATGTGATTATCTACAGCTGTCAAATTTGAAGCACACTACTGTAACATAGTTTAGAATTATAGCCCTTATTTAACAAAGCAATTAAGCATGTGCTTTGCTTTATCATATGCATCCTAAAACAGAGAACAGAGTGAACAGAGGTTCGATTTCTTTTTCCAGTTTGGCCACCAGCTTGCTGATTGATTTTGGACAAAGTGTTTTACCAGCTAATTCCTGTTTCCCCATCTCCAAAATTGGAATAATGATGCTCTCTCCCTATAAGCTGAGATCTACTGATGTAAATTGCTACGTAACAATACGTATTACTATTATGTCATATTTAAATGTATGATTTCCATGGAATTACTTTTGCTCTATATTAGACAAATGCAAGGCAGTGATGTATGTCTGCATACTACAGACATTTCTACTCAGCCTCTCTCCGAAACCTAGGTCTATCATTGAAAAATACGTCCTGCCCACTTGCTTTCATTCAAGAGCAGGAGAGACCAGTAATTAGGCAGAAAAGACAGCTCAGACTGGTTTTGAGTGCACAGTCCAGGGCTGCCCTTAGACTCTCTATCTAAGGAGAGATGGGGTGGGTGGGGAAAGCACTCAAGTCTGCTCTGAGTCTCCCAGGTTTGAGCAGGAACTCCTATAAACATGGTTTGTTGTACAATTTGTGCAAGATTATGTTGGTTTGGGCAGATGCAAACTTGTATATAGAAGATTTGTTTTTGCCCTGAGATTAGCTACAGCTATCAAATTTGAAACACACATGTAACTTAGTTTAGGATAATTGCCTTTATTTAACAAAGCAATTAAGTGTATGGTTTGCTTAATCATGTGCATAAGCCATTCCTCATCATAAGCAGGTGCTTACTTTCCACCCTCTTCAATGTGATGATTCCAGAGAGACAAGGTTCTTTGGGTAAATATGATATCTTTTATTAGTCCAACTAAATAGTTGGAAAAATTGTTCTACAAGAACAATTCTAATAAAATAAAAGGCTGAGTCTGTCTGCCTGTGTGTCTTTCTATATGTCTGTAATCCTTTATGGGCAACTGTGCATGCACCGCTGAGAGGGCAGGTGGCGATTAGCTGCGCAGGCCCAAGTTTGAGCCACTGCTAGGGAAGTTTGTGGCAGTGGTGAACATGCCTCAGCCACTCAAGCAGTGGGACTTCCCCATGCCTCCCTGCCTGAGGGCAAAGTGGAGAGTCATGGTGGAGAAACCCCCCCCGTCTCCGATGCCCCCCAGAACAGCCGGCAGGGAGGGGGAAGCAGTGGGGAGGGGGAGGTGAAGGACGGGGCCACAGTGGCAGCTGTTGTCAGGGCCAGACAGCAGGGAGGGAGGCAGGGAGGGAGGGTGTAACAGGAGTGCCTCCTCGGGTCTGTCTACTGATGACCTCATCCTCCTGTTATGGGTCAGCCACCTGCCTTCTCACCTGCCACACCGTGTTGTTAAATTATTTTATAGATGGTAATTAGCGGGAGGCTGCCCATTTACTGCCCCGATGCCAGGCGGCGCTATCTGCAGCTCCTTTTCCTCCCCTACACCACAGCCCAAGCCTCTCTGTTGGTACTGACATGGTTTGGTCTGGGCCTTGTTATAATTTGGCCCCCTTGTCCTCCCTGGGCTCTCCAAGGCCCTGTCTCGCATTGCACCCTCACTGGCGCTCGGGCTCTCTGCAACCCTGTTTTTGCACTGCGTTCTCACTGGTGCTCGGGCTCTCCGCAGCCCTATAGCACACTGCACCTTCACTGGCGCTCGGGCTCTCCGCAGCCCTGTCTCGCTCTGTGCCTCACTGGCACTTGGGCTCTCCACAACCCTGTCTCACTCTGCACCCTCCCTGGCGCTTGGGCTTTCCGCAGCCCTGTCTCACACTGCGCCCTCACTGGCGCCGGGGTCGGTGTGCCCAAAATGCTACGCCCTCTCTGGCGCCAGGATCCCCATGCTGCCGTGGGTCCCCTATGAGGCCTCCTCCATCCCCTAATATCCTCACCCAAATCGCCAGTATTAAACAGTAAACAAAACACAAGCCCCGACTTGGACGAGGGAGTGAAGTGTACTCTGTCCAAGTTTGCAGATGACACAAAGCTATGGGGAGATGTGGACATGCCGGAGGGCAGGAAATAGCTGCAAGCAGACCTGGACAGGTTGGACAAGTGGGCAGAAAACAACAGAATGCAGTTCAACAAGGAGAAATGCAAAGTGCTGCACCTAGGGAGGAAAAATGTCCAGCACACCTACAGCCTAGGAAATGACCTGCTAGGTGGCACTGAAGTGGAAAGGGATCTTGGCGTCCTAGTGGACTCCAAGATGAACATGAGTCAGCAGTGTGATGAAGCCATCAAAAAAGCCAATGGCACTTTATCGTGCATCAGCAGATGCATGATGAATAGGTCCAAGGAGGTGATACTTCCCCTCTATCGGGCGCAGTTGGAGTACTGCGTGCAATTCTGGGCGCCGCACTTCAAGAGGGATG
>NW_005842188.1:275159-282023 GCF_000455745.1 Alligator sinensis | reverse complement strand
ACTCTTTCCTGCTTATGCAGGGGGTCGGACTCGATGATCTATTGAGGTCCCTTCCGACCCTAACATCTATGAATCTATGAATCTATAACATAAATTCAAGCCGCCTGGCTATAACGTCATCCCAGCCACACCCCGGGTGCTCCATCCCTCACCAGTATTGAAGGCTGTGCCTGCAGTCAGCCTCTCCCCTTTAGTTGCTCTGGGAGAGCTCCTTTCCCCTTGGCTGCTGGCAGCAAACTGTCCTCCTGGCCTTAGGCCTGGGATTTATATGCGAGCCAGGCCCTGCCCCTTCCAGTCAGCTGACCACTGGCAGGTGTAGGCCGCTAGCTCCCTCCAGTTGCCCTGGTAACCAGCAGCTGGGGCTCTCCACTCACTGTTAGGGCTTTTCCCCCCTTTGTAGGAGCCGGACACTTAAGTGTCCTGTGACAGAGGGGAACGGGAAGGGGACCCTGACAACAGTCAGCAGGGAGGGAGAGGCAGTGGGAAAGGAGGGAGCTGCAAGGGCCCGGGCGGGCACAGGGCAGGGGGAGGCGAAGTGTGGGGTCATGGTGGCTGCTGTTGTCAGGGCTGGGTGGCAGGGAAGGAAGGAAGGAAGGACTTGACTTTTTAACCACTTTATTCAGGGGTTCGGGGATACAAAAAGGTTGGCCGCTTACAAAGCAGAGATAAACAAATTACCATCAAACCAAGAACACCATGTCATTCCATTCATCACATCACACCGTGACAGACACTTTCGCTACGTTCCACGTCGTGTCTTACATGATATTATGTGGTCGGAATGCCGGCCACATGGTCATATCTATAAATAAACAATTCCTACCCTGCTCTATCCAATCATACATGTGACAACACCTTCAACTTCCCACACAAAAAAGAAAGCAAAAAAGCAGCCTGGTGAGGGCCCCGGGCATGGCATAAGCTGGAAGTCGTAGTCCGACACCGAGCCTGTCCGGTTGCCCAGATCGGTCATGATATCAGAGCACGTATTTGAGACAGCTGTCCTCCATATGGCACAGAGCTCCCTCAAAGGCCCAGCATGTCTCAAAGGCGGGCACCATCCACCGGAGCACAGCGTACTCAAAACTCCAGCAAGAGGCGCGCCTGCACCAGGAGGCAGAAAAGCCGCAGGGCATCATCTGAGCCAGTCCCGGTAAGCCAGTTCAGCAGCTCTTGAGAACAGCCATCTTGGCCTGACCCAGTAAAAAGTTGGCCAGGCAGATGGAGCCCTTCTCAGCCACCCGGTATACGTACGAGCACACGTAGGTGGTCTCTGAGAGGCTCCTGCCTGGCGCTTGCAGCAGTGGCTCGAGGGTGACAAAGAGCAGCCGCAGGCGGGAACAGTTGAGAAAGGCATGAAAGAGGGTCTCCTCAACACCCCCCCGGGCAGAATGGGCAGACCATCAAGGCAGCTGGGTCAAAGTGGGGCGCAAACGTCCCAGTGGCTAGGATGCTATGCAGCAACCGCCATTGCAGGTCGCCAGTCTTCTTGGCAGTTGGTAGTTTATACAATGTACACCAAGCTGGGTGGGCCAGCGGGGAATCTGGCAGCCCCAGGCGCCGTCGCCATAGTGTATCGGGGCAGCCCACCAGCACCTGGGCATGGCGGACGTGAACCACCTAGGCATATAGGCTTCTATATGACAGAAAAGCAAAGGGGCAACCCGTGTCACTGTCAGGAGGCACAGGGAGCGTCAGCAGGGTGCCAGATTTGCCAGTCAGCTTGCCGGCCACGGCCGGGGTGACTGGCAGCATGGGAAAAACCTTGCTCGGGGCCTCTGCAGCACAGGAGACCTGGCCTGCCCGGAGATGGTCATCTAGAGTAGCTGCTGCCTCCAATGGGAGGGCAGCCTGGATGTCACACAGAAGATGGCCCACGCTGCAGATGGAGCGCATACCTAGACGGGCAAGAGCCAGGCCGACCAAGCGTGGTCAAGAAGTTGGAGATGGAGGACAAGCGCCTGGATGAGAATGGCCGTGAGGCTGGCAGAGGCCAGGCTCAGCACAGGGCACCTCAGAGCTGAGTTGTGCACCAGGGGTTCCCTCAGCAGCTGTGAGATCTGCAGGTGACGGGCCTGGGGCTGGAGGCAGAAGGTGACTTGGCAGGCTCATACCACACTGCGGTATAAAGCCAGAAGCACCGCCCAGTTCAGGAGCGTGAGGTCCAACAGGAAGAGCTCCCAGTCAAAGCCAAGGGCCCCCACCCTCTGCAGGAACCAGCACGCCAGTTGTTGCAAAGGTAGGCGCTCCTCGCTGTACAGGAGTCATTGAAGGGCCTGCAGGTGGAAGGCGGCCATCTTGCTCGCAAGGTCAACCAAACTCTGGCCCCGCTCAGCTACAGGTAGGTAAAGGACAGCTCATGGGAGCCAGTGGCGCCCATCCCAGAAAAAATCGACCAGGAGGCGCTGGAGTCTCTTGAGTAGGTCCTGTGGTAGATCGAGTACAGTGCACTGGTGCCACAAGGTCGCCACTGCCAGGTTGTTCATGCTGAGGACACATCCACGGTAGGAGAGGCTGGGTAGGTGCCTGTGCCACCATTGTAGGCAGGCGTCTACCCCTTCCTTGAGGCCATCCCAGTTGTGCGCCATGAAAGTCGGTGGCCCTAGGAACACACCCAGGATCTTAAGGCCCTCACGGCGCCAGGTGAGGTCCCCTGGCAAATCTGGGGGGGGGTCACGCTGATCCACGCACCAAGCAGCAGGGTATCACTTGGCCCAGTTGATACGATCCAAGGAGGCGCGTTCATAGGCTCACTGGCAGTCTATTAGGGCCTCCATGTCTTCCTGGGTGTTAAGGAAAATGGTCACGTCATCTGCATACACTGATAGCTGGAGCGGAAGGGTAATGGACAGGACTGTGGCCGATGACAAGGCCACACCACTCAGGCGGTGCCGTAGCACATGCGGCTGTGGCTCAATGGCCAGGGCATAAAGCATGCCCGACAGGGGGCAGCCCTGACAGATGCCTCTGCGTGAGGGGAATGGGGCACAGAGCACCCTGTTCACCTTGAGCAGACTGGAAGTGTCTTGATACAAGACCCAGAGGGCCCCGGTGATGAGGGGCCCAAAGCCAAAGGCCTCCAGGGTCTGGAAGAGGTAGGCATGGCCCACCCGGTCGAAGGCTTTCTCCTGATCCAGACACATGAGGCCAATGTCTAGGCCAAAGAGTTTGCTGGCTGTGAGTAGGTCACGCAGCAGAAACAAGTTGTCTTGGATGGTTCTGCCCGGCACACACTAGCTCTGCTCAGGCTCAGTGACAGAGGCCACAACAGTGTGGAGGCAAGTCGCCAGAGCTTTGGTCAGAATCTTGTAGTCTGTGCACAGCAGGGAGACCAGCCGCCAGTTCTTAATGAAGCCAAGGTCTCCTTTCTTGGGCAGCAGCGTGAGCACTGCATGATGGCAGCTGATTGGCAGGACCTTGTTGCCAAGGCTTTCCTGGAAAACACGCAGGAGACAGGGGCCAAGGAGAGGCCAAAAAGTCTTGTAAAACTCAGCAGGTAACTCATCGAGGCCTGGGGCTTTGCCGGAGGTGAGGCCAGCTGCGGCAGTTGCCAGCTCCACCAGAGACAATTCCTGCTCAAGCTTGCTGGCCTCCAGGGCACAAAGGTGTGGCAGGCCCGCATGGAGTTCCCGCGTGGCCTCACTGCAGGACGGCTCAGCCGCAAACAGGTCACAATACAAGGCAACGGCGTGCTCACGTACTTCACCTGGGTCAGAGATTACCCGGCCCTCAGGGGTCTTGAGGTGATCCAAGACTTTGCTCGCTGCCTGCCGTCGCTCCAGGTTGAAGAAGAAGCGGGTTGGACCATCTGTTTCAGCCAGCTCTTGGCAGGGGGCATGGATCCTCACTCCACGGGCCACACTCTCCGCCAAATCACTCAGGCACTTCCTGCAGAACCGGAGGCTCTCGCGCAGCACCGCATCACTGCCAGCAGCCAGCAGGGCAGCCTCGAGCTCTACCACATCTTCTTCCAGCTGTCTGATATGGTGGCACAGTTCATTTGTGGCCAGCTGGGTGTACTGCTGGCAAAAAGCCTGGATCTGTACCTTGCCCACGTCCCACCATAGCTTCTAGGAGGAGTAATTCAGTCTGGTGCCCTCCCAGCCCCGCCAAAAGTTGGTGAAGCAGTCCCGGAAGTAAGAGTCTTGAAGCAGGCTGACACTGAAGCACCAATAGAGAGCTTGCGCGCAGGTTCTCCCCGGCAGGCTCAATTCGCAACAAGCCTGAGGGAATGATGCGGCTACTACATCGGAGTGGCAGATGGTGCCAAGTGACATAAAGGTGGTCGAGGCAGGCCATAGTGAGACCACTGGCATGCATCCTGGCCCAGGTGTACTGGTGCACGTCAGGGTGCAGGGCTCACCAGACGTCAATGAGGCCTGCAGTCTCCAAGGTGGACTGCAGCTTGCGGACTGAGGGCAGGTAAGGCTCAGGCCCCGAATGGTCGAGCAGGGTGTCAGTGGTACAATTAAAGTCCCCACCTACAAGAAGCAGGTCATCATCCTCACTAGCATTGCTCAAGAGGGCGGCCAAAGTCTCAAAGAAAGTGACCCTCTCCTGGCCATCAGTAGGTGCATAGACGTTGACGAGTAGCAAATTGTGTTGCACTAGGGTGACACGGACAGTCAGCAGGCGGCCGGGGACAATCTCCCATGCCACCGCTGTATCATGCTGTAGTTGTGACGATAGGACAGTCACAACCTCAACACTAAGGTTGGTGCCATGACTCAGGAACAAGTGGCCTTGCCAAGCAGCATGCCAAGCCAACTGGTTGAGCCTGTTAGAATGTGTCTCTTGAAGGAAGGCAACAGCCAGCCGTTTCTGGCGCAGAAGCTCCAGGACGGCCTTCCGTTTCACTGGATCTTGACAGCCATTGATGTGCCAATGGTTGTGGCTGCCATGGGTGTGGGTATGGGAGAGAAAGGGCGAGGTAAGGTGTAGACAGAAGAGCGAGCCCCCGAGAGCAGAGCAAAAAGCAGAGACAGGTCAGAAAAGGCCTATCATGCCCTACTCTACTCCAGGGACCCCGCCAGGCCCCACTCGTCTCTCACCCACTGTGCAAGCTTCTCCAGAGGGTAAGACATCTGCTGAGTGCCTAAATCTTGTTGCATAAGTTTGGCTGCAGCTCTGGCAGCCTTAACAAAAACTTTAGGATCTGTGCACCATTGGGTGATGCGCCCCTCTATGGTCTTCTGTCCTTTGGTCTGTTTCAAAAAGGTCAGAAGCCCCCGTAGTCAGGACAGACCCGGGGCGGGGGGGGTCTGCCAACATGGGCTGGACATTTCCGACAGACGCATGGCAAGGCTGCACTCTGGTTGGAAGCTCACCCACAAATGCAATATCTACACCCTCAATATCAAGACACATCAGCCTCTGATCATCCGGTCAAGGACTGGCTCTCAAAGAACGATCCCCACCTTCTTGTGGGGGGAGAGGTAATCCTGCTCTCGAGGTCGCTTGCTACACTCAGAAAGCTGGATCTCCATCTCACTAGCCTCTTCATCTAATTCAGTAGCCTGGAACGTGACCAAGAGGTCAGCAGACTCCTCTGCCACCCCCTGGGTCAGATCTCCAGAAGACATGCATTGCACATAGCTTTTACTGACACCCGCCTCCAGAAGCTGGGAGACAGGCAAGCGGTTGGTGACCCCTGCCTTCACCTCCCCCATCTCCAAGACGCCCTCGTCCTCAATCAACAGGATCGCTGACATGACAACCAGAGTGGGGCCAGGCTGTCCAGCAGGGGCCCCCCTAGCACCAGCTGAGGAGGGTCCCAGTGGAGATGGGGTGTCCTGAATGGTCCCCTTCACTTTCTTCTCTTTGTTCTTCTTCTTCTTAGTGGCAGGTGGCTCACCCTTCATAGAGGATGGGCCGGGCTGCTTCTGGCCTGCCTCCCCAGGGCCATCCACCTCAGACAAGGCTGCGATGGAGGGCAGCTGGGAGGAGGCCTGAGCCCCATCATCTGACGGGCCTTGGCGCCACAGTCGCTGGCCATCCCAGCCGCCTCAAACGGGGCGGTCAGAGCAGGCAGGGGGCAAGTGGAGGCATCAGCATCTCCACCTGGTGATGTCTCTGTACCGGTGGGGGTGGGCACTGTAGGTGGAATGGGTGAGGGGGAAGGTTGGCGACTAGTCCCAGCCCCTCTGCTGGATGGTGCTCTCATGCCAGAAATTCCAGCCCCCTCACATGGAACAGGGGTGGAAGGAGGTCAGGAAAATCTCCCAGCCTTACTGTGTGGGGCCTGTGTCCCAGAGGTGGATGCGCCATCCATCGGCGCCACTGCAGTCTCCGATATTCCAGCCAGTCTCCCCCACAGGCACTGGGCTGCTAGGTGGGAATAGCTACCACACTGGAAACACATTGTCTCCCCAAAGGAAAAATAGATCACAAACCTCTGCCCATTGAACATAAGGCTCAAGGACTGAGGCAGAGACCATGGGCCTTCCCTGAGAAGCATGAAAACCTGCCTTTGAAAAGACAGGACATGCCTCAGTTTCGGGTTCTTATTTCCCATCGTCAGTCAGCGAAAGGGACTCATAAGAACCCTATAGGGCTCGAGTTCCTTAGCCAGCTCCCAATAGGTCACATGTGGGGGCACATTAGAAATCACCACCCTCACTGCTGGGGTATCTAAGGGTGTGACAAAATAGTGTGCAACCGCAACGTCCAGGCCCTCTGCGCACACCCTGTTAACTAGGGTGGAATCGCTCAAGTAAAACATAGAGACCGCGTTAACACAACCTGCCTAACATATGTTACGCTGTCCCAGGAGACTACCAAAGGCATCTACGCAGACCTCAACCCTGATGTAGGGAGGTGTGTGAACCCTCAAGCCATGGGTAATGGGGAGGTTCTGAGAGACAT
>NW_005842188.1:266078-275004 GCF_000455745.1 Alligator sinensis | reverse complement strand
CGGGGGAAAAGAGCTGGGGGGAAGAGGGGTGGTGGGTTATGAAGGTTAAGAAAAAAACTGAAACAGAAAAAAAAAAAAAAAAAAAAAGGGGGAGGGGGGAAATTAAGAACACCCCTCAGAAGGCAACCTATTGGAAAATATAACTCCCCACAACAAGCAAGTAGAAAAGAAAGAAGGAAAGGAAAAAGTAAGAAAAAAAGGCTGTAAAGAAGCAACTCGCAGACAAAGAGACCAGAAGTACAGGGGGAGGAGACAGAGAACAGAGAAAAAGAAGAAAAAACACTGCGAAAATGCAAGAAAAGAATCAGAAAGCGAGCTAAGCAGAAGGAAGAGACCTTTAGACAGGTGGGAGTCAGAAAAGAAAAGTAATAGGAACCTGGGAGTCTTACACTCAGGTTCGCCCCATGCAGCTCCAAGTGAGCCTGGTCCAGTGCGTCCAAAGCAGAATGAAGGAAGGAGGGAAGCAGGGAGGGGCAGGGGGGGCCCGGGTGGCCGTCCCCTGCCACCTCTCCCCACTGCCCGGCCCCAACAATAGCTGGCAGGGAGGGGGAGGTGGCGGGGAGGGAGAGAGGGAAGCAGGGAGGGGAGGGAAAGTGGGAGGAAGCCCCGCTGCAAGGCAGAGACAAGCAGAGGAAGGGAGCCCCCCATCGGATGCTGGAGGAGGAGGCGGCAGTGGCGGAGGGAGTCTTTACATGGCCAGCTCCAAAGAGTGAGTTGGGGGTGAGGGGGGATCATGTAAACACTCCTTGAAATCCATCATTCTTGATGGGCAATGAGCTAGTTTTTCTATAATTGTTCTGCAAGAACAGTTTTTCCAACAATTTACTTGGTCTAATAAAAGATATCACATTTACCCAAAGAACCTTATCTGCCTATGTCCTTAGACCAACACAGCTATGACCACCAACCCTGAAACATGATTCCAGTGAGATTTACATGTGCTTAAATGCCTTGCTGAACTAATACTTAAATAATTTTTGGGAGAAACTCCAGGCTGGAAACAAATCAGTCAGTGCTTAGCGCTGTCAGATACTGAGGACCATTTGTAGCATTCTTAGTGCCACGACAGAGGATCAGACCTCTCATCAGGTGTGTACAGTGAAGCTGAGGCTAAACACAGATGACCAGTTTTCACAGGACAAAGACTTTTATCCTGGAGTTCTACAAATTCAGTGTTCCACTTCAAGTACCCATGAAGTATCCAAATTAACACTTTTCCTCAGGACAATCAAGCTGCCTGTGTAAATGACTGTATGCTCCCCTCTCTTGCTGACCCCTCCTCCCCACCCTGTTTTGATGTTAGTCAAAACCTGAGACAATCAGCCCAGGATTAAACCTGTCCTCCATTTTTAGCATCAGTGGGCACATCTACATGAGAGACTACTGCGCAGGCATTACTGCACATGTATTACCAAGCACCAAATAAATGTGCAGTAACTGGACTTACTGCTCAATAATTCCGGCAAACATCTTTTAGGTGATGCTACTGAGCAGTAGCCTAATAATACTGCTCAGAGGGGTATTAGCACTGTCTGTGCTGTGACATGCTACTGTGGAATATTTTTCAGCTCCTGCACAGTTAGTGTCTTATGTAGACCCTCCCTGTGAAACTTAGAATTTGCTTTTTTTCTTTTTTGGTAACAAATTTGAATTCAAATCACTTTTACTAAAACAAATTCAACAAATTTGAGTAGCTTCTGGGTTTGCATCAGATCATACAAAATTAGCAGGTTTTTATGATTTCACAGTAAGACACTGAATGATGCCTGGAAGTTTCAATTGTTTTTTGTGTTGAGATTCTGGGTTCATGTGAAAACTCAGTGACCCTATGAATCAGAACCAAAGGAAATGTTCAGATGATCTCCTACAAAGGGAAACATCCAATTTTTGTAGTGTTAGTTAAAACTACATAATCAGGAATGAGAATATAATGTACCCCATCCAGCATTATTTGGTGTCATTAGGACTAAGTGAAGGTATCTACACATGCACTTTACTGCAGAGCTGACTAATTAGCTCCGCAGTAAAGTGTTACCATCTACACATATGGTGCTACTGGGCCACAGTAAACTAATTAACTCTGCCGTAGGATAGTACTGCCAGGCACAACTACTATTCTACAGCAGTTATTTAGTGTGCTGCGATACAAGTGAAGCTGGAAAACTGCCGCAGCTCAACATGCTGAGGTCCTCTGCACACATGTAAACGCTGCACCCAGGAGCAATAAACTATGCCACAAACTGCACTAGAGTCTATTCAAGCGCACATATTTCACATGTAGATGCACCCAGTGGGCATGTGGACATATGCATTTACTGCACCATAACCGGGAATAGAGCCAGTGTCTACACATGCAGTTAACCTGGGACTAGATTTAGACCCAGGTTAGAGCAGTCTGCCATGTGCCCCTGTGGCCACCAGAGGGAGCTCCAGCCTCTGGTCACATGGCTGCCTGCACTTGAAAGCCATGCTGAGCCCAGAGGCAGCTGCCAGCACTTGGCAGCCATCTTAAAAGCACACCAGCCCCTACCCTGCCCAAGGGCTGCATGCTCAGCACAGGGCCAGCACATAGCAGCCACCTCCCTGCCCACCCTGCCTCCCCATACCACCCCTGCCCCTTCCCCTGGCCCCGCCCCTGCCAGCGGTGCACCTTGCCCCACAGCTCCAGCCCAGCCCCTGCCAGCAATGACCAGCACCCTGCGCTGATGCTGGCCATGGTTCTGGCCCTGCTGGCCTCACCAGGTCCCCCCTGCCCAGCCCCCAGGACAGCCACACACCTGCTAGCCAGGGCCAAGACACTGGCAGCAGCAGGATCTGGCCAACTCCCTCCTCTTGCACTCCCCACTCAGCCCATCTGCCCTGCTGTCCACACATCCCTGACCCCCTGCCCACCTCCAGCACTACTCCAGGACACATACGTAGGTCAAACAGTACAAACTTTATTAAAACAGCAAACACCCACTATCCCACCTCCCTCTCCACTCAACAAACAGCACCCTCCCTCTTTTTCCCCACACACACAGCGCCCCTCCACCCCCAAACAATAAAAACCCTGGTCCCCAAACTTAAAGGACACATTACATATCTGACCCGGTCCCCGAGTCCATCTGTGCAGGGCTGAGAAGTGAGGCCACCCAGGGCGGAGAACCCAGCAGCAGAAGGCCAGCACCCTGGACAGATGGTTCACCACAGGTCTGGGGGCCTCAGCAAAGGCCAGGGATGCCTGCAGCTGGCCGGCACTGTGGAACCTCCTCCAGTAAGCTCCCGGAGACCTGCTGCAAGGCAGTGGGTGGAACCCAGGGGCCCTGTGGGGCTAAGGAATGGGGCAAGCCATGGGCGGTATGGGCACAGATTCTGCTGGGTGGCCCTGGGTGGCCAGCTGCTGCTGCAGCAGCAGCTACAGAGGTACCAGCTCCTCCCAGTAGGCCTAGCATGCCTGCAACTGTGCCTCACTGGGTGGCCTCCCAGACAAGGTCTTCTGCCTACCATACCTTCTGGTCCACCACCCAACATTCCAAGGCCACCACCAGCTTTTGGAACAGGCAGGTCCCATCAAGGCTGCACCGCTGGTGCAGTCAGCACCTCTGGGTCGCTCCAGCAGTGGGTGGTGGCGAGGTTGTGGTGGTGGTAGTGCAGGCCCCTGTGGCATCTCCCCGACATCTATATGTTAGCTCTGCAGATGCAAGAAGCAGAAGGCTTTTGTGAGAGTTTGCAACATTTGAGAGATAAGATGCTCTGCTCCAGGAGCTCTGCACTGCCTCAGATCAGAGGGCAACAGCATGCAGGTGCCCAGGGACCATGGTAAGCTGGTCAGGCAGGCCTGGGCTGAGGCCTGGGTGGGTGCTGCCCAAGCCCTCCATCCCAGCTTGCTCCCCAGAGGCTGGCTGCAGGCCACCTGCCTCCCCTGCCCCCTTCTCAGGGCAAGACAGGCCAGACTGCTGGCAGCACCTGCTGCCGTGGTTCCAGCCCCCACTGACACCCCTCTCCCCCGCCTCTGCAGACCCACTGCTCATCTGCACCACTGCCCAGCCCCTGGCACCCGGGCTCTGAATGCATGGGGCTCCTGGACAACTGAGGTGAGGGGCAGGGCATGCCCCCGCCCTCTCCTCTGGTACCTCTCTGTGATGCTGGCCATGGACTGGCAGCAGCACTCCCAACAGGGACATGGCCAGGGAGTCACAGCTGCACAGCCAAGGCGCTTCACCATGGTCCTGTAAAGAGAGAGAGATGAGGGGTGAACAGCACTGGGGAGCAGGTGGTGGCCCTGGTGGCACAGCCAGCAGAGCCAGCAGCCCTCATGGGATCACAGGGCTGGGCAAGGAGTGCAGCAAACTGCAGCCCTTACCTATGGCCAGGCAGCAGCTCAGGACAGGGACAACCCAGGCAAGCACAGCATGTGGACTGTCCAGGGGGCACACAGGGCCTGCTGGGGTGCAGCAAGCAGAAGCTGCTCTTTCAGGCTCCCTGTAGTTGTACCCCAAGGCACAAAATATCTGCAGGCTTTTATACCCTGCAACTAGGGGCTGCCAGAGAGCAGCACATGGGGCCTGCTGTCAGGGGTGCCTGTTGGGGGTTCTGCTGCCAGCCCTCCAGAGCCAGCAGCAGGAGAGGGGGGCAGGCAGGAGCCCTGGGGCTGGGCTCTGGCTGGCCCCCTAGTGGCTGGGCAGACCCAGCCTGGAAGCTCCCACGATATTGTGCAGTAACGCGTCTACACGTTCAACATCTTCATCAGCGACTTGAACGAGGGGGTGGAAAACACGTTGTCCAAGTTTGCCAATGACACCAAGATGTGGGGAGAGGTAGGCACACTCAAAGGGAGAGAGAGGCTGCAATTAGATTTAGACAGACTACAGAAGTGGGAGGATGGTAATAGGATGGGGTTCAATGTAGATAAATGCAGGGTGCTACAGCTGGGGAGAAGGAATCCACAGCATACATACAAGCTGGGGAGCTCCCCACTTGTGAGCACAGAGGCAGAAAGGGATCTTGGAGTCATTACTGACTCCAAGATGAACATGAGCTGCCAATGCCAGACCACACCCAGCAAAGCCAACCGCACCTTGTCATGCATCCAAAGGTGCATCTCAAGCCGGTCCAGAGAGGTGATAATCCCCCTGTACATGACATTGGTCCAGCCACAATTGGAGTACTGCGTCCAGTTCTGGGCACCACACTTTAAGAAGGATGTGGCCTGCCTTCAGAGGGTTCAGAGGAGGGCCACCCGCTTGGTTGGACAGCAACAGGGCAGGCCCTATGAGGAGAGGCTGAGGGACCTGAACCTGTTCAGCCTCAGCAAGCAGAGGCCTGGAGTCTTTAGTGATTTACCATTTTCCTTTGATTATAAGCTTGGCCTTGAGTAGGATAAATCATCTGTAGCCTGACTACATGTAGCCAGGGTATTCCCCAATAAATAACTTTCCACTGTTTTCATTAGGACCCTTACTTTGTTATTGTTTTGTCTTTTTTACTTTATTCCTTCACCAACCCTTTTGATTTGCATTCAAATCAAACATTATCAGACATGTAACCTGGGGACTTTTTTTTTTTTAAATACTACATATAACTATTTCATTCTCCACATTCAGGCACCCAAAACTTCCAATGAAAGTAAAGTAGTGAAGTCAGTGGAATCTAGGTAGTTCAGAGGAGGTAGTACTGGGCCCAACATTTGATACTTCTCACACTCTAACTTCTGCAGTCGTTCCTTGTCCAATAACAACATACATCTGCTCAACATGCACTGATACATTCTGAAGGTAAAATTAAAGTATTTCGTAGGATTCTTTGCTTGATTTGAAGCCAGTGGAGTTAAGCTAATTTACACTAGCTAAGGATCTGCATGTTCATTAATTCAACATATGGTCTGAGGCATGTTAGAGAGCTGTATTTTATAAAGATAAAGTGAATTTAAATAAACCACTCAGAGCAGTGTGTTGGGTACCATGAAGTCAGAGGTGAGGAAACCAAATTGCTGTCTACTCCTTCTTTGGTAGAGAGTTATCCATTGTCACTCAGTGAGATGGTGTAGGTACTGAGAGCTATAGTCACGTTTGCCTGCTAGGTACTGATCATCAGCTATCCTTCAATATGAGGATAATGTCTATCAGGGTGATTCCTGGTGTGTTTTAAGGTGGCTGAGGAGTCCAGTCTGTGCTCTGCAAGTTTTTCCACAGATATGACATGTGGTGCCTTGGGTGGGGGGGTACACTTGTTGGCCAGGATGTTGCGCACTTTCCTTCCTCCTCTGCCATTTCCCAGCTTCCTGAACAAAACAGTTCTCTTCAAAGTGGACTGTAGCTTGATGTATGATGCAGTGCCATTGAGCCCTATTACCACCCAGCACTTCCCAATTGATAGGGTTGATGCCACCCTTCTTAAGGTATGCTTTCAGGGTGTCCTTGCAGTGCTTCCTCTGTCCTCTGCGGATCCTCTTACCATGACTAAGTTAAGAAAAGACTTGCTTCAGGAGACAAGTGTCAGCCATCCACACACAGTGGCCAGCCCAGCAGAGTTGAAGGTTCATGATCTTTGCCTCAATGCTGGCTAGGTTAGCTGCAGAGAAGATGCTGGCATTGGTGCAGTGGTCTTCCCATCTAATGTGAAGGATCTTACTGAGGCAACATTTCTTGAAGAACCATTCTAGACCCTTAAGATGGCTTTTAATGACCCACAACTCATACCTGTAGAGGACCATGGGGACAACCACTGCATTGTAGACCAGGAGCTAAGTTTCCATCTGCAGATCTCAGTCAGCAAAGATACAGAGAAGCAGTTTTCCGAAGGATATGCTGAAACAGCGAATCCTATGTTCGATTTCTGCATCATGACTGACTGACTAGGAGAGGTGACTGCCAAGGTATGGGAAATGCTCAACGTTTTCCAGGTATTCTCCACGAATCATCATTTGTGGGCGGTGAGGGGGCAGCTTGTGCTGGGGCAGGCTGATGGAGCACCTTGGTCTTCCCAATGTTAAGGAAGAGTCCCAGGTTGTGATAGGCACCTGAAAAAAGGTCAAGGGTAGATTGCAGATTGGTCTCAGTGTGCATGAGGATGACATAGTCATCAGTGTACTGAAGGTCAGTGATGCTAGTTTTGGTAACTTTTGTTTTGCTGCAGAGGCACCGCAGGTTGAAAAGCTGACTGTCCAGTCGATACTCAACCCCAATTCCAAGAGGAAGGTGGTCATGGATGAGAATCAGAATCACAATATGATAGATGGAAAAAAGTGTTGGAGTGAGGATGGAGCCCTATTTGATACCAGTATGGATGGTAAATGAGTCTGTCTCTGATCCATTGTAAAGGACTGTGGTGGTCATCCTGTCATGGAGTAGCCTGAGGACACTGATGAAGTTCAGTGGACAACTAAACCTACCCAACACCTTCCATAAGGCTTCATGACTGATGGAGTCGAAGGCCTTGGTTAGGTCAATGAATGCCATAAACAGATCCTGGTTTTGCTCTCTACACTTCTAGGTATATATTGGGCCTATTACTGAAGTATTTTGTTACTGCTTCCATTCAGGAAGGCAACAGGCCACCCACCCTAAACAGTTAATGACAGGTAGGTGCCTTAATTTAGTCACTCCAATGCCTAATAGTTAAGCATCTTACCATGGAAAAAGTAATTCAAATCAACTAGGTTACACCTGTAAGATCCCTGTGCAGCATAGGAGACAGATAGTCACTTCCAAAGGGCAAACCAGACCTTCCTGGGCAGGGAAGCAACTACAGCTTATTAAATAAAAATGCTAGGCACAGGTGTGTGTCTCAACTCTCACTCTTCATCAGAGATTAGGTGACTGACTTAAACAGAAGTGCACCTTCCAGCTGTAACTCAGAGCGATTTTTGCAAAGTGTTCCGAGTTACACCATTAGCCCAGACCAAACAGAAGTTCACTGTTCCAGGAGAAGGAGAATCTAGCTGTGGGCTGGGAGCCTGCAGCCAGGTTCCCATAACAACTGCCAGGGCTCTCTGCCAGTGCTTGCTGTTCTCCAAATGGGAGGGGGAAAAGGCAGTGGAGGGAGCTTGTTCTTGGGGCTCCCCAGCTGGTGCTGAAGGGTGGGGTAGGTGAATTGGAGCCCACCCCACCTCTGAGGGGGTCTCCAATACACCCACCCCATCCCTTGGGGGGCTGAAAAAAGTCCAGAATTAACTCCCTCTACTCCCTTCCCCACTCCCAGTCTGAAAACAACAGCTGGGTCAAGCTTCGGGGGGGAGAGGGCGGGGGGAGGTGAGAGAGACCTAACTGTAGGCGTTTTCTACAGGCCACCGAACCATGAGGAGGAACTCGATCTGGAGTTCTCTCAAGAACTGACAGAGGCTGCGCGTGCAAGGGACTTCGTTGTCATGGGCAACTTCAATTACCCGGACATAGATTGGGAGGAACACTTGGCTACGTCGGATAGGTCATGTAGCTTCTTAACTATAATTGAGGAGCTCTTTCTGACCCAGGAAGTGCAAGGGCCAACCAGACGTACCTCTCTCCTAGACTTGGTCTTGACCAAAGGAGATGATCTGGTGTGTGGCTTGAACGTTGAGGGTAGCCTGGGCGACAGCAACCATGAGCTCATCAGGTTCACTGCTTGCCACAAGGTTGACAAATCAACTAGCAGGATTGAAGTCCTGGACTTCAAAAATGCTGACTTCAACAGGCTCGAGGCATTAGTAGGGGAGGCGATGTAGGACCAGGGATGTAAGGTGAATGGGGTGCATGAAGAGTGGTCCTTCCTCAAGGACACGATCCTCAAAGCACAAAAGAAAACTGTTCCCATGAAGAGGAAAGGTAGCAGAAGGGCTGGCAAGCCCTCCTGGCTCGATAAGGACATCGCGGTTCTCTTGAAAAAGAAAAAAGAGGCATACACACAATGGAATTTAGAGACAGTCCTCAAGGAGGACTATAGAACAGTGGTCCACACTTGTAGGGAA
>NW_005842188.1:265056-265291 GCF_000455745.1 Alligator sinensis | reverse complement strand
GGACCCAGAGAGTTCTCATGAACGCATCTGTATTGTCCTGGCAAGAAGGGGCCACTAGTGTCCCTCAGGGATCCATACTTGGACCAGTGCTTTTCAACATCTTTATCAATGATTTAGATGTGGGGGTGAAAAGTTCTATGCCCAAGTTTGCGGATGACACCAAGTTATGAGGGAGCATGGTCATGCCAGAAGTTAGGTTGCAGATACAGGCAGACCTGGACAGGCTGGAGAGTTC
>NW_005842188.1:256803-264952 GCF_000455745.1 Alligator sinensis | reverse complement strand
CACACACACACACACACACACACACATGCACACACACAGTAGCACGCTACAAGAGTCAGGTATACCTATCCCACAGGCGCTGGAGTCTGCTGTCGAGGCTTCTTTCAGTGTGGTGTTATTTTCCAGAAGGGGGTCGCTGGCTGGTCCTTCTGGCTGGACAGGTCGGGTGCTGGTTAAGTTGGAGATCAAGAGGGTGCCCCTGAGGGTCACTTTTCACTACTTTTTATCTGTCCTTGGCAGACTTTGGTGACTCCCCAGTTTTCAGGTTTGCCCAATCCAGGGGTCGTTGACCCTCATGGGACTTCCCCCTCGGTGGCTATGGGATGGCATCTGTCAGCCCCAGGGGTCGTCCGCATGTACGTGCAGGTTTGGGAGTCCGTTGATGAATTTTGAATAGGGCTCTGGGAGCAGTCGATCTGGAGATATTCATCCCAAAAGTTGGTCCCCAGCATTGATTAACTCAGACCAGGGCTTCTAGCCCTTGAACAGTGACGTTTAGAGATTTCCTGGTTGTTACATTGTCTTCTATTGATTTCTTCTGTTGGTTGATCTGCAGTTTCCCTAGGTGTTAACTGCTGTCTGCTACTGTGTTACGCATTCAATCACTGATTCACTCGCTCTTTCAGGGGCCCGCCTGATACAGGGAAGCGGCAGTTTGACTCCTGCCCCTGTTAACATTGTTACTAAACACATTTATAGTTGAAAGTTGAAAGGTGAGGAGTATAAAATATATGCTACAAAAGTAATGCCATGGCACACAAATAGATAAAAAGGGGAGATATAAAATGCACACATACAAATTTTAAAACACAATTCCTCATCTTAAAGTGAAAGAAAGAGGAAGGAAGAAAAGGTAGAAGAGGAAAAACATATTCAAGGAGGGGAGAGCAACTGCAGGCAAGAGGAAAAGGGGGCTTTCTGCTACAAGGCTTGGTGGTGACAATTTGACTTGCATCACGGCCAAAAGAGACCTAGGGGTAGTGATCGACCATGGCATGAACATGAGCCAGCAGTGCGATGCTGTGGCCAGCAGGGCAAACAACACGCTGGCATGCATTAACCATTGTATCTCATGCAAAAACAAGGAAGTGATACTCCCACTGTACTCCACACTGGTAAGACCACATCTGGAGTACTGCATCCAGTTCTGGGTGCCACACTTCAACAAGGACATGGAAAAACTTGAGAGAGTCCAGAGAAGAGCCACCCATATGATCAGGGACTTGTAAGACAAGCCATACAAGGAGAGGCTGAGGGACTTGGGCCTCTTCAACCTACAGAAGAGAAGGCTGAGAGGGGACTTGGTAGCAGCTTACCACTATATCAGGGGAGCACATCAAGAACTCAGTGAACAGCTGTTTACCAGGGCACCCCGGGGAATACCAGGAGCAATGGATACAAACTCCTGGAAGGTGGCTTCAGGCTCAATTCAGGGTGTACAGACTGTGGAATAAACTCCTTTCAGTGGCGGTGCAGTCACCTACCCTGGAAATCTTCAAAAGGAGACTGGACAGTCACCTCGCTGGGGCCACTTGACTCTAGTTGTCTTTTCCTGCCTAATGCAGGGGGACTGGACCCAATGATCTACATGGTCCCTCCAGCCCCTAACAATCTATGAATCTATGAATGTGCTGGAAGCTCGGTAGACACAAGTTACAAAAGGTACTACATCTTGAAATGTTTTTATCTAATACTTTATGTAATGAGGGGTCAGATTTTTACCTGATCAGCCATTTTTTAAGCTGTCTGCAGCCATGCACGTGTTTGGTCACAGGTATAAACTGCTTTCTGTGGCCAAATCAGGTGAAAACTGTCACTTCTGTCTGCTCTCAGGTGTTCCCCATCATGAGGCCCAGAGGGTACACAGAGAAGAGACTATTTTCACCCAATCTGGCCACAGAAAACAGCTTACAACTGTGACCAAACACAAGTACACAGCTGCAGACAGCTTAACAATGGCCAATCGTGAAAATTTGCCTGAGATATCAGATGAAGACATTTCAAAATATAGCATATTTTGTAACGTGTGCCTCCTAAGCTCCCAGCCTGTCACTCTTTTCAGAAGGGGAGGGGGGGAGTGGAGGGAGTTCAGTCTTGGGGGTTTTCAGCTCCCCCCAGAGGGTGTGGCAAGTGTATTGGAGCCCCCCTGAGGTGGGGGACTCTAATTCACCCAACCCACCCTTCAGTACCAGCTGGGGAGCTCCAAGTACAAGCTCCCTCCACTGCCTTTCCCCCCTCCCATTCTGAAAACAGCAAGCACTGGCAGAGAGCCCCGGTCATTGCTATGGGAAGCTGGCTGCAGGCTCCCAGCCCACCGCTAAATTCCCCTCTCCCCTGGAACCAACAGTGAACTTCTGTTTGGTCTGGAGTAATGTTGTAACTCAGAAAACTTGGCAGAAATCATCCTGAGTTACATCTGGGAGCTACACTTCTATCTGCACCCAGAAGAGTGTCCAGGGAGGAAGGCAACACTTAATTAGAGCAGGAAAGTTAAGAGCAGCACTGAGTTCAGTACAAAGCACAGCAGCCACAGCAACTTTCGCTCACATATGGTAATGATGGTCTTGGGTTCTACTTCCTAGGGCTTTTCATGCATTTTATTAAACAGTAATTGCTTAAAAACCAGAAATAATCCTGGTAGCAGGGATTTCAATTGAGGGCTCCCCCAGTGAGGGAATCACACTTATCAGTGGATTACTGAATCACTTGTCATTCTTCCCCTCTTTGCAGCAGAGTGGCTTGGCTTCAACAGGAAGGGTGCAGTCTGTTCTACAGCCTGGCAGTTAGGCCTCTCTCCTAAGAAGTCAAAGATGTATTTTTGAAACCCCTCAGGCTGAGGACCACCTAAAACTCAAGCCTCCCGCTTCTTGAGCAAGTGTTCAAATCATTAAGCTATTGTGTAAAAGGTGAGTGACACCAGAACCTTAGGTAAAAGCTGCTACTGGTACTGTGCTTTGCACTACACTTAATGTTGCTGTCTGTAATAAGCAAGCTTTAGCAGATGTTGCAGATTCTAATGGTTGGGGATTGAGATAGATACTTGGCATCTCACAGCTCCAATCTAGATCGCAAATGGAGCTTACTCAGGGGTCCGGCACCTATATGATTGATCTGATTCATTTCTGAGCACATGCAGAAGCTTCAGTCTAGGAAAGTAGGGAATGTTTCAGATCAAAATGGAGGTGCCTAATGAGTCCAAGTGCCCAAGTAGCTTTGTAGCCATTTAACAAGATCCATCTGAATTGCTTTCTGTGACTTATGTGTTTACATTCTACGTAAGTCTAATTTAGATGCTTAGGAAAACAATTTGGATCTAGAACTTGGCCCCTTCTCAAGAAAAAAAAATTGGATAGACTAAATCAGAGGTGTAAAAAATCTAGCCTGTGAGACAGATTTAGCCTGTGGAGCCATGCCATGTGACCCACTGGTTTCCCAGAGCACCTGGGAATTCAGGGGTGAGGTTAGCAGGGTGTGACCTGTTGCCAAATTCTGGGGTACAGCTTGTAGGGGATGCATGTCAGTGCCAGCAAGGTAAGGAATGGCTGTGTTAATCTGCATGGCTCCCTAAACTAACATGCTGCTGCTGCTTGCCCTGCCACTAGAGGTGGGTCCACATCCAGCCTGCAAGGCTCCTCACGATCCAGATCTGGCTTGGGGACTAAGCAAGTTTAACACTCCTAGACTAGATGAATGTACTGTAAGGCAAATACTGGTTTGATCATCATGCTCAACGAGTAGCATTAATGGCTCAACATTTAGTTGGGAGGAGGTGTAAGGTGGGGTTCCCCAGGAGTCTAGCCTGAGCTCAGTGTTGTCTAACATCTTGATTAATGATTTTGGACAATGGGATTGAGTAGACACTTAGCTAGCTTGCAGATGACACCAAGTTGGGGGTTGCAGATACTCTCTGAGGGGTAGGGCTAGGATCCAGAATGACCTAGATAAACTGAAGAAATGGTCTGAAATCAATCAAGTGAAATTCAGTAATGACAAATGCAAAGCCCCTCACATGGGACAGAATAATTGCATGCACAAATACAAACTGGGAAATTACTGACTAAACTTCAGTACTGCAGAAAAGAACCTGGGGGTTACAGCAAATCAAGAGCTGAATATGAGCCAACAGTGTGCTCTTCTTACAAAGAAGTGAATGGCATATTGGGTTGTATCAACAAGAATACAGTTCGCAATTGAAGGGAAGTGATTCTTCTACTCTATTCAGCACTGGTGAGGCCTCACCTGGAATGCTGTATCCAGTTTTGCGCCCCGAACTTCAAGAAAGATGTAGACAGATTAGAAAGAGTCGAATAAAGAGCAGCAAAAATTATTAGCAGCCTGGAAGACATGATTTAGGAGCAAAAAATGAAAGGACTAGGATTATTCAATCTGTAGAAGAGAAGGCTGAAAGGGGGAGTGGGGTTCAAACACCTTAAAAACCATTATAAAGAGGATGAAGATAGTCTGTTTTCTGTGGTTGTAGGGGATAGGATTAGAAGCAATGGCCTCAAACTGCATCAGAGGAAATGTAGGTTATAAATTATGAGACACTTTCACACTATAAGTATGCTTAAGCATTGGAACAGGATGAAAAAATTTCATCCCTGTAAATTTTCAAGGAAATTTAACACACATTTGACTGGGATGATCCTTCCCTGATCATGTGTTGGACTAAATGAACTCATGAAATCCCTTCCAGCCCTATGATTTCCTATGATCTTATGCTAGCCACCTTCTGAATTACCTTAACTTTGCAAAACACGGTGATAAGGCAAATTCAGGTCACTTCTATTTCTTTGACCTTCATCAGTCAATATTTCACTTGCTTATGGCACAGAGCTGGTGCTGACATTGTTTCCTGATGTTCTGTTCCTCATGATAGATATTAGAAAGGTATCCATCCTGTTTTTATTATATCTTTTGCTGGTCCACAGATCTTATGCAACTCTCCTTTTTTCAAATCAGGGTCCTGCCATTCCTGTTTTTGGATGCTTCACTGAGGACAATACTTGAATGGGAGCATACTGATTGAGATTGAAGCCAGACATGTTAGAAGTGATACTTGCTGTAATAAGGTATTATCTGGAAAAATGAAAGAAGATTGTGCCTGCAGCAACTTCAATAGAAGGGTACTGTCTCTCTTCACATTTAGCTCTTAGAGTCTTCCTTTCCAAATCTTTATACGATATGTTCTACCCTCCCCCCCACTTTTCCCTTGCCCTGGTGGATACTCTCTCTCATTAGCTCTTTCTCCTAAAGAGACTGAAGTTACTGAAGCTGCTTACATCCAACAGATGGATAGGAAAGTCAGGTAACCAGCACTTAGGCCATTTCTTTCTCTCATCAACACTCTTTTTTGTCTTTTCAACTCCCTCTGCTTGCTTTTACTACTTCACTGAGATGCACCGAAGAGGGGGTAAAGCAGACATGACATACAGGTCCCCACTGTAACTCATGGCACTTTAAAGGAAGCACAATGAGTTACAGCATTCCCTCAGAGCCAACAGACATTCACTTTTGGCTCCAGGGGGTTGAGAGATTGAGCTCCAGTTTGGAGCAGTTGCATGTCTGCAGCCACTCTCCCCTTGCTCTGCCCCCCTGCCCCTCCTAGCTCCGGTGCTGTCTTCAGAATGGGAGGGAGAAAAAGGAGGGGAAGGAGCTCAATCTGGGGTTTGCCCAACCTGCACCGGAGGGTGGGGCGAGTGGATTGGAGCCCCCGCAAGTCGGAACTCCCTCCCCTCCCTTCACCCCCTGCCATTCTAAAGCAGGTCTCTCTAAAAGCAGGACCAACCCCAACTAGATCATTCTAGCCAGGGCTTTGTCAAACTGAGCCTTAAAAACCTCCAAGGATAGAGATTCCACCACCTCTCTAGGTAACCCATTCCAGTGCTTCACCACCCTTCTAGTGAGAAACCTTTTCCCAATATCCAACCTAAACTTCCCTCACTGCCATTTGACACCATTGCTCCTTGTACTGTCATTTGCCACCACTTAGAACAGTCTAGCTTCATCCTCTTTGTAGGCATCCTTCAGGTAGTTGAAGGCTGCTATCAAATTGTCCCTCAGTCTTCTCTTCTGCAACCTAAATAAGCCCAGTTCCCTCAGCCACTCCTCATAAGCAGAGAACCTGGTTTTCTCTGTTTAAAACTTGCAAATTCTCTGATTTAAAACCCAAAATCCATGGTTAAAATGAAACCACACTGTATATGTATATGTATCAATTGAACACAATGTTTTATTGATACATTTACCATTTTAAAGCAATTTGGAAGCCTCAATCACTACAATAAAATAAATTCTAAATACCTATAAATTTTGGTATTTGATTTTGAGTTTTTTATCATGGAAAATCAGAGCTCCCCCTGCCCCCTTAGCTCACCATGATGCAGGTGCAGGCCTTTCACTCCCCACCTACAGCCCCCCAATCCTACCAGAGGGGGCCCCCAACTGCCAAGGCTACATGGCCAGGGTCCACAGCCCCCTGCCCCCCACATCAGCACCCGAGCCCTGGCTGCCACCCGCAGGAGGTGGCAGAGGCTGCTGCAGTGGAGCCAAATGCAAAGCCCAGCTCCCCCTGCCCCACAAGTGGCACAGCCAGAGCAGAGCCTGTCAGGGGGTGGGGCAGTGCAGACTGCCTACTGCAGGCTTGGACTTCCTGCCCTGCTGCCTTCCCCCCGGGGACTCTGTGGCCCAGAAAACAGAACCTGGCATGGCAGGGTAGAGCAGGGCTGAGCAGGGAAGTTCAATGCCGCTGATGGGAGCTCTGCACCACCATGGCGTAGCACCCCCCTGCCCGGCTGGTAGCAGCGAGGGGCACAACTGTTTACCGCTGCCCCTGCTGCTGCCAGGCAGGCAGGGGGTGCTTCCCCAGGGTGGCACAGGGCTTGCAGAGGAGGCACCAAGCTTCCCTGTCCAGCTCCACTTTGCCCTGCTGTGCCAGGTCCCACCCGCTGGGCTGCAGAGGCCTTGGGGAAAGGGTAATAGGGCAGGGAGCCACAAGTCCGCAGCCAACAGTCCACCCCCACCACCTCCCCATGCACAAATGTGGGGGGCAAGTGCCCCACCTCAGCCCCTCCCCACAAGTGCATGCTGCAGCAGGGAGCCAGCCCCCACACCTCCCACCCCCTGGATGAGCCAAATGCGGTTCCATCCTGCTCCCTGCCATGACCCTACAGCCACACGTTCCAGCGCTGGGCCCCAAGCACCACCCCACCCAGGCAGCAGCTTCAACCCTGTCCAACTCCCTCCCTCTCACCCTCCCTCCCTATGGGGGCCCTAATCCTACCTCCCCTCCACCAGATTTACCTGTGGGAGCTGCTTTCCAGGCTGTCTGGCAACCATGTGCTTGTGAGTGCACACATGCACATGGCGTGCCCTGACTGACTGCCCTCCCTCCCGCTTTCCTCAGCCCCTTGCAGGCTGAAACTCTGCCAGTCTGTAGAGAGCTCTTTGCAAAAGTGGAAAATCCACGTTAAAATGAAAAATCTGTGTTTTTCTTGGTTAAAAGGTAAACTTTTTTTTTTTTTGCTTTTCTGTAGAAAACAGAAAACTCAGATTCCTGCTCTTAAGTCATGTGCTCCAGCTCCCTAACCATTTAACTTGAGTCACCCTGTTCTAAAGCTACTTGAAGCTGAGAGAAAAATGCAAAAATATTTGTGAAAATATCATCTCATTTTGTTTAGAAACTGTTCTAACAGAAACAGTTCTTGATAGCTTTTTTTTGCTGCAGAAAACATGGACAGCTCTTTTAATTTGTACCATAGCATGGGCCCCAATAGGAAACAGGACCCACTGTGCCAGATGTTGAACTAAGACGGGGTCAGCAACCCCTGGCACGTGTGCTGAGCATGGCATGCAAGGCCATTTTGCTTGGCACACCACAGCCAGCCCCAGCTCTGGGTAGTTGCTGGAGCCAGGGCTGCTCCCATCAGGGCTTGCAGCATCCCAGCTGCCTTCTGGGAGCAGCCCGGGCTCCCCGCTGGCAGCAGCTACCCAGAGGCAGGGCCGGCTGCAAACAGCTATGCCGGGCTCTGGAGCCCAGGCATCAGCTCCGTACTGGCGCTTGCACCTGCGGCTCAGAGTAGGCGGTGGGGGAGGGGCCTGAGGCAGCGCAACCCCGGTCTCTCCACTGCTCCCGGCACGGAGCTGGTGA
>NW_005842188.1:235773-256729 GCF_000455745.1 Alligator sinensis | reverse complement strand
GTGCAGTCGCCACCAGCATGGAGCTGATGCCTGAGCCCAGGCTGGGTACAAACAGCTGCACTGGGCTCCAGAGCCCAGTCACCAGCTCTGTGCTGGGAGCAGGGGAGAAACCGGGGTTGCACTGCCTCAGGCTCCTCCCCCACCACCCGCTCCGACGCGCGAGTGCACACTCCGGTACAGAGCTGATGCCTCCTGGCTGCAGCCGGCCCTGGCTCTGGGTAGCTGCTGCCAGCCACAGAGCCCAGGCTGGGAAGCAATGGGCAGCAGGGCTGGGAGGCAGGGGCTTTGGCTGGGGGGCAAGGGACAGCAGGGCCGGGGGGCAGGGGCTTTGGGGGGGGGGCACCAGGAGGCAGGGGAGCCTGGCAGGGGCTTTGGGTGGGGGGCACAAGGATGCAGGGCATCCTGCCATGTACCCCCTGCCCTCATTTTGTTTTTCTGTCATGCCGGCACTCCGGCACCTTCCAAGGTAGACATTGTGGAGTTTTTCGGCACTCCGGCCAAAAAACATTGCCTACTCCTGTACTAAGACATAGCACAGCATCCCTATAATCATACACCTTATGAAGATCAGCTATAATTTTGAGCTTAGGCAGCTGCTGGCCCTAAAACACAAGGACTCTTCCATTTTGAAGCAAGAAGCCTCACTCAAGATAAAAATAGCCCCCTGTGAAAGGATGAAGAGCTCACAACTCAGTTAAATTATTCTGTTCTCTCTTAATTTCTTAGTTTCTTCATTTCTTCTGAGCACATGGCTGCTCCTCTGACTTAGAGAGAGACTCCATATCTCCTACAGCCAGCTTTTTTCAGCCTTGGCTGGTCTGGCAGTCAAAAAGCCCCACCTCCCTTCAAAATTTTGTCCCTTTGTTTCTCTCCAAAGCTTACCTTTCCTGACTTATTTTATATGTCCAAAGCTTACCTTTCCTGACTTATCTACAGTCTGTTTTGTTTGCTTGTTTGTTTTTTAAAGAGCTCTACCACCATCTCATGTTCCTTCTCCTAAGGGGATTCTTTTCCTTCAAACTCTAGCTATCAGCACAGAAGTTTAGAGGAAAACTAGTGGGCATTTATACACATACTTTTCTGTCCCACGATGCGCCAGAGATCCACCACTTCTGAGCAGACTTGTTTAATTGCTCTGAACGTGAGCTGAGACAAACTGCGCTGCACTGCGTGCAGTTGTATAAGCGGTGAAATGCACATCAGCATGCAGAATATGGTGGGGGTGTACTTTTGAAGTAAAGCACCTCCAATGTGTTTTAGTTCAAAAGTGTGCCACTGCCATTTTCTCAGAGCTGATGTGCATTTCGCCAGGTGTTTTTCAAAGCGCCCAGTGCTGTGGTGTTTGAATGTATAAAAATGCCCACTGACATTAAAAGAATGCAGTTACTCCTTTGTTCTGCCCAGAAAACATCTATTTAGGTCCCAATGGGTGCATTTACACATGCAGTTCGTGCCAGTTTGTATCTCCCAGGTACGGCATTTACACGTGCCCAGGACCGCTTGCTGAGATGGGGCAGAGCAGCCCCAGGTTGGCAGGAGGTCTGGGAGGTCAGACCCAGGCTCTGGATGGTGGCATCAGGGCGGACTGAGGCACAAGGATGCTATAGTGCAGGGCTGGCCAGAAGGCAGCCCCCCACACTGTAGCACACTCATGCCCCAGCCAGCCCCAGGCACCAGCTACACGTGCCTTTCAGTGCACTTAATGGCTCTGCTGTAGGATAGTAATTGTCTTGGACATTACTATCCTACAGCAGAGTTAATTAATTCACTGCACCCTAATACAAGCACACGTGCAGACAGTGATGCTTTACTGCAGATCTACTTAGTCATCTCTGCAGTAAAGTGCACATGTAGATGCACCCAATAATCCTCAATGTCCACTCTATACACAGTCATGCCACTACCTCTCTCCTCTCACTTAGCATGAGGAGTATGGGTTACAACTGCAGTAAAAGATAGCCAGAAGAAGTAAGGATACAGACAGTTCATGAAATTTAACTGGAAGTGATAAGTTATATACAGATTCCCCAAGTTGTCACATCAGTACATTACAATTATTTAACAATCCATAGGTACTGAATAAAAAGACTGTCTTACATTTTACAAATTTTTATTAGTTTCTCCTGTCTGTTTCAGAATCTAGCAATATTCTATTTTCTATTACTTAGAGGTGTTACATTCATTCTTTAGATAAGTCCACTGAAGTCATTACTGCTGTTGGTGAATTCAGACCAGATTTCATATAGTGAGGTTTACATCCCTGTTGAAAAACAAATACAAAACAAAACAACTTTGTTCATGTAAAATTGGGGTTGAGACTAAAAACTTCCATGGGTCAGATCTGGAGGTGGTGTCAACCAGTAGATCAGTGCAGTGACTTCAGCAAGTTAGGCTAATTTATACTAGCTGATTCCATGACTATTATACTGTATTATTTAGCTAGTAAGCCAGTAAGAACTAAGAGAAAGGTTCCAACACTCATCACTGCCTCTGTATCCCTGCTTACCTTTCTAAATACTACAGACACGTCTTTGCTTATGTTACCATCTGAACAGTATGGAATAAAAGAACATTTAAAATGGATTCTGCTATTCTTATGTCATGGTCTGAGGAACCAAATACATTTCCTCAAATAATGAATTTATCAAATGTCAGAAAGGCTTGATAAGCTGTTGAGGGAAAGCGAAAAGGTACTTTTTAAAAACTTTGCTTGCTATATATGTGGGAAAATGTGCTTTTGAACTTTTTCAAAAGAAGCACAGGTCTTCATTTGAGGCACAAGTTTGCTGGAAAGACATCTCTTTGCCAGGCACTGACTATGTCTACATGTTGTCTACAGGGATGTGCTATGTCACCATACTGTGCACTACAGTGACGTAGCAATCATGTGGGCCTATACATGATCACCAGCTACATCGCCATAGTGGTTCACTCCCCTGGTATAGTGCACCACTATGCTGACGTAGTGGTGAAATCTACCCACGTGCCATGTGGACGGCACAGTAACCACCTGTATTGTGTCATGCTTTAGTGCTTCCAAAAGTACTTAAGCATAGTGCCATAGCAACGTTGCCATATGGTGGCATGTAGACACACCCAATGTCTTCCAGAATTCCCCTGTGTCGTATGTGATTAGGAAAGTTCAAACTACCTGCCAGCTATCCACAGGTCACCAAATAAAGGAATATGGTCCCTCTGTGCTTCCTTCCTAATTTAATTATGGGTGGTTGCTGCCTGAATGGGGTATTCTGATGGAATGTGAACCCTGTATTCAGAAAAGCTTTAGAACCACAATACTGCCTGCCCCTGCACAGAGGAAGTAAAGAGAAAGAACAGAGGCATGATTAGCTATTTTGGTGCCCTGGGCAGAGATGCCAGAAAGCAGGAGGTGGTACTGAATGCCAGAGGCAGGACACAGAGTTAGGGAGGTATTGAATTGCTGCTACTGAGACCCAGGCTTCCTGGGGGCCACTGTTTTGGCACCCCCTCTAAACTAGTGTTGGTGCTCCATCCTAGTTATGCTACTGAGAAAGAAGGCATTTGAGCTTTGCATATTTTAATAACTGCAAACCTCTACACTGCCTCACTCTCTCTGAGTTCTTTGCAGCTTTACAATAACATCACATTTCAATGTTACAATTCAACACTAAATCATTTTTATTTCTCCACATACAAACACCAAACGAGTCCACTTTATCTGACTGGTTTATATCTTAAATTAAGGCACATGTATAAAACTCATCTGGCCCCAGGGCTGATCTGTAGGTCAGATCAGGCCCACAGACCAGCCCCACATGCCAATTCAGTACACAGGATCCATCCAGAACAGGCAAAGCATGCAGCACACACCCCAGAGCACCTCACTGGATATATGTAGCACCTGAGCCAGAACAGCCCTGTGCTCTGGATCCAGCATGCAGGTCTGGCCTGGGGCCTGATCCCAACCAACCATGGATCTACCATGCACAGCCCTGAACCAGCTTCATGTATCACATGTAGTATGTGGAGCTGAGGCTGGCACATAGGGCTTCACAGGCCAAATCTGGCCCACAAGCCATGCGTTTGATATCCCTGAATAAAGAGAACAACAAAAAAGAGAAATAACAAAACAGCCCACACTGCAGATTGGGACTCTTCTGTGATAGCCCGCACTACACTGGGTGCATCTATACATGCACTTTACTGTGGAGTATACTAATTAGCTCCACAGTAAAGCATCACTGTCTACATATGCACCGGTATTAGGGCACAGTAAACTAATTAATTCCACTGTAAGAGAGTAGTCTGGGACAGAACTATCTTAAAGTTGGGTCATTTACTGTACTAAAACATACATGTAGATGGTGACTGGGCAGGGGCCAGATTCCTGTCTGCCACCCAGCCATACAGCTCCACAGGATCAATACCCTCATGCCCCAACCAGCCCCTCTGCTGCCTGATGCCACCACCTGGAGCCTGGGGCTGACTCCTGGTGCCCCCTGCCTGTTTAGCTCTGCTCCACCCTTGCTCAAATTACTACTGTCTCAGGAGCACATGTAGATGCTGCATCCAGGAGCAGTTTACTCTGGTTCAAACAGCTCCAGAGTTTATTGCTTCACCTTAATTTCATGTGCAGTTGTACCTACAAGGCACAAAACAAGCTACCAGATATCACAGTCAGCAAAAGCCTTAAACAATTTAATGCTGTAATACATGGAAAATGAAGGTATAACAGTCTATTAAATAACACACTTCGACATCCAAACATTGGGAAATATCAAATTTCAATCTGAACTCTGTGGTTTAGTAATCTGGATCTGACCTTCGTGATAGAGCTGCCCAGAAAAAGGCAGTTCCTTTCCACAAATAACAAAATTGGAATATAGGATGGGAAGAGACTTCCTGGTTCATTAAGTCCAATCCCCAGCTATCAAAGGTGACAATATCATATTACCCTTTTCATAAACAGATTAAGATACACATTAAACCAGTTAGGTTTTTAACCCCACTCTTTGTTCTTGTTTCAACACTGTTCATTAATGCAAATAATTTTTTTCCCTTCATAGTATTTATCATCCTGATTGATTTATGAAGAAGAGTCATATGCCGTATCAACCTCCAGTTTAGAAGCAACAGCAAGCCAAGTTCTTTTCACCTCCTCTTGTACACTAAGTTCTCTTTTCTTCTGATCATCTTAGCAGCCCCCCTTTGTATCTCTTCCAGTCTGAATGCATCTTTTTTTTGAAAAGCGGGGACCACATAAGGCCTCAACAGTTCTTTGTTCCTTGGCATTAACAGCTGGCTTAAATATATGGTAGTATGTATGCCTCTTGCAACATTACAGAGATGTCTATCATTTGGATATTTAAGGACTTGAGGGGCTCAGGAAAAGAGCTGCATAGGAAAACCAGAATCTAGAAGCTTAAGGAGTCTCCATTTCATAGCAGCTGACTAGGCAGGAAGCTGAGGAACACAGAATTTGACAGTGGCCCGGTACAATACTAGGGAGCTAGAGAGACAATCTGAAGAATATAACAGTCCATCTACTAGACATTTTGGCTGGCTGGTCTGCCTAAAGTTTTGGTAGAATTAAACATTTATGGATCATGCCCATTATCTTATCACTAGTACAGCTGTGTTGAAGTCAGGGAAAGTTGCTGACTTTGCAACTTGAATAATCAGTTTTAAAATCTTGCACAAACATTACAATTTGCACAAGCAGGAGGGGGCAACAGGGGAGGCCTTCCCACTCTTCCTAAGAAAGTAGGGCAATCAGCCAGTTACCTTAGGAGTCTGTACACAAAAGCACAGAGCCTGGGAAACAAGCAGAAAGAATTGGGAGTCCTTGCACAGTCGTGGCACTATGATATGATTGGAATAACAGAAACTTGGTGGGATAGTGCACATGACTGGAGCACTGTCATGTTCAGGAAGGACAGGCAGGGAAGAAGAGGAGGAGTTGTGCTTTAAGTAAAAGAGCTTCAGGATTGCTTTGAGCTCCAGTACGAAACTGGAAATACACCTCTTGAAAGTCTCTGGGTTAGGGTCAAAGGGGAGAGCAACAAGGGTGATGTCATTATGAGTGTCTGCTATAGACCACCAGACCAGGGAGATGAGGTGGATGAGGTGGATCTTCAAACACCTAGCAGAAATTTCCTGATCACATGCCCTGGTTCTTATTGAGGGCCTTCAAGTATCTTGACATTTGCTGGGAGGGCAATACAGCAGTGCACAAGCAATCCAAGAAGTTTTTGGAGAGTGATGGGGACAACTTACTGGTGCAAGTGTTAAAGAGGTCAACTAGGGGCCGTGCTCTTCTTAATCTGCTACTCACAAACAGGGAAGACTTGGTGGAGAATGTAGTAGAGGATGGCAACTTGGGTAGCAGCGACCACAAGATGTTTGAGTTCAGGATCCTGAGGAAAGGAAGGAAGAAGAGCAGCAGAGTAAGGACCTACAGCTGTTTGTACACACCACGGGGGTTTAATTCAGTTTAGATCTCCCTAAATTGAAACAGTGGGTTTTTAAAAACATTGCTTCAATTTAAGGAGAATTAAACCAAACTAAACTCCTGTGGTGTGTACACAAGGGTGGGGGCCTGATCTTTTCCTGCCTCTTCAGTGGCGGGGGGGAGAAGGGAGAGCAAGCTGCCGGCAGGTTGAGTGGCCCCTGAGCTACATGGGCGGCCCCCAGGCAGCACCTGTCTACTGACACCCAGCCCGGGCAGTCCCAGGGGGTGCTGCAACTGCAGAGGAAAGCACCAGCCCCCCACAGCCATGGGGGGAAGCACTGGGCCCCTGCACAGCTCAGACTGGCAGGCAGGCTCTGGGGAGAAAGAAAAAAAAGATCAGGCTTGCCGCTTTTTTTTTTTCTTCAGTGGAGAGTGCCTGCACAGGCTGCCTCCAGGTCCCACAGCCCCTGAACTGCATGGGGCCCGCCAAGCCCCGAGCACGTCGGCTTCCAAGGCCCATGCACTGCTGCACTTTGTTAGGTAGCAAACTAAAACATCTCAGAGGTGTTTTATCTTGCTACATATCAAAGTCATTTAAAGTGGAATACACTGCCGAGCATACAAACAGCAACGCCTTTAAAGCAGAATATGCCACTGAACATGCAAACAGCAATGCCATTAAAGCAATGCTAAAGGACATTTAAGTCACTTTAAAAGCCAATTTTGTGGCATGTACAGAGGCCCTAGGACTTCAGAAAAGCAGATTTGATGTATTTAGGGAACTAATGAGGAGGATCCCCTGAGCGGCTAGTCTGAGGAGGAAAGAAGTCCAGGAGAGACGGCTGTATTTTAAAGAAACTTTACTGAGGTCATACGAATGAAGCATCCCAGTGAGCAAAAAGACTAGCATGTATGGCAGAAGACCAGCTTGGCCTGGCAGGGAACTCTTCAGTGAGCTCAAAGCAAAAAGGAAGCTTACAAGAAGTGGAAAGTTGGACCAACAACTAGGAGGTGTATAAAAGTATTGGTCAGGCATGCAGGGATGAAATCAGGAAGGCCAACACGCAACTGGAGTTGCAGCTAGCAAGCAATGTGAAGGGTAACAAGAAGGATTTCTACAAGAATGTTAGCAACAAAAGGAAGATCAGGGAAAGTGTGGGTCCATTATTGAATGAGGGAGACAAACTAGTGACAAATGATGCAAAAAAGGCTGAAGTACTCAATGCCTTTTTTTACCTCTGTCTTCACAGGCAAGGTCAGCTCCCAGACTACTGTGCCTGGCTGTACAGTTTGGGGAGGAGGTGACCAGCCAGGAGTGGTAAAAGAACAGGTTAGGGACTATTTAGAAAAGCTGAATGTGTACAAGTCCATGGGGACAGATGCAATGCACCCAAGAGTGCTGAGGGAGTTAGCAGATGTGATTGCAGAGCCACCGGTCATTATCTCTGAAAACTCATGGCAATTGGGAGAGGTCCCAGATGACTGGAAAAGGGCAAGCATCATGCCCATCTTTAAGAAAGGGAAGAAGGAGGATCCAGGGAATCACAGATCGGTCAGTATCCCCTCAGTCCCTGGAAAAGTCATGAAGCAGGTCCTCAAGGAATCCATTTCTAAGCCCTTGGAGGAGAAGAAGGTGATTAGGAACAGTCAGCATGGATTCACCAAGGTCAAGTCATGCTGACCAACTGATTGCCTTCTATGATGAGATGACTGGGTGCATCCACTGGTTCTGTGGATGTAGGAAGAGCAGTGGACATAATATACCTTGACTTTAGCAAGGCTTGTGATACACTCTCCCACAGCACTCTCACAAGTAAGCTAAGGAAGGACAAGTTGGATGCACTGTAAGGTGGATAGAAAACTGGCTGGATTGTCAGGCTCAGAGGGTACTAATCAAAGGCTTGAAGTCTAGTTGGCAGCCAGTATCCAGTGGAGTGCCCCAGGGGTCCGTCCTGGGGCCAGTTTTGTTCAATATCTTCATCTATGACATGGAAGATGGGATGGAGTACACCCTCAACAAGTTTGCAGGTGACACCAAGCTGGGGAGAGTAGTAGATACACTGGAAGGTAGGGCTAGGATTCAGAGAGACCTTGACAAATTGGAGGATTGAACCAAAACAAATCTTATGATGTTCAATAAGTACAAATGCAGAATCCTGCATTTAGAATGGAACAATCCCATGCACTGCTACAAGCTTGGGACTGACTGGCTAAGCAGCAGTTCTGCAGAAAAGGACCTGGGTTACAGTGGACAGTAAGATGAATATGAGCCAACATGTGCCCATGTTGTGAAGAAGGCTAACAACATACTGGGCTGCATTAGTAGAAGCACTGTCAGCAGATCAAGGGTAGTGATTCTTCCCCTCTATTCGACACTGGCAAGGCAATATCTGGAGTACTGTGTCCAGTTTTGGGCCTTCCCACTACAGAAAGGATGTGGATAAATTGGAGAGAGGGCAACAAAAATGGTTATGGGGCTAGGGCACATGGCTTATGAAGAGAGGCTGAGGGAACTGGACTTATTTAGTCTGGAGAAGAGAAGACTGAGGTGGATTTAATAGCAGCCTTCAACTACCTGAAGGGTGGTTCCAAAGAGGATGGATCTAGGCTATTCTCCGTGGTGGCAGATGACAGAGCAAGGAGCAATGGTCTCCAGTTGCAGCAAGGGAAGTTTAAGTTAGATATTAGAAAAAACTTTGTCACTAGGAGGGCAGTAAAGCACTGGAACAGGTTACCCAGAGCGGTTGTGGAATCTCTAGCCTTGGAGATTTTGAAGTCCCAGCTAGACAAAGCCTTGGCTGGAATGATACAGTTGGGGATGGTCCTGCTTTGAGTGGGGGTTGGATTAGATAACCTCCTGAGGTCCCATCCAACCCTAATTTTCTATGATTCTGTGATTTAGAAGGCAAAAGAAATCAGGGTAGACAAACACTTGCATGTCTGACAGCAAATGATTAATACTTTTGAACAGTCTTAAGTAAACTCAAGCAATAAGAAGTGGGTGGGGATTTTTTGTAAAGTACATTTTACTTTTTATGAACGGTTTATAAAGTGAGGCAGGATAGAGATGCACTTTATAAAATAACGAGATCAGAGATGCATAAACTTTTGTGAACCCAAGCTTACTTCACCAGATGTGAAAGAATATGGTGTATTACTATTCACTTTCACTAATACTATATGAAAATGACGTATGGGATTAAAATCATGTGGTGGAAAGTTTATAAATCAATTAAATGATCTTTAAGTGAAAACTTACATAGTATATGCTACATCCATTGCATGTATTTCCAGGAACCTTGTCAAAAATGATCCCATGCAAAAATACAAGCGAAATGAAAAGTATGAAGAGAGGTATAAATGGTAATACACCACAAGAAAAAATTATTCACAGAATTCAAGCCTTTTTAAAATTCATTTTAGAGTATACTAAAGAGGTTGTAGGTCCACTGCTCTTCCTACTAAAGAGGTTAGTAGGAAGTGAATGAAACTCAAGGTCTCTTGAAAGGCCTTTCAAGAAATTGGACTGGAACTCACAGCTTGCCATATTCTTTATTTTTTTATGGTAACAAATAGTCCAAGCCTGCCCTCCTTGCAAAAGTAAAACTATAATTAGCTATGTTAAGGTTATAGCTCGGTACAATATTAGGCCCAAAGATTGAACTGTTTAATTAAAGAACTAATCATGTTGTACTTTGCTTATGCATTTAGGATATGATGAAACAAAAACTTTATACTCATGGTTCTTGTGCACATCATCTTGACTACTTTTATAATTAGAGGACTTCGGCTACCATTAAAGTCAATTGCAAACCTCGCACTGACTTTGATACAGACTGAAGCAAGAACTAATTTTTTATTTTGTTTTCTTGAAGTTTAAATATTTGTGAACTAAATTTACAGATATTCTAGTTAATGCAGATTTAAAAACAAAAATCCTGAAGAATGATAGCTTGGTCCCTGATGCCAAGTAAAAAAATGCTGCTGCTCATTCAGTTTATTCCAGAGTTAAGGGATTTTCAGACAGGGTACATAGATCAGGAGCAGCAGTAGTGTAATAAGTGCTGGAAATATCCTCCAAAATATAACACTGCCCAAAATACCTTTTGATATATTTGATAAAACACTCAGAAGCTAGTTTCGTATAGTGCAACATATTTCATCAGCAGTGGAAAGTATTTTCTTTTGGGCAGCCGAGCAAGGCGCAGTCAGCCTGGCCAACTTCCTGGTGCGCCAGGCCAAGATGGCCACCCTGAAGAGCCGGTAAAACAGGCTCGCTGGGACCAGGATAGATGATGCCGTGCAGCTCTTCCACCTGCTGGTGCGGGCCACCCTCTCACTTGAGTTTGAGGATGAGGTCCTCCGGCAGATGGTGCCCACCTTTGAGGAATGCTGGGCCGTCAAGGGAGCACTGTGCTGGGTCCTTGCCCTTTGACGCCACCACCTGCTCAGGGTGTGGGGGCGGATCCAGCAAGCCGAGACCTCAGGCTTTGTCCATGCAAGCCAACTCCTGATGTCCTGAGGCCCCCCCAGGCGTTCCTATTGGCAGAACTGTATATATGTACATACTTCTTTTTCTTTTGTGTTTTGCTTTTTGTCTAGAGTGTGCGGGCAGACCTTGCAGGCCATGAGCACAAGCCTTGTCCTTGAGGCCCAGACCTTTCAGCCAACCTGTATATGGTCTTTACTGCCCCCAATTTATCACCCTCCCCGGAATAAACGTTTCCTAAAAGTTAAAAAAAAAAGTCTTTCTTTCTTTCTTTTCTATTCAGCTCAATAAACCTTAAGTGAAAACGTGTAAAATTATGAAGTTATCAGGTGTATTTCCAGGAATTCTAACTAAAATGATCATATGAAATATACACGAGAGAGAGAGAGAGAGAGAGAGAGAAAGAATTGATTTGAGTCAGGAATACTACCCTAATGAGCTACCTTTTTTCTGTAGAACTGTGTACACATTGGAGATAAGTTTTGTTCCTGTAGACTTTCCACATGCAAAACTCTCTCTCTCTCTCTACTGAGAATGAACAAACTACAAGTTGTAATTAAGTCAGACAAAACTAGAAAAATAATCTCATATGCTACCTGACTGCTTCCATGAATATATGAGATTTTCAAAAACCTTTGCTTAATAATTCCTTGCCAAATGCAATTATTCTGAATTTATAAATACAAAGAGAAGGTGAAAGTAACATCACATGTACAGATTAAGAAATAACACTGTGGTTTCTCTATTGATGTATACAGGTAAAAGTGGTAGTTAATAAAATCTTCAATATAAACCTAGTACACTAAAAACATTTGACAATTAGCAGCCACCTCTGGAAAGTTTGATATAAGTGATTTGCTTATTATCATGTAGGAACTCTGTGACAAAGCAAGTATATTATCCAGTTCTCCTGGATAGCATTCAACTGTCATAGCCATGAGACTGTTTCTTTTTCTGCAGTTTCCTACCTCATTCACTGCAGACCATTCAACTTTTATCACCAATGACCTACAAGTTCTACATCCACCTTTCCTGCACAGCACTAACTCATCTTCAGGGCAGATCCACTGAATGAGGCAGGGGTCCTGTGAGAGAATACTATGCAATTACACAATAAGTCTCTATCAGAATTCATGCACAGGGTGGAAATGAATTAAGGTTACACAAGTAATGTACATTTGAATGCATGACTGCAACTTTAATATATTAATTTAATATAGTATAGTGTGTGTATAATTGGTTAGGTTTTGAAAAAACAAACTAACAAGCAGTATTTCCATCAGATGGCAACATGTGAATGGTAATCAATAGGGGAAGTTATCATTCTCTATATCAGTAGTTCTCAATACTTTTAGATTCAAGACACCCCCTCCCACGCTCAGTTCAAGGCATGTCTTGTTAAACTTGAGGCACCCCATTATGATTTATTTGCAACAAAAGTGCTAACATTTGAAAGGATCTCAAGACACCCCAGGGTGCCATGGCACCCTGGTTGAGAAGCATTGCTTTGTATAGACCAGTAATGGAGAGGGATAAGATAGGACCCAAAAATACTGTCCAAATAGTCTTACATTTCCTCTCCCTACCTCCCATAGTCACAAGCCTTCTTTCCCAATGAGTCCTATCCTGCCATCCCTCCAGCTTCTTTCTCCTTAGCTAACTAGTTCTCACAGTTTCAGTCTCAGTCTCAATCTCAGTATTCTTCTTGCCCCACTTTTTCTACCCTCCAATCCTAGTCACCAGACTTCATCTCTATCCACCTTTATCCCTCCCTCTTAGGCTAACTCTTGTCTGTCCCCCCTCACCCCACTCAGTTAAAACAAATAGCTTCATCCTCCATAGCTGCATAAGGAGTCACTGAGAGCGCAGAGAAGACAGCTCTCTGCTTTCAGTACCAGTGTCTGACCTCACCATAAATCAGAACAGCTGGGAGCAACTGCTACAGGGAAAGTAACCATTGGCTGCAACATGCTCATTTGTTCTATGAGGATGATGCACGTGCAGTCTGTAAGAGACTTGAGCATGTTCAATTATATTTGGTGAATTATTTGGAAATTTTAACCTTTAAGCTTTACCAAGTCTCCAGTGAAATATACAAACTGCAAGTTTTCAAAGGCTTAAAAAACTTGTGAATCCTGCCCTCAAGATTAAATGTGAATTTTAATTTTTTTTTCTAAAGGAAAAACAAATTGTATATTCAAACCCCATTAAATGTACAGAAATGAGTGTGCTACAGGGCCACAGAATTCCACAAATACAGCTGCAGTTCCATGAAGCAAAATCAAGCAGATCCTTGCCCACAAAGATTAAGTCAGGAAGAGATGTAGAATAACATCCCACAGAGCACAAATGAATAATGCAGCTGTAACAAACTTATTGTACAGCCGAAATGGGCCAGCTAAGCCTCTGAAGGCCTTGAGGCCTAAAAACTAATAACAATAAACATATCGTACATATGGCTTTTATACAGCTTGGATTTTGTGTTGAAAACCTATTCCTTTGACAGTTTATAGTGCTCATGTTTTTATTTGAATGCATTTTCTTTATTGTCATTATTATGAAGGTATTTTCCTGAGCTGCCAGTTTGAACCATTACCACAAAGAAACGAAGCATTGGTGAAATCTTGACCCCACTATGCACAACAGGAATTTTGCAACTGATTTACATGGGGCCAGGGTTTCACCCATGTGAATAACATGGTAAATGCTAAACAATACCCATTTTATTCAATTAAATACTGGAAGATGACATGGGTTTTCAGTGGATGTCAATAACACTCAGTCCACAGATATTTCCTTTTTCTGTAGGGATGAATATGGTCAACAGGATATGTAACAGAAATGTTGCTGTAACATAGAGTGAAACAAGGGAATCATAGCTCTAAACTCCTTCCATCAATGTGGTAATGTATATTTGTAAGAAGCCAATACTGAGCAAGCAGTGAAAACAGAAACATATAATCACATCACATCATTCCCATGCCAAAACATTTCATACTAATTTCCACCACCACACACATGCGTGGTATGATTAAATTCTTTTTTAAGCAATCCTTCTTATAAATACTAAATTCCTGAGATGGTGTAACTTCACATTTTCGTATTCTGTAATGAGGACATATATCAAAATTGGCAACATTTTGTACAATGTACACATGCCACCTTCAAGGTCATTAATAGGGAATCAACTTCTTGCAGTAAGCAAACACTTTTCTTTCTCAGTTTTTCCGATAAAATTTGAAAATGAATCTTGTAGTCATTCTAAACCAGCAAAACAAGACAAACAAAGCAAGTACTGTAGTCTGTTATCTTTTATTAGACCAACTTAGAGTTCAAAAATATGCAAGCCTTCTTGACCACACAGAAATTTGTGTATGTAGACCTCTAGGTTGGGCCCATAAATGTATCAAACTACTTGCTTTGTCACTATATTTATTTTTATTAAATGATTTCAGAATAAAACCTTTCACTGATGTAATTTTTTTTGGAAAAACATGTCTGAAGTACTAGCGTGAGTTAGCATGTGACCATGCTATATATCAGAGAATTTAATAAAGAAAATGTAGTAACACAAAGTAAATCTTGCTTTTAGTTTCTAATGAGATATATTTCCTATACAAAAATGCAAGATTACTAGTAATATTTTGTTTCTGGCTACTCTGAAGACTTTATAAATAAGAATAACAGTAATAATAAAACTTTGCCTTGATATAGTAGTGTCTTTCATGAAAAGTTTTTTACACGATACAATCAAAAATGGTTTATAACCTCACAATAAATCTGATTCTTCAAAATATTCTGTTCATGTGGAGTCCACTCACAGTGCATATGTCATCTTGCACAGGCGTCTTGAATGGATTAATTAGCAGCATCCATAAGGAGCTGTGCACATGTCCAGCAAGCTTTTCACTCCCATTTCAACAGCACTTGTTTTTTTACCACCACAATCCAGGTGACAAGAGTCCAAGCTGCTGGGAAGAATGTGGATCATGGCGTCTACAAGCATATAACATCTTAAAGTATCAGTCACTACAAAATAAGTAATCCTTCTTTCTTTCTCAAGTTCCTGTGCATTCTATGTATGGTGTTTAGCTACGAGTTTGCTTCTGCAGGGGGTGGGACGTAGGAGATCATTTGAATAAAGACTAAAGAACTGCGCTGTCAATCTGATGCCATCACCATTAAGTAGTAGTAATTTAGAAATGTGAGAATCAACAACCACATGGCCACTTTACAAACTTCAGTTACTAGAAGTCTGCTGAAACATACTGCAGAGGTATCTAATAATATGCCAGCTGCTACTGAGATATCTTATACACTACCCTTCATATGGGTTGGTAGGTCTACTTTTACTGTTGTAGACTAAAAGTAGACCTGTTCTAATCCAATCCATTACCCACTGTCATAGTATTCTTCCTTTAAATCTGCTATCATACATCATCAAACAGCCCAGAAGACTTGCAAAAGGGTCTGGCTCTACTTAGAAGGCACGGTATTCTTTTCCTAACATCCAAGATAATGAAATTTTTATTCTTCTGCCAAAATGGGGTCTTGGAAAAAAATACTGATACGTAGATATACTCAAATGAAAATCTGAAACATTTTTAGAATAAATTTAGTGTGTGGTCCCATTGCAGTCCTATCTACATTAAAACTGTATAAGCCTTACAGTTGTAGTAGCTTAAGCTGAGAGGCATCATTAGCATTGACAGATGATGTAATAAGTATAACAATGGCATCTTAAATGGTGCTTCATTAAAGAGGAAACTAAAAATTTAAATCCTACAAAGAAATAATCTTTCTGTCAGTGGGAAAAATTACATCGAGCCCTATGAACTGCTGAGAAAATACTGAAAAGCCCTGCACCAGTGAGTGACAGGTTGAAGTTACTACTATACGGACCTCAAACTTGAGGACTAATTCTTAATGACAACAAAAAAGTCCAGAATGAACAAAACAGAAGAATGAGTTGGGTTGTGATTCTAATGGCTGTCACTGGTAAAAATATATATATTTCCTTTTAGCCAAATACATCTTTGTAGCAGCGGGCTCTCCAATTTGTACTAGATTTTTTGCATTTCTAGATATCATCTTTTGCCCAAAGAATATCCCCACTGCCAGATTCAGGGTCAGGTTATACTGTAAACTCTGAGAGATTATGTCCCTAGAAGGTGGCACAGTTATAATTTACTGTAAGATAAATATTGAAGGTTCAAGAACCAAAACTGGTGAGGCTTCAAGTCTTCTTTGCTTTTACTTTAAGCCCCTGGGTTTAGGCAAAAATTAAGCTAAACAGAGAGGAGTTGAGACCACGCAATTAGAAAGGTATCTACCATAACCTGTAGGCTTCTGTCTTCCTGAAAACAAAAACAAAACAACACAAAAAACAATCACTTTTTCTTGTTCTCTTTAGCAGTAAATCCACTTGCAAATGCCTCCACTTCTCAAAAGCCTCCGCTTCTTAAGTCAGCAATGCAGAATCAGATCTTTTAGAGTTAATACATATGTCCATGAAGATTTGTATTTTCTTCCCTCAGCATTTGTAGAAATCATTTGTAGGGCAATCAATTACAAATAGGCATTTTGTAACCATGTGAGGGTACTGTTGAAAGGACAAATGGGAGCATTCAAAGTTGAAAATGATTGTTCAGGAAGAGTAGTTGCTCCTCAAGGGAGCAATCCTGGATGCACAAGGAAAGTCTATTCCATCTCAAAGGAAAGGCAGCAAAACGGCACAGCAGCCCCCTTTGCTCTGCAGGGAACTAGCAGACCTGCTGTGTCTAAAGACGGACCTACAAAGGATGGAGGACTGGATCCACCTCCAAGGAGGAATATTCTGCGCTGGTCCAGACCTGCAGGGAGCGAACCAGGAAAGCCAAGGCTGCAACGGAACTCCAACTAGCTACAGGTATCAAGAACAATAAAAAGTCCTTTTTTAGATATGTGGGGAGCCGGAGAAAAAGCAAGGGCAACGTTGGACCCCTGCTAAACCAGATGGGACAGCTGACACCCAGGAAAAAGCGAACCAGATGGGACAACTAACAACAGATGCCCAGGAAAAAAACAACTTACTAAGTGGGTACTTTGCATTGGTTTTCACCAGTCCCAAGAGATGCCCCTCCCCATTACAGGATGGGAACACCTGGGTGAGGGTGATTCCGTACCCTCCCTCAATGCTGACCTCGTGAAGGAACACCTTGAGAGGCTGGACACCTTCAAGTCACCCAGCCCTGACAGTTTACACCCCAGGGTACTCAAGGAGCTGGCAAGCATCATAGCTCAGGCCCTGGCACAGATCTTCGAGAGCTCCTGGAGCTCTAGTGAAGTGCCCGAAGATTGGAAGAAGGCCAGTGTGGTGCCTATCTTTAAGAAAAGGAGGAAAGTGGATCCGGAAAACTACAGGCCCATCAGCCTGACCTCTATCCCGGGGAAAGTCTTAGAAAAGATTATCAAAGGGGCCATTCTTAACAGACTGGCTAACAGCAACGTCCTGAGGGATAGGCAGCATGGGTTTGTTGCAGGTAGGCCTTGCTTGACCAATCTTATTTCCTTTCATGACCAGGTGACCTATCACCTGGACAAAGGAGAAAACATTGATGTCGTATATCTTGACTTTAAAAAAGCCTTCGATCTGGTATCCCATGATCACCTCTTGGCAAAACTGGCCAAGTGCAGCCTTGGCTTCACCACGATCCGCTGGCTGAGGAATTGGCTCTGTGGTAGGACTCAGAGGGTGGTGGTTGATGTAAGTCAATTGTTGTGGTGCCCTGTGACCAGTGGGGTCCTCCAAGGCTCTGTCCTTGGGCCAACACTATTCAACATCTTCATTAATGATGTGGACATTGGTGTCAGAAGCGGACTGGCCAAGTTCGCTGATGACACCAAACTTTGGGGTAAAGCGTCCACACCTGAGGACAGGAGGGCAATCCAGGCTTACCTTGACAGGCTCAGGAAATGGGCGAACAAGAACCTAATGGCGTTTAACACCAAAAAATGCAAGCTTCTCCACCTCAGGAAGAAAAATTTGCAACATGCTTATTGGCTCGGCAGTGCTACGCTGGCTAGCACTATGGACGAAAAGTACTTGGGGGTCATGAGTGACCACAAGATGAACATGAGCCTTCAATGTGATGCTGCGGTTAGTAAAGCGAGCATCCACAGATGGCTTGCATCCATAGATGCTTCTCGAGTAAATCCAAGAATGTCATTCTCCCCTTGTACTCAGCCTTGGTGAGGCCGCAGCTGTAGTACTGCGTCCAGTTTTGGGTTCCATAATTCAAAAAGGATGTGGAGAAGCTCAAGAGAGTCCAGAGAGCCACACACATGATCAGAGGTCAGGAAAACAGACCATATGATGAGAGGCTGAGCGCCATGGGACTCTTCAGCCTGGAAAAGCACAGGCTCAGGGGTGATCTGGTGGCCACCTATAAGTTTGTCAGGGGTGCTCACCAGGATCTGGGAGAACATCTGTTCACCAGAGTGCCCCAAGGGATGACAAGGTCAAATGGTCACAAACTCCTCCATGACCATTTTAGGCTGGACATAAGGAAGAACTTCTTTACTGTCCAAGCCCCCAAGGCCTGGAATAGACTGCTGCTGGAGGTGGTTCAAGCACCTACTTTGAATGCCTTCAAGAGAAATTTGGATGTTTATCTTGCTGGGATCCTATGACCCCTGCTGAATTCCTGCCCCTGGGGCAGAGGACTGGATTCAATGATCTTCCGAGGTCCCTTCCAGCCCTAATGTCTATGAAAGTTCATTGTCAAGAAATAAAGAAACTTCCTGCACATTTAGTGTATCACCACAGAAGTATATATCTTGTAAATCAAGACTATTGAACCAGTCTCTAGAATCTGAGAAAGGTATGATGGAAGCAAGAGTTATTATATCTTTTATATCATGTGGTCTTAACTGAGATGACATAAGCGTATGTTGACTCTGAGGTCTAGAATAGGTCTCCATCCTCCCTTCTTTTTCAGAACCAGGAATTAGAATGAATAAGCACCTTGTCTGAATTATAAAGGGTCTGCCCATATTACACATAGACTGGAAGTAGAGAGTCTATTGCATGAAATCCCTATGATGATCTGATGAGATATCTTTCCATTGTTCACTACCTCTGCAAGAGCTCTGTGAAAGAAGTAGGAACCTGATTGCTATTAGAAGTAGATGAAGGAGCCCAGGAGATTCCCTGACCATATAATGTCTTGGCTTTAGTGCTGGGTAAGACAACACCAAGAGTAATCACATAGACGTTATGCACTAATGGTTCAGCTGAAGGCAATGGTGATGTAATAAGAGGTGGGTGAGCACAGCACCAGCCCTGGATGCCCAGTTAGAGTGGGCACAAGAATGACAGCTGCTACCATGGCAGGCAAAACCACCAATGCCACAGCTGGACCAGCTCCTGACACCACTGCTGTTGCCAATGCTACCCAGGGCACAGACCATGCTAATTAAGCCCCTGGAAGGCAAAGCAGGTATGGATGTTAGGGTTTATTACCATTTCAGCTTCCTAGCTCTCTGCTGGAGTGCCTCTTGGGCCCTTTTTTGTTTGGTAAAATGAAAATGATTGATGCCAAAAGACTGAGTACTCCTTTTCCCATAGGCACCACGGGTTGCTGATTCCTTCTACAGCATCTGTGCTGTGGATTCAGTGGTTTTAGGTGAAACTAAAGACAATGGCTAGACTCTTTGCAACCCCCTGGAATATGGAGCCACGTCCTTCATTGATGAGACACAGGCAGGGAAGGGGGAGGATTTCTATTTTCCTTTGTACGCCTAAATGTTAGCTTTCTGGCCTTTTTGGCATTTATACACAATTTCTATTCTACTCTATTACCCTTACAGTGTGAATGTGTAAGAATGTGTGTGTAGTCTGAGCACACACATTAGGTTATGCCCTGGCTAGGCAGATACACAGCTATGTCCATACATATGCACAACCATTGCAAATGTGCAAATCAGAAAATTGTAGCCAGCCAAAAACCCACTGCTAATGGATATTAGGCCCTGAAGGAAGATGCTGTCATGTTTCAGCCCCAGCAGCTAAATGGTTAAGGCACTTGCCTAAGAAAGAAGAGATTTGAGCTCTACACTCCTGTAACAGGGAGCCTAGGGATCCTGTTACTTTAAGGGAGAAGAAGCAGCAGGGAGAACCTCAGATGGAGAAGACTGCTCATTACCTGCTGCAGGAGAACAGGCCCCTAGGGATTTATTGCCTAGGGGTAGCTATTGCAGAGGGTTCTGCAACAGTACAGTAAGGCAGAGCCTACATAGGCAACAGAGTGCCTATTGCAGTGCTAGCTCCTCAGTAATAGTACGGTAAGGCAGAGCCAACTGGCGGTTTCGGCAATGGTGCCTCGAGGCAGGCTTCGGCTTCCTGGACAATGACCCGCACATCACGATGAGGGACATGCTCAGTTGGGATGGGCTTCACCTGTCCCCCAAAGGTAAGCATGTGTTCTCTTCTAGGTTGGCGGATCTCCTCTGGCGGGCTTTAAACTAGGCTTGTCGGGGGGAGGGGAAGATGAGGGCAGGGGAAGCTGTGGACCACCAAACCATGTGGCACCCACAAGGACAGCCCAGCCTGAAGAAGGAGAACATCGGGAACCTGCAATCCATGGGGCGGCCAGCAATACAGCACAGGTAAGCAATATGCAGGTAAGCAATAAGGGGCCCTTTGGGAATCGGAGCTGGGGGGCAAAAAAGGCACCAGTCACAGGGCTCAAGTGCCTATATACTAATGCTAGGAGCATGGGGAACAAGCAGGGTGAACTAGCACTCCTGCTTGCAGAAAACACCTACGACTTAGTAGGGCTAACTGAAAGCTGGTGGGATTCTTCCCACGAATGGGCGGTACATATTGAGGGTTATAGGCTGTACAGAAAGGACAGGGTGGGGAAGAAAGGGGGAGGGGTTGCGCTCTACGTCAATGAGCAATATACTTCGACCCTCATCAATACGGAATCGAAGGAAGAGAAAGTAGAAGGATTGTGGGTTAGGTCACATGGAGGTCAAGGAGAAAGGGATTTGGT
>NW_005842188.1:223616-229732 GCF_000455745.1 Alligator sinensis | reverse complement strand
ACTCTTTCCTGCCTATGCAGGGGGTCGGACTCGATGATCTATTGAGGTCCCTTCCGACCCTAGCATCTATGAATCTATGAATCTATGAACCCTGCACAGGCTGTCTTGGATACCAGCCAGCAAACCTAACTGGGAAACACCTGTGGGCAGCTGAGGGAAACCACCTGACCAGAGGGCAGAGCCTAGCAGGCATATAAACCCAGGGCCAGAGTCAGAGCAGTCAGCCTGGCCATGGAAGGCAAAGGGGAAGTGCTTTGAGGTGAAATGTCTGTTGTTGGGAGACTGACTGAGATCATGCTATTCCTGAAGACAGCAAGCCAAGGAGCTGAGGGTTAGCAAGAGACTAAGGCCCAAGGCTGGGTAGGAGTTTGGTATATAGCCAGTGGGCTAAAAGTTTTGTTATAGCCAAAGTGCTTATGTTTTTCATTTGAGCTTTTACTGACATTTTGGCTTGGGAATAGCAGGGGTGATAGGAGGTCCTAGCCTGCCAGGGAAGCGCGCAAAGCTTGAGCCTGCCAGGGGCAGGGCACAAGCAACAATACAGTCCAAGAGGGGCAGAGGCCAGGGCCAGGGCCCCAGAGCCCAGGATGGGCAGAGGTTGACAAGGTATAGAAGCCCGATGGCTCAAAAGAGATAGAGATGAGGGCTATGGGCCCAGCAGCCCAAGCGAGGCAGAGATTAACAACGGGCATAGAGGCCCAATGAGACATGATATGAGAGGGGGCTGAGTGCCCACCAAATTGATTGATTGGCAACACCTGTGAGGAATGGACAAAGCTGTATGGAAGTCCAAGGCCATGAATACCCATAAAGCAATAGGTGCCCCGGGGTACATATGGACCAGGAGGGCCAACTTGGGGTGAGGACTGGATTGGGACCAGTGGGGTCTGAGAAGGATCTGCTGGTAGGCGAATAAAGAGGAGCTCAATTCCCTTTCAAAAATCAAGTAAGAGCATCAAGGCATGGCAGGAAGGAGAGAGGCGTGGGTACCCTAGAGCTAGAGCCGAACAAGAGCCGCATGGCCATCAGGCAGTGTCATGGCCATCCCTGGAGCAGCGGAACTGTTACAGCCCTATTTGAATCTGCATCTCTTTGACTTCCTATCAGAGTATTCTAGCCATAATGCCACCAGTTAGACATTATCCAGTTCCATTCTTTCAAAGCTGGCCTCACGGGCAGCCAAGAGATGAAAATATGTGGAGGCAGAAAAACGTACACAAGGCAGAGTGTTTGGTTCTGTGAGATAGCTGCCACCATGAAAGGGTTTGTGGAAGCCTAGAATACGGGTCTCCTGCTCCCTAACCATTCAGCTATTGGAGCTAAAACACATTGGGAGGCCCCTCCTTCTCTTGTGTCTAACACCTGATAGTCTTGACTTTTTACCTGCCTACCACTTTGTAACTTATGTCCAAAAAAAGCAGGCACACATAGAATCACATACCTCTGTGGCCAGTGAGCGACCTAGTGTATGTGCAGCTTATGGGTGCATGTATCTACACTGCAGGGGTAATAGAAACACAAACTGCTTACATAGCTAGAAAACTGCCATTTAGTTGAACAAAGTGAAACAGAATTCTAGCTTAAAATCTGTAATTTTAAAAAAAGATGATGCTAGTGCAGAGATTCTCGATCAAGGTGTCACAGCAGCCTAGGATCCTTTTGAGGGTGCTACAAGGGTGCCACATCATGTTAACATTGGTAGGTGTACCAACATGATTCCAAGATAAACCCAGAGATTTCAAATAGGAATCCATAGCATTAGAAACATTCTGACCTACTGTGGTCTTTCTGAGTTCTTTGTAACAGAAGAATTGTTCTATTATTTTTCTGTAGTCAAAAAGAGTGAAAATTAGAGCTGGCATTTTCCAAGGGGTGCCTTGAGCCTAATGAAGGGTGTCTTGAGCCTAGTGAGGTTAATAACCACTGTGCTAATGTGTCAAGCATCTGAACCACATATGGCCCACAGAGCTTCTCCATCGGAAAGAGCATCAGTCTCTATATTTCTTAGCCTTCTCTGTGCATTTTTTAAAGAACAAAATATGGCCTCCTAAACAGTAAAATATTTATCACATTCACCATTCAAGGGAATTACTCCTCCACAAGGAAAACAAGACTTACAGCCAGGAGATTTAGGCTCTGACATGAGGCTTAATCCCACCTCTCCTTACTAAACTAAATTCCATCTAGATTTACTCTTTTCTTGCCGGTCATCCTTGCAGTAAAACAACTAAGACAGTGACTGTAAAGTACAGGCAAGCCCCGCTTAACGCAGTTTCAGTTAGCACTATTTCACTATAGCAATCATTTAAAATTGATACCTGAGTCTGCTGAGTGCTCAGCCAGTTTCATTACAGCGCTCAGTGGAATCGGAGTTTTGGCAGGCAGGCGGGAAGCAGCAATGGTGGCAGCAGCAAGTGGGGTGTGAGTGAGTGACAGTGATTTGGCAGGTGGGCATGAGGGCCCAAGGCAGGATGGCAGAAGTGTGGACCCAGGCTGGCACGTGGTGCCAGAGCAGGCTGGGGGGTGGAGACAAGTGGCGGCAACAGAGGAGAGGAGTGCAGCGCCCAAGCTGGAGCCCAGGGCCAGGACTGGCAGGGGCCCACACCCAGGGCATGGGGCCTACACCAGTGTGTGGGTCCCGTGCCAGGGCCCAGGGCCAGAACCAGTGAAAGCCCAAACCCAGAGCACGGTGGCAGAAGCACCGGTGCCCAGGCTGACATGTGGGGCCAGAGAAAGTGGGGGGAGCGGGGAGAAGCGGCAGCGACAGAGGTGAGGAGCATGGGGCCCAAGCCGGTGCCTGGGGTCAGGGCATGGGGGCCCACGCCCAGAGCGGGGCAGCAGGAGCGCAGGGCCCGCATCAGTGCCTGGCAGCAGGGGCCGGTGCCCAGAGCGGAGCAGCAGTAGCATCAATGCCCGGGCTGGCAAGTGGGGCCAGAGAGGTTGGCGGGCAGGCAAAGGGAGTGGGGAGACGTGGCAGCAGTGAGAAGCGGCAAGGGGGGCAGCGGGCATCAGCATAGGACCGGTGCCAGTGCCAAGGGCCAGGACCAGCGGAAGCCCTGAGCGAGGCGGCAGGAGCACAGGTCCGGGCTGGCACGTTGGGCTGGAATGCCAACAGGTGGACAGAGGACTTGGGAGAGGCAGCAGTGGAGCAGGCAGTAACCAATTAATCTGTATTTTAATTCATTTCTACGGGGAAATGGGTTTCACTTAGCACGATTCCGCTTAACATTCAGTTTTTCCGGAACCAACAAGCTATCTATAACTAATATAAGAGAGTAGGCACTAGGTTTTTTCAATGTTAGTCAATTGGCAATCAAAAGGAAATAAGTGGAGGCTGGGGCTGCTTTATGCCCAGAGAGAGATAATACAAAGGCAAGGAGACATTACTGGGGCTCCTGAGGGACATAACTGCTGAAAACATTTTCAGTCACTGTACAAAGTGCAGAGTTGTATCAGTAACATGATTTGTGGCCATACAGACTTGAGGAAGAATTGTTTTTTATGTTCAAAGCACCCAATGTTACCTGATATATCAATCATCACAAACGTACATGCCTACAAGCTTTCTGATCATTCAACAAGCTTAAACTCTGGTACCTGAAATGTTTAACACATTTTTTAGATCTGCGAAATGATTACAGGGTGTACCCGCCTCTGCTCTAAGAGGCGTTCCCGAGCCGCCCTCGCCCGGGCCCAAGATCTTGTGAGCCCGGGGCCTACGGGTGGACCTCGGTGGGTGCCCCTACTGACGTCAGGAGGACCCCTGAACTCCTCTGCCACGACTTTGAATGTTACTTCAGTGGGGGGTCCTCCCTTAGGGTCGCCACTAGGGTCGGCGCGTTTCTCAGCGGGTAGTCTTGGGGCTCCGTCCTCCCCTACCCCCCAGCCACTCGCCACCTTAGGCCCTGGGCCGCACGTAAGCCCCTGTCCCCCCAGCCGTCAATAGTGATCTTCACGCCAGGTGTCTGGCTCCCTAGGGCACCCGCCTGGCCCTTCTACCCCGGTACCTGCTCCGCTGTTGCAGTCCGCAATGCAGCCGGTTTCACTGCGGACTCTCTTATCTATAACACGATCGGTAGTTCTCCGATGCTGCTGCATCCTATGCGGCCGGATACCACACCGCTCCTGCTGCTTGGGAAGCAACTGGTATCCTCGCCCACTCTGATGCCCGTCAGTTCGATGAGCGCCTCCTCGGGCTCTGCAGTAGCCAGTTTCCTCCCTGGCTCTGCCTGCAGCCCAGTCAGCTCCCCTTTCAGCTCTGTCTCCAGTGCACCGGCCCCCGCTCCGCTGCCTCCCCCGCCAGCGTTGCTGCTGGCACTGCAGCTGGTTACTTCACCGGCTCTGTCGATAGCCGACGCGTTGGCCCCTCCACCAGCGCTGCTGCCGGTGCTGCAGCCGGTTACCTCACTGGCTCTGCTGGCAGCTGACACGCTGGCTCTTCCACCGGCGCTGCGGCCAGTGCTGCAGCCGGTTACCTCACCGGTTCTGCTGGCAGCCGACACGCTAGTTCTTCCACCGGCACTGCTGCCGGTTACTCTGCTCCCTCTCTCGGAGCTGGCTCTGGCTCCGCCTCTTCCTCTCTCTCTGCCGCCGCATGTGGCGGCTGCTTCTCACCTCGCTCTTGCTCTCGCTCACTCCTCCGGTCTCCTTCTCTCACCCACCCCGCTGCCTCGGCAGGGCCGCTTTTTGTTTCCTCCGGGAGGCGTCCTCCACCCCCGCTGTTCTGCCGCAGCTGGATAAACGCCCGGCTAATCACCTGCGCTGGCGTCCTCTGCATACACGCCTCCCCCGGCCCTTCCGGACCTGCAGGAGGTGAGTAGGACTCCTTGCTGCCCCGGGGTTCCTTTGGCGTCCCAGCTCCCCTGGGACACAGGGCCACATGGATTTGAGTATTATTTGCACGTGAAAAGCATCTATTTAACTGCATATCAACATTTTTGAAGAAACAATATGTACAAACTTCACAATTATTTCTCTAAGCAGAGTGTTAGTCTCAAATCCAGAAGAAATCAGAGTAGAGCTGCACCTTATAGACTAACTCTGATTCAGTTAGTCCATACAGTGCATCTCTACCCTGCCTTCTAACTATTTATCTACTTGCATGTGTAATCATCAGATTAGCATTTATAGTCATAGCATTTGCATGTGCAACTCTGGTGCAAAATGGCACAAACATTTCTTTGTGTGCATTGATTTTGTGTCTTTTGAAAAATATTGTCTATAAATTCTGAGAGACATGAATGCCAAAGAAACCAGTTTGAAGAAGAATATAGTTCAAGTTGTTTTAAGTTGCATGTGTAATAGTCACTTCCATTTTCTTTAATGACTTTTTTGCAGAACTATGTCAGAAGTACACATAAAAACATGATTTTGATCTCTGACCTTTACCGAAAGGAGGGGGAGCGGGGACAACAGTGACAGAAACTGGAAATGCTTACTTTTACAATGTAACTGTTAAAATCAAAGTGTTTTCGGTATGTGTCAGATTATTTGTACTGAATTAATCCAATTTTTGACATTGTGTTTCAATGACCTTGTGTATAATATCTCAAATTACTTTGAAAATCTACATTTAATTTTTTCTTTGAGATGGTCTCAACATATTCTCTCCTCTGAGATGGGGTCATGTGTCACCAGGATCTTTTAGATAGAATAATTGCCTAGGCACATCTATATATTCATGTAACTACAGTACATTAAGTTTAGTACTTGTATAACCAAGTACTAAATCAATGTGTAGTAACCACAAGTGTCAAAGACTCCACCTTAGAAAATTAGGGTTGGAAGCGACCTATGGAAGTCTTCAAGTTCAAAGCCTTCTCTGTAATAACTCACCTAGAACTATCTCAGTTCTCAGCCAGGACTTGCAAGGCTGAAATTATGGACCTTACACCTAAAGCTTGAAGAGCCACTTCTTATGCCATCTGCATTAAAGACTGTGAAATCTAAATTGCTGAATTTCTTAACTCCTTCCCACACTGATAAAAAAATCTTGCATTTTAGGAATAGGCTCTTAGTAGGGGTGTGCGAAGTGGGCCCTATTCGATTCAGATTCAGACCGAATCAGGGACAGTGATTCAATTAATTGATTCAGATCACTGGGGCAACATTGGACC
>NW_005842188.1:221682-222705 GCF_000455745.1 Alligator sinensis | reverse complement strand
GCTAGTAAAGCGACCAAAACGCTGGCTTGCATCCATAGATGCTTCTCAAGCAAATCCCGGGACGTCATTCTCCCCTTGTACTCAGCCTTAGTGAAGCCGCAGCTGGAGTACTGCGTCCAGTTTTGGGCTCCAAAATTCAAAAAGGATGTGGAGAAGCTTGAGAGAGTCCAGAGAAGAGCCACGCGTATGATCAGAGGTCAGGGAAGCAGACCCTACGATGATAGGCTGAGAGCCCTGGGGCTCTTTAGCCTGGAAAAGCACAGGCTCAGGGGTGATCTGATGGCCACCTATAAGTTTATCAGGGATGACCACCAGTATCTGGGGGAACGTTTGTTCACCAGAGCGCCCCAAGGGATAACAACTAGGTCAAACGGTCATAAACTACTACAAGACCGTTTCAGGCTGGACATAAGGAAGAATTTCTTTACTGTCCGAGCCCCCAAGGTCTGGAACAGCCTGCCACGAGAGGTGGTTCAAGCGCCTACATTGAACACCTTCAAGAGCAAACTGGATGCTTATCTTGCTGGGGTCCTGTGACCCCAGCTGACTTCCTGCCCTTTGGGCAGGGGGCTGGACTCGATGATCTTCCGAGGTCCCTTCCAGCCCTAATGTCTATGAAATCTATGAAAAACCAGCGCTACCGCACAGTACCGCCAGTGAACGCCTTTTTAGTGACACAACTGCGCAGTAGCCTTAGGCTACTACGTATTTAGTGTCTCATGTAGACACACTCCCACTTTTGGCAATGAGGATTTAGGCCAAACTTATAAAAGGCTGTATGGTCTTCTAGTTGCCAGAAGAAAAGGAGTATAGATTCCTTTTCGTCTGCAGCTGACTATAAACAGAAAGACTTTCACTGTAAGATAAGTATGCTGGAAATTTACAGCATTTTCTTGTCTCATTATCTTGTTTTATCAAAAATCATAAAGAATTGCAACAGTTTTGCTAATGTTTAGCTAATTTTAGGTAGATTTTAAAATTCTTTGCTTAGTTTTAGGTTCCCAGAGCAGCTCCAGCTCACAC
>NW_005842188.1:191686-221651 GCF_000455745.1 Alligator sinensis | reverse complement strand
CGGAAGATTTTGGGAAAAAGCCGAAGTGAGACATCTCACATTTGTCAGCCTGGATGGATACACATTACTTTTGCCAAATGACCCTTCAGAGAGGTAATTCTCAAATTATTATTGGGTACATTGAGCTTTTAATATGCATCCCCTTTCATGCCTGACATACCTGGTACTGGGATTTCTAGTTTCTGAAGTTAATCCATTGGATCCATCCTTAGGTCAGGACAAAATTCCCAAACTGTCTTTAGTACCTAAAACCTCTAAAACGAGCAAGTAGAGGCCTTTAGTTCCAAGTCTGGCACAATCCTTCAGAACCAAGAGAGTGAAATACTCTATTGATCCCACAACTGCTCAGGTTCAGTGAAACTAACTTTATCTAAATCTGTTGATACAGCCTCAGGACTTCTCTGCATAAAAGCACTCAGAAAAATTAATTCAAATGAAATAAGGGTGTGACCTGAAAGTAGATTAACTATATTGCTAGTTAAATCCCTGCAAAGACACTTTCATTCAGAATTAAAGTCACCTGAATTTGATTTACCTCACTTTACTGCATTTCACTGAATGAGTCTTTATAACTTTGGTAGTAAATTATTGGTGACAAAATAATTTATATGTACTTACATGTTCCTACAAGGCAGTACTTCTAAAATGTTCCTTTAAGTTCACTAATATGGGAAGATCAATATGCAAATCCAGCAAATTGAAGAATTGCAATTCCTGGTAAATAATCTCTTTGTCTCATTTCTTAAATCAACACAGATGTAAAAATCATGTATGCCATATGATATTAATATTGATGTTGGAGACCTGTAGATCCCTTGTTTTTTTCTTCCCATCATTCCTCGGAGTCTCAAGACGTGAAGGTGTTTTTTGCAGGTGGCTGAAGAAAGCTATGTGGGATTGACCTTGGAGGCCATCACTTTCTTTTTTAAGGTTAACACATCTCTCTTATTCACAGAAGCTAAGCATTTTATTTCCACAGGACACCCATCTCCTGGCAGCCCAGAAAATGAATTCAGGTCTCTGGCATGAAAAATACTAACCTGAATAGGCTGGAAGGGCTGAGATGCCCTAATTTATTTATCAGAAAGATAGTTTCGTACAAAACTTTGATTGCAAATGCACTTTTGTTTGAGGGTACTTTTCAGGTTAATTTACATCTACATTTGCAATGGTAGAACTTTGGGGTAAGACCTAAATAGCTACAAGGTATTTGGGTGCCTAACTCCTACTTAAACACCTAACTACCATTAACTCACTTGGAATTAAGCACTTAAATAGGAGTTTGATGTTTAAAAACCTTTTTCGCCGAAAGCCCTATCTGATCTGCCTAATCATGACACACTTTATAAAAGTAGAACTTTGATCTAGTGACTTGGCCAAACTCTGGCCCACTAATCACATTTCTGTGCACTTGTCCTCCTGTTCCCTGATCTCAGTATCAGAAGTGGTATTCTGAGGTACCTCACATGTATAAGACAAGCTCCTACTCACAGAGATTTCAGTGAGAGTAGAATTCATCATTATTTTAGAAAACATTTAGTAAATATTTAGCAATACATTTGGGGGTATTTTGAGATTAACTTCACTGCAAATGTAAATATTATACCATATAATTCTATTTTAGGGTTTTCTGTAGCACCTACTACCATAATATCTGAGCAGTGATAAAAACTAATCACTGTCTAACCACTCTTTGATGGCCAGTATCAAAGACGTTCCAAGCAAATTCAGTATTCACATCAAACACATCAAATATCAGAGGTGGCACCACAACTGAAAGCTATAAGCAAACAATTATAAATTACCTGCAGATGTCTGTTGCAGGTCACAGCCAAGACACCTGGCTGAGTACTTCTGAAAAGACCCTAAGTCCTAGAATGTGGATAAAATCTGTGTTTCCAACTTTCAACCACACGCTAAAAAGTTATTAAATAACATTATTTTTTGGTACAAAGCACCATGACTCAACATAAGTATCCACCCTTCAAAAATATTACTATATAAGACTGGACACAATACAATGGCTTTCAGTGGCAAGCAAAAAATTTACAAAGACTCCTAGATTTCATAAAAGAAACCTGGAACAAAAAGTTTGAGAAAAACCAAGAACAATGTATGCTGATTTGTATTCAAAGCTTAGTTGGTTTCAATCAGAGATCCATGTCTGAAATGATAGCAGGATTAGACTTTTTTTTTAATGTTACTATGAATCGGCCTCCATAAACATGTTTTGTTCTTCTTTGTCCCTTTACTCATCACTTTTGTAATAACACATGTGGCTCAGCTATTCAGTTGAGCCTAGTGAACACCACTAAATTTTAACTGTGTCCATATTCAAAGCAGAACCCTGTTTTCCATTGACAGTTACACCTGTCTGACAAGCAGAATCAGGCTTCTGTCACCATCCAGCAGCCATCAGGAGGCATGTGTAGAAACTCTCTGACACCTTCTGCCAGCATTTATAGTCCCATTGGTAACTGATACCTTCCCAGAGTGCATTTTGTGTCCTGACAACACAGCTGCTGCAGGGAAGCTGTTCAGAGCTGCCAGAAGCTCATGTGTAATGGTGTATTCTGGGAACTTGTCAGTGGTGGTTCTTATCTAGCATCTTAATGTCTGCTGGCAGAGGCAGGTAAGTATAGATAAGGCCTTGAGCTATAATAAAGCGGGTAATTAAATTGTTAAAATAAAGCTAATATTTTGTGTTGATCAATGTACCAGTAATGACTTTTAAATGTCCTTTTGCACACACAGTATTTGGTAACTAACAAGATTCCTTCTTTTCATAAGACAAACTTTATAAAGACAGCCCAACTGTCCACTGTCACTATTTATTAACGTGTGGAGTTCCACCAGTGTGAGAGACAATTAACAGACCTGAAGAAAACGAGGTCACTGCCCCAAGGAGATATCAGCCTGAGTAACCAACATACAAACCAGGATAGGGAATGGTAATAAAGAGATATGTGAATGTACACTGCGCATGTAAACGCATTTACGTTTGGATTATTTTTTTCATTCACCTATTTGCTTTTCTTTCTGGAAAAGAGCTAGGAGTCATAGGCCTCTTGGAAGAAGCGTGTTTTAAGGATTATGTGCTTGTGGCAGAACGCAGACATGATTCTGTCCCTGGTTAAATTAAGAATTAGAACATAGAGAAGAGAATATAGAAGCAGCTGTTTCAGGAGCCAGAGAAGAAAACAGGAACATGGACTCAGGACTGTGACCTAAATTAGAAATCCTGAGGGGAGGAATGTATTTTGTTTCATATTTTAACTGTTGCTAGCTTTTTTTTTTGTAACTATGAGCCTAAAGATCTCTCTGAAAAAGATGTACCTAACTATACAGAGACACTATGGTAACAATTTACACATTAAAACAATGGAAAAGAGAACCTGCTGAAGTGGTTGATGAAGCAACACTAGCAATAACAGCTCCAGCAGTACTAACTACAGGCATCACAGCTTTAGTGGTAGCAATTTTGTGCAGCATGACCCAGATGTTCAACAAAGATTCATGCTGCCGGTCATAAAATGGAAAAATCAGACTGCTTGGAGAAATCAGAGAGTGGTCATAATATTTCTCACCCTCATGGGAGGAGAATTCCTAACTGAAATGGCATCCAAGAATTACCAGAAATACCAATGGAGTTTTCTGAATGGTCATTGCACACTGATTGTCTGATGACCACTGGATACTTACGTTGTGCCTATACCCTGCCAAGCCCTCCTGACAAGACCCAAGAAGTGAATTTGCTATCCACTAAGAAAATAATAAAAAAAGAGGCAATACACTTGATGGAGTACTTAATGGGATGTAGTCTGGACTCCAGGACCAGAGCCAGGCCTGGGAAGGCAGGTATCAGAATGTCTGTCCTGATTGACAAACTGCCAAGCCTAGGTGCAAAGGGATTTATGATTATGAGGCATTAACAGGCAGCCTAGCTTGGCCTAATTGCCTAGTTAGCCACACCTGTCTGGGGGCTCTGCCTGTAAGACTACCCAAGATACTAAACTAGCTGGCCACTGTCTGGACCTCCTGATTGGCTGTTGAGAAGAGCAGCCTCCCCATTTCAAAGTTCCACTTTGGCAGCAGGCTACAGGCCAGTCAATAGTTCTTCTTCAGGTCTGCTGTAGTGAGCCTCAGTGACCCTGTATGCCTGGTACTCCTGACCCTGCTTGGCTTAGTTCCTGGACTCTGGCTCTTTAGATTCCCCTTGGATCTGATAACTGAGTTTTTGACTCTTAGTTCACCCTACTTTGGCTCCATCTCCTAGTTCATCCTGACTTTGGAACCAGCTTCTGATTCCTGTGTCTTGACTTGGCCTGTAATTTGGACTCTGCCTGTGGACTTACCCTTGACTCTGGTAACTTGTCTGATTCCTGACCCCTGACTTGGCTTGTGGTTTGGCTCCTGTCCTTTCCCAGTGGCCTAACCATTTGGAAAAACTGCCTATGTCTGGCCTTAGTTTCTTTGTAGCTGGCTGAAGGTCTGGGAAGCTCATTTGGGAGTACCTTACACCCTCCAAACATGTCTGGGTAATAAGCAAAGGAGTAGATCTAAAGATCAGACTTATATCACCCCTGGGTACAATAGGAACCCTTTCTTTTTGTTTCAGTTCCATGCAGAGGAAGTTTCAGTTCCATCATTCTTGCTCCTGCCCATTTTGATGCCCCATTGAGGACACCCATGTGCTAATCTGCTACTTAAAGACTGCAAAGTTCCTCTGCTGTATCTAAGAAGTATCTAAGAAGTATATGATTCAGAAAACAACTTACTTTAAATTGAAGTTTGCCAGCAAGTAACCTCAGGATCTTATCAGATGCTTATGCAGGAAAACCTTGTGATGTGACAGTGATTTGAAAAGATATTGCACATGGCAACCCCAGCCTATTCTCTGCATCCTAGTTACAGTATCAGTAAATGACCATGCTTCTCAAATGACTGTGGCCACTACTCAAGGACTATTTTGCTATATGGTGTAAGGCCGCAGTTGAATCCAACTGACTGAGTTTTGAAAGAAACAACCTGGGGGCCAGGAATCTAAATTCTACCAGATTTAATGATAGACACATGAGGAGCTTCTTCCGTTTAAAAGAACTAACCATTTTATCTAATATCTACGACATAAGAGATGTGATAGAAATGTTGCCTGGACTAAGAAAGCTTCCTGATGATCCAGTAAGACCTAAAAAAAAAATTCCTAGAAGCAGGATGATTCAATCCCGGCAGTGGAAAGGGATCTCGGAATCTTGGTCGATGCAAAAATGAACATGAGTCACCAGTGTGACGAGGTAAATAAGTAAGGCTAACCGCACTCTTTCTTGCATCAATAGGTGCATCATGAGCAGGTCTAGGGAGATGATACTTCCCCTCTATGCGGCATTGGTCAGGCCACAGCTGGAGTATGTCCAGTTTTGGGCGCCGCACTTCAAGAGGGATGTGGATAACACTGAGAGGGTTCAGAGAAGGGCTGAGGGCCTGCAGGTAAGATCCTATGAAGACAGACTGAGGGACCTGAATCTCTTCAGCCTCTGCAAGAGAAGGCTGAGAGGTGATCTCGTGGCTGTCTACAAACTCATCATGGGAGCAAGGAATAGAGGATATTCTGTTTACTAGGGCACCCCTCGGGGTTACTAGAAATAATGGCCACAAACTAAAGGAGTAGATTTAGATTGGATATCAGGAAGAAATTCTTTACAGTGAGGGTTGCCAAAATATGGAATGGGCTTCCAAGGGAGATGGTGCTTTCCCCTACCTTGGAGGTGTTCAAGAAAAGATTAGACAGACACCTAGCTGGGGTTATTTAACTCTACATGGTGACACGTCCCAGGGAATATACCCTGAAGTAATCTGCTGGTGGATTTTTATAAAGTAACGCTCAAATAGCTGTTTGGTTACTCATGAGGTCATTTGTTTGGGTTGATGGTGTGGTGGACCCAAGTTCCCATTGCAGCATCAGGAAACAACAGCAAAGCAGCACACCCAGGAACAAGAGGACAGACTTCCAGGAAGAAGTCTGGTCTCTTAACTATCTTCTCCCCCCCTTGCAACTTACTGCTGACTTACATCCCAGGTGATTTTACTGAGCCAAGTACATTCCTAGAGTAAATATGCTTGAGTCAGAGATTGTACAAATATATGTTGTTGCTGAATTTGGTTCATTTAAATTCATGTGGCTGAGGCTAAATAAAAATCAATTTTTCTAAAAAGAATATACTAATGGAAAGAAAATATTGTCTGACTTACTAGGCATTTTTTGTTTTTAATTCTAAGTAGATACTGATGTGATTTATAACTCTAAATAGGACATTAAAAATAAGAGTTTGCATTATTTTACTAGGAACCATGGTCACAAATTTTCTAGAGGCCTGATTTTCAAAAGGTCTGAGAACTGTAGCTGACCTTAAATTGTTCAGCAGAAGCCAAAGGTCATGGCCAGATCAAACATAATTTCAGAAAGATCTAAGATATGATTCGTTTTTTCCTTTTTGACATCTTGTGTCTTTCAGTTTCCAGATTATAAAGGACCAGTTCTCCCACACAAGTGAAAAGCAGGGTTCCTGTACAAGGGGGGAATTTGGCCTAATAGTATATGTCTTCACTGAACACACTTCATGTCTTCACTGAACTCTTAAAGGAAATTGCTAATGTAATACATTAAAGTACTGTGTTTCATCCTCCTAGGGTGGTATTTTGATCTGACTCGGATCACAGCGTGGTGAGCTGAGTGGTTTCAGCCTCCAGACAAACAATATTGAATGATGAAGAAAGAGATGAAATCTACAAAGATAGTTTTTAGCTAAGAGGTTATGGGAGTGGGGGTTTGATGTGTTTTATGACAGAGGGAGGGGTTAAAAAACAACAGGGGAGGAAACCACAGCTGCACTGAACAGGCAGTGTGGAATAACCAAAAGGGTTGATTCTGTCAACATTTTGCCTTACGCTTCAAGCAAAATTAAACTTTAAATAAAATACCCCCAAGATATGCTAACAGTCTTGATTTTTAAATCCTGAAGCACAGTGAGACTGTAATACAACAATACTACCATATAGCAGTAGTGCTCAACCTTCTGGCCCCATGGGCCTGCATGAGTAGTGTGGGGCCAATCTGCAGGCCAGAGCCCACATGGAGTTGGTCTACAGGTGTAATCTACAGAGCCACAGTAGCGTGGGGCCAATCTGTGGACCAAGACCACACAGAGTTGGTCTATAGGTATAATCCTGCATGCCAGCCTAGCTCCACAAACCAGACTGAGCCATGGAGCAACGGTGGTAGGAGGAGCCATCTGACTGACAGGGGTCTGGAAACCTGGCAGTGAAGGAGGGGTGGCAACATTAACTGCCTCAGCTTCTAAACCTGTGGCAGTTAACAGTGCCACTGCTCCCCCACTACCCAATATTGGAACCCTATGAACCACCGACCCGAGGCTGAGCACCACTGTGCTATATAATATAACAAAGTTTAAAAGCTTCCATATCTAATTAGTAAGCCACTGCATGATGACTGTAAATATCAATGTAGTGTTGGTCCTAAAGCAAAAACAAACTCATGCTCTATGGTTTACTTCTAGTAGAGAATCTGTCTGTGGGGTTTCTAGACTTTTTTTCACTCAACTTCCTGAAAACTATGCTTCTCCAGTTTTGCTTCCAGAAAACTATACTTCAGAACTATACTGGAGTTCTGAATAAAAGGAAGAGGATGATGACGATCATGTTTGGTTCCATTACAAAACTGTCAGAGACTTAAGGCAGCAGAAGTAAATTGGAGTCAATACCTGGTACAATCAAAATGCTAGAGTTAAACAATGAAATATGATTTTAAAATAAATCATGCTAATCCCTGTGGTATATAATAATATCATAAACACACGATATGGTCTGGAATAAAATACTACAGGGGTAGATGACTTACACCCTAAAATCTCTGGAACAAAAGATGGAGGCTGTGGGGCTATGGCCTGTTCCTTCCTGTTTTTTCCCATATCAGGTAAATATCCAATCCATCATGGTGTTTAGAAGGGAGGGTGATTTCTTGTTAACAGACAAGGTGATTTTCACTTTCACAACGACTGTTGGGTGAACATCGTAATTTATCTTCATCCCTCTATCACTCAACTCCCCGTTTTGCTGGATACAGGGATATCCAGAAGAATTTCACAGACTTCATGGAAGTTTCTCCACGTTTGGGGCCTGATTGAAAACCAAGAAGAATTCTGGAATCAAAGCAAAAACAACCTCTGATTCCAAGATTTCGTGCCAGTGACACTCACTGGTGTCACTGAGAACAGATTATAAAGTTTAAGCTATGTGAGCAACTCCAGATCGCTATGCTTGGTAGTGGTTCCTGGCTGCTGTGAAAAAGGCCCAGCAATGGCCCAATTGCTGCTCCCTACCTTTTCATCAGCTATTTGGCTGCATTATGTACCCACACCAAGGAAAAATAGTTAAAGCACCTTCAACAAAGGACACCCTTCCAAACCATCACATATGGACATCCCCCTTTCTGCTGTAAACTGAAAGACAGTGTTGAAACAAGTGTATTCATGCCAAGATAGTCACTCTGTACTAGACAGAGCTGAGCTTCAAAGAATGGGAAAGGTCAATAAGGGCTTGCATGTACATATTATAAATCCCTATTCCAAGGGATGGATAAATAGTGCTGCTCAAGAGACTGGAGAAGAAAAGACACTTAGGTATGGGCTGAGACTTTCTGAATGCAATGGTTCCTCCCAGCTGTCATTTCAAGACTGATCTCTCACTCATTGTCTTCCCCACAGCTGCTCCGATTGCTATGGGTTTCCAGATGTAGAAGTGTGTCAAACTCGGGTCTCTCCTTTGTGTTTTTTCTATAACCTGGTTAAGATGTCAGCTTTGAGGCTGCTTCGCAGAAAGCCCCTGCCCAACGTTTCAGGTCTCACCTTCATCTGTTACTGATCTCTCAAGAAATTACACTCACGCACTGCACCCAACTGCACGTCTTTAACAGTTGGATCTGATCATTCAAAAGCATACAAAAGATCTTCACTGATGAAGAATCAGCGCTGTCCACCCAAGATTAGCCCAGCCAGCCCCAAACAGGGTGCTAGATTTCAGTATTTTTTCTTAGCAATACACACTTGTAACCAAAAGGGTTAATTATGTAATCCTGCTATGGAAAATGCCATCAAATAGCTGCCCCTTTTTTTAAAAAAAAGTTTTTTATTATTATGATTTAGTATCTGCAGAATTTACCCACAACTTATTTTTTCAGCTAAGACGTTATATTCAGTTTGATCACTGCAGGGGGAATTCCCCCACCCCCAGAGAGTGAAACACGGGCCTGGCTGCAGACTTGGAGAAGTGGGTTTTCAGCAAATGCTCAGACGCCAGATGACTTATCTCTTTTCGCGCCTTTTAGCTCAGGGCAGGTAAGGAAGAAGCCTGTTTCAGAAAAGTTTTCGTCTCTGCTGTAGCTGCTGCATGAAAGAATCACCTAAATTAGCAGCGCTTTAGCGGCAGCGCTCTGGAGCATAGGAGAAAGAAGGAAGGTCTCCGCGCTGCAGCTGCCCTGCTGCACGCCCACTACTTTCGCCGGTGCGGGTGTCTGCGGGAAGGAGATAAGAGCTGAGTGCTCCCACTAAGCAAACGTCCACTGCAAAAATAGAAAGGAGCTGCAGCTCTGCAAAAGCGATACTGCTGCGTGGGCTGCCGGAGCACAAAGCTTGCAAACAGCTTCAGAGCCTTGATCCTTCTCACGGTGCCCACGACCATTCACAGACAAAGCTGCTTTCCCTGCATGACACGGAATGATTGTAGAACTCGCTTTAGTCCTTCCTGAAATAAGACCTTTCCTCTTTACCTGTAGTGCCCCCTTCCCCCGCAAAAATAAATAAATAAACGCGTTTTGTAGGATTGATCCTATGTGGCTGAGTTTCTATCTCAACTAGGGATCCCAGACAAGACTGGAAGAGCTGGAAAGGTTTACACTGCGATCATTCATCCGTTTTCTGGGTGTAGACAAAGCCACTTCCCAGGCGACTAGAAGGACCCGAGCTGCGCCGTCCATATGAATTCACTGGAGAAGAAGAGGTACTTTCACTCGCCGATCTCCTGCTCTCGAAGAATCCCCGATCAGACTCGAAAGTCTGACATCCCCAGAACACACACGTTTTCGGTTTTCGTCTAGCAGGAGGGAAAACGAAATCAAGCCTTTTACTGAGCTTCCACGTCTTGCAAGTTTCCCCCCCTTTCTCCGCGCCTTCCAAGTCAGTTTCCGGTCAGTGTCATCCCCGCCTGTGCCTCGGGGACTGTCCGGCAGACTGGGAAGATCCTGCCCTCCTCCACGCGGCCACTTTTTTGGGAGCAAAAGCGCTGCTTGTCGGGCAGCCCAGCCCCCCAGGGAAGGAGGCTCGCATGCTCACTTCGAGCCCGCGCCGTTGGCTCAGGCAGACCCGACTGCAAGTCCACCTCGCTCCGGCTGGCGTTTCACCGCCGCCTTTAGGGGAAGCAGGATCGGGCCCCCGCTGAGTACTTCCAGCTCGCTGGCAGGCGGGTGATCGCTTTTGTTAACGCACATCCAGTCCAAGTGCTCGCGGCTATTGCAAAACTCTTCCATTTATTCTTAAGTTGTTTTTTTTAAAAGCACAAACTTTTTTTACACTGGTGCTCCAGGCTTTTCTGATCATCTGATTTTTTAACGATAGTGTTTGTCTTTCTACTAAAAGGTAAGGTGAGGCTAAAATGACCTGAACTGACTCTCGGTGATGCCCGCGGCGAGTGAGGCTGGGAAGAGGCGGCGGTACCTCGCTCCCGCGGCCCCACTCCCCTGGAAGCCAGCACTCGGACGGCTGCCGCACAGCAGCTGCTCACTTGCCCTCCCGTACCGTACTAGGAGGTGGCACAAACCCAAATGAAAATCTAAGCCGTTGTACAAGGCAAAAGGTCAGTGCAAGCAGCAGTCATCCCGCAAAAGAGGACTCTGCCGCTGGCTTCTGGGTTCATTGCATAGGTCCTTAGTTTTACTAGTGTCATTATTAAACAGATCAGACGGAGAAGGGGCAGCAGAAAGAGCCCCGCTGGTTCCACGGAAAAATTTGCGCGAAGTCGGAGAGGAGACGAAATAGGAAGGCAGTCCCAGGGCAAGTCACAGGAGAGAAAGTGATCGAAACGGGAGTTTTCACCGCGTGTCACAGCACAACCACAACGCCGAGATGCCCCGGTTTCCGGGGCGGAGGCTCTCGGTTGCTCATAGCTGTCAAATGTTTTGACTAGAGGGGAACGAAAAGGGGAGAAAAACAGTATTTCCGACTAGGACTAAGCATGATATCCATTGTATTCCTAATTCTTCAGTACTTGGCTGTTTAGTTCCCCTGGCACTTGTGGTTCAAGGCTCCAACAAAACTATTTCCCCCAAAAATGCCCCTCCGCTGGAGTGCTTTGGCAGAAACTCCTATTGCAGAAAAGGGGAAAGGAGTTTAAATAGGGGCGAGGGTCCTGAGCAAAACCAAAAGAGTTTATTCCCCCCTCCCCGCCCCCCGCCCCGGGATTATCGATGTTGGCTGGTTATAATCTTCATTCAATTCATTGAATGAAGCGCTTTTAAAAAACATCCGCTAATTTACTTGAGCAAATCATACGGTCAAGCTCGTTTTTGTTTCTGGTGGGGGTGGAGGGGGTTCAGTGACCACATTTGTACCAAAAATAACGATTTTGTTCCTGGAGAGATTCTGGTTCTTTGTTCTTACCTTCTTGGAACCTTTATTTTAAGTCATGTCCCGACTTAAAACCTTTAAATCATGTATCCTGACATTGTCACAGCAATTTTACACGAATGAAATTACACCCCGTCATTGTTACAAAGGTTTCAGCATTCCCATGTACACTTTGCTTAACAAAAGAAATCTCATCGAGAGCATGGTTTAGTCTCAACTTTTCAGAGATCCGATTTTATGCACATAAATCACGCAATCCTGGTCACACATGGCATCCCATGGCATCTGAGGAGAAAAAAATAATAATAGAGCTGGAATAATACAGCTGTGATCAGAGCAGAAGCCTCCAGACACGATCTTCTCGCCTAGGGGAGGCGAGGGGAACTGGGACCGGCTGAATATTGCGGCTGCCCGAGGGGCACTGGCGTGGAGATCCGTCTACTCCCCTGCAGCGTGCCCCAAACCCGCTCTCCCAAGCCCGTTTAGGGTCCTGGGAGCTTTTTCCAGCTGCCCTTGGGCAAGCCCCGCGCAGTCCTCGACCCTTTTCGAGGCTTTTTGAAGCGAGGTGTAGGTGCTGGGCTTCATTTCCCAGAGTCCCCCCCAGGTCCCCGCATCGTGGAGCCCGAAGGGGTTGAATGAACAGAGGAAACCCCCGGAAAACTCCAGCCATCTGTACGAAAATCTCAGGAAACAGATTTCGATCTTGCACGACTACCTATTTCGTTTCAGAGGGAGCCACTGGTGTGTCTGGTTATGTTGACATGGTCCCAAGGCAAACACTTCCAGCCACTTCACACCCTGTTCCTCTTTACATAATCTGAGCCTCTTCCTTGAACAACCAGTGCTCGCAAAACCCTCTCGGCTATGCTAGACATCTGGGGGTTAGGAAAAAAGAGAGGTCTGAAGTTGTGGTTTCCGTGCTAGCGACAGGGATTCCCCCCCTACAAGAACACGCAGGCGATTCAATTGAGTAGTTTGTCGATGAACAAACCTGATACCCAACCAAGTCTGGGGGTGTAAGAGTGGCAACCCCCACCCCAGTCCGGCTACAGTCGGACACTGATAATATCAAACGCGGAATGGGAAACACCGCTTGGCCACGTGCCATGTCACTGCAGAAATCGATCTCCCTCCACCCCCGAAATCACAAGTGCCATTTTCTCTTCTGGTTTCAGCCGTACGAAAATAGGTGGGGGCTTTCGATCGTTATACAGAAATCTCGGTCGTTTCAGCAAAAGAAGTGAGACTGAAATGTAACCATTCAGGAAACCCAGAGCCACTTAAAACTACTGGCACAGAGCGCCGACTCCAAGCAACATCGTGCTTCTCAGCTTGCTTAAAAAAAATAAAAGTCAGAATAATCCTAACAGAAGCGGAGGGGGTTTGATCTCTGTGACCCAGTTGGAAAGGGACATCAAGGACAGACAGGGACACATGTAGTTGTCTTTTGACAGAAGAAATCCGAGAGTTTGCGAGAAGCCCCAAAGGAAGGGGCACAGGGGTCGGCCCTTCCCCTCGGGCGGCAGTGCCAACGGCGTTTTTAAAACTAACCAACCAACCAACCTGGGGCAGGAATCACAACAGTTTCTTTCCAAAGGACGAAGTTGGCGAAGCCATTCCAGCCCAACTTTTTCGGCATTTTGAATCGAAATGGACGCAGAGTCTGCCCTACTTCCTTGGGACGCCCTCCCGGCAGGGGCTGAGCGTTGCCCCGTACGGATTAGTTGGATCGAACCTGTGCCAACTGTCCCTCGTTTCCTCGGGGCTCGGCTCTGCGGTCCAGCCGCGAGGCAGACCCGCAAAACACCCTTACCTCGGAGAAGGTGCAGACCGCTGCAAACCGCTGCACAGTTCGCCCGAAACAGCATCAAACAAAGGGAACAGGACACAGTGTTGGGTAGCGAGAGTTTTTGGTTATGAACTTGACACAGCCTCCTTACTTGTTAAGTAGGGAAACGGCATGGAGTAACCTAACAGCTCTTACTTGCAAGATACCTGTTATCTGAGCATCAGACAAATTGAAAATGAAGGAACAGCCTTTTAATGACCTCTTCGAAACTTGGGAGGAAATTTGTAATTTGCTGAACTCGGCTTAACTAAAACACCAGCTGATAATGCGGCACTGCACTGAGCGAGGTGCTCCGGGTGGGCGGATTTGTACTGAACCCTGCAAGTACAAAGGCAATTTGAACAAGAAAGCAGGTGGGAAGCGGGCTCCATCTAACTCTGGTTTATTTGTGAACAGGGGAGTAGCAACTATCGCATGTAGTGCTCGGAGCAAACGGTCGCAAAGACGGCTCCACCCTAAAAGTCCGTAGTTCAGTCAGAATTGGAGGGGGGACAAGTTTGCGAGTGACTCTGCTATGGCTGCTCATTGCTGACTCAGAAAAGCCATGTAGGTCACAACGAGTTTCCTAAAGTTACCTACAGTTGCAATAATTCAGCTTTTCTTTGGCGGCTACCACAGGGCTGCAGCAGCAGCTCTAAACGCCGGGGCTTTGTGCTGCAGGTCCAGCCCAGTTTCAGAAATGACACTGCGGCTAAACAGAGTTTTTGGAGTCTGCATGTCAGCTTTTCTTTTCTTTCTTTCTACTCACTCGTTCAGTCTTCTTGCTTTTCTCCTCCTTTGCCCATGTCCATCGTAACGATGCATTGTCCGAAAAGCGTATTTGAACGCTTTGCACCAATGCATCGCAGTCGTTTAATCTCCTGGGTTTTCAAGGGAAAAAGTAAGTGAAAGGTCTAGCTTCCGTCCAGCCCGTTGTGAACTCTCCCCCGGAAAGCTTATTCATTCGTGTTCTTGGGTTTTCTTCTTTAGCAGCAACAGGGAAGGTTTTGTGAGACGAATCAATCATATCTGCTAGCCAGAAAGCCGGACAGAGATCCACCTTTGGAAGCCGCTTTCACTTGAGCTCCCGCAACCTGTTGAGTGACACTGAGTGTTGTCTGTGCTCGGACTGGCTTGTTTTCGTTATTTTACTTTTTTAAACCATAACGCAGCAATACTACTACTACTAATAATAATAATAACACCAACAATGGGTCCTAGTGCCAATGAAAAGTTCAGCGAGGGTGAGCAAATAAGCAGATGCTGCTGAAAGAGCGGAGCTGGTGGGGGAAGGAGATGGGTCTCGAAGCGCAAAGGGGATAAGGCGCAGCAAGCAAAGGCAGCAGCCTCGGCGCACAGTGAAAGGGGGTGCTGTGCCCTCCTCTGGAGCTCCTGTTACCTGAGAGCCGCAGTGGATTCCCTCGGCCGCTCCGCGCCCGGCGGAGGCTGTGCCTGGCAAGGGGCAGATTTCCAAGGGAATCGGGACATTTTTTGTCTTAAGGAAAGAATACTAGGAAAGAAACCCGTTGCAAGTAACAGCAGCACCGGGGAAGAACTCAGCCGCCCACCTAGTGCATGACAGTGAGGGGAAAACACTTCCCCGCTGCACCCCCTGCACAGCTTTATTTTTGCTCAGCGCCCACCGCCGCTCCGCACCTCTGTGTGCTGAGAACAAACCCGGCAGCGAGCTCGGTCTCGCTTCTCGCCTTCGAGGCTGCTCTCGCTGCAAGCTGATCTCGAAGCGGCCTTGGTCCAAGCAAAGGAGTCCTCCTCTCTCGGAGCGGACAGTCCTGCAAGAGGCTCGCGGCGGCTCCGCAGAGGTAATCCGGAGGCAGCGGCAGTCCCTCGCAAACCCCAGGCGGTAGCTGAGGCAGGTTGAGACGAGTCCGGTGCCCGGCCTCCCTCGGCACAGCTCACACCCGCGGGCAAGCGGGGCCACGAGGGCGCGGCGCCTCCTGGACGGGCGATCGCGAGCCTAGAAACTCGCCAGAGCCGCCTCCGCTTCGAGCCTGCGAACCACGTCGATCCGGCGGTAGACGAGGCCGTGTCCCCGGAGAGCTGGAGCGTGGCAAGCCCTGGTGAGCCGGTGCGGAGCAAAGAGGCCGGGCTGGCTCCGGGAGCGGCGTACGCGGCCGGCCCTTGGGACCAGGCTTCGGCAGCCAGGCGCGAGCAGGCCCTCGGCTTGGGCTTGCAGGGCTCTTTGTTTACACGCAGTTCAGAGCCCCTGGCCTTAGGCCAGAAAAGTGCAGTTTCATTTCTTGGATGGCGGAGAAGCCTTAGAACTTCACGACTAGCTTTTCCTGCAAGGGCTACACGTTTTTTCGGGGTAAGCACATTCCCATTAACCCTTCCATCACCTCTCCTCACCCCTAGAAGCCAGCAAGGGAAGGGACCTGCCCCAGAGTCCCTGTGCACCTGCGGAGAAGAGAAAGAGCCTTGGGTCTGCCCCGTAGCAAAGCTGCTCCCTCCCTCCTCCCCCCCGGCCTTCCTCTGTTAGAGACTTTGCAAGGGCAGGTCTGTACCGAGCTCGCTCTGTACCGCCTCCGAGCTCGGCACATATGTGCATTCGCAGATCTGAGCAGGCAAGGCGATGGAGAGGAGCACTGCACTGCAGCGGGCATTGCCACGGGCACTTGTGACCGCCCCCGGGGGGGGCTCCCCGGCAGAGCCACTTCCCCTGCGGGTGGAGCGCGCAGTCTGGAGGCGAGCCCCGGCCCCTGCGCGCGGGAGAGCGGCTCCTCTCTGCCGCCGCCGTGCATGGCAAGGGAGCGCTCTGCAGGCACTGGGCAGGCTGGTTCTCCCCGGACACGTGATTGAATCCGATCTCCGGCGCTCCTCAATGGGGTGGCGGAGGAGGAGGAGGAGGTTGCCGTGTTGTGTACTTAAGGTCGCGTGTGTGTGCTGGGCTGCTCGCTCGCTCGCTGCCTCGGAGGAGTAAGGGCCACTGCTCCGCCTTCTCCTTTTCGCAATGTTGACGCAATCTATAAATAGTGGAACAAAAGGACCAACTTCCTCGCAGCTTTGCTGAAACTGCACAAAAAAAGGCAACAGGGGGCTTGTTATTTGTATCGATTTTTTCCGCTTCGAAAGACGAATCTGGGGCCGATCTCGCAAAGGGAAGCTTTTTTTTTCCTGTGGTCTCTCCTACCGCTGGCAGCGTCCTGCAAGTGGCTCTTTTGCCTTCCACTGCGAAGGGGGGTTTATTTTTTTTCCTCCTCTGCTGACAGTAAGTGCCATTCAGATTATTTCTTTTTTATCTGGGGAAGGGAGGCTTCTACCTGCTCCGTTGCGAAGGCAGGCCCCCCCCGAGGAAATAAAGAGCCGCTGGGATTGTCAAAGAGCTTTGCCAGCGGGGTCCGTGGCACGGCGCTGGAGGGGCATGTGAGTGTGTACCGGGCCGCGCGCGGGGGCAGCGGGGCTGAGCCGGGGCTCGATCGCCACACGCCGAAATGGGCTGGAGTATCAAGCAGAGGTGCTGCCGCTTGCGGAACAAAAGCTGACGCACTCTCCAATATTCAACGGGCTTTTGTTAGAGGGGAAGTGCCTGTGCGCTGGGGGAGCTGCCTGCAGCAAGTTGCTGTGCTGGGAAGGCTTTAGGAGACTTGTTTACCGCCAGGGCTCGGCGGTGTGTTTACTGCACACACGCACCGGATTGGACTCTACCCAATCTCCTGCCAGAGCTGGAGACAGAGAAGCCTCCACCTCGGCATAATCGCTCCGGATTAACAGGCGGGGGATGGGGTGGGACGGGGGACGGGAGGGGCGGACGATTGAGACTGCCCTCCCCCAAGCTGCGCCGTGCGACAGGGGCAGGGAATGCGGGGCTGATATTATGCCCCCTTCCAGTAACCGGGAGATCGGTGCATGCAAAAGCAGTCACTGACCAGAGAGAGAATTACATCATCCCCCTCTCCAATGATGTTACCTTTCGAGCGCAACCACGGTAAGGGCTCATGGAGACATGACACTGCACGCACAGAGCGGGGCGGGGAGGGGAGGGAAGGGGGGGGCGGCGGACCCCAGCTGAGACCCAGGCGCACGGATCAGGAGACGGGCAGCCCCGGGCGCGCGCGCACGCGCGCGCACATACGCGCGCGCGCGCACACACACACACACACACACACACACACACACACTCTCTTTGACTGACCAAAGCTTAGTGTTTACAGTGCTCACACAAGCGTATTGTGACGTCATGTTATTGACAGCCAACCCCGCCAGCCGGCTCGGCCCGGAGCCTGACAACCGACTCTATATTAAGAAAAGAATGAAGTCACCGCCACCCTGACAACAGCGGGCGGCTCTTCCGCCGCCTCCCTCCCACCTTTCTCTCTCCCCCTGGGCTGGAGGAAGCAGCTCGGCAGCGAGACGAGGGCTCAGGCTTGCCAGGGCGCGCCAACCGCTGGCTGGGCAGGACGGTGCCCGGCGATTCCCCCTGGGCAGCACGGGGAAAGGAGCCTCTGCCCAGCCCCGCTGAGCAGGGGCCTCCTCCCATTGTGTGAACCCCCGGCCGGGAGGCAGCCGCGGTTTAGTTTGGCTGGGGAAGGGCCAGGCACCAGAGCCAGCCTAGAGCAGGAGCGAGGCAAGGGGCAGCCCGAGGCCTGGCAGGAGGCTCTGCGACTCCTGGCCCAACTGACCTCCTCCTGCACCGCTACCACCAGCTAGCTGTTTCCACTAGGGAGCCCCCAGCCCGGCTGGCCAGGGGCACAAGGCAGACGGCCGGACTCTCTGGGACGTGCCTATTCTCAAACCTGCCCTGATCTGTGAAGCGCCGGCAGCGCCCGGCGCTCTGGGGCCAGCGCTGCACAATGCCTGCTTGTTTGGTGTTGGTGCGGGTGGGGCTCGGCTTGCAGATCCCGAAGCAAACTTTTGACAGTCACACGCACCAGACTCTCTGCACTCCGAGAAATGGAGAGTTCTCCGCTGGCCCTGTATTTTTCTAACGCTGGGTTCTAAAGTACCCAGTTTCAGGTAGAGCCTGTCCTCTCTGCTTCACCTACCTCTAACAAAAACAAAACAAAACAACAAAAAAAACCCTGGCGAGCCAGGCTGCACACAGACCTGAAGAGTGATAGCTAGTCCCTTATTCACAACATGTCTGTCTCTTAGTAATGTTTGGGGAGCTGTGAAACATAAGTGCAGTGTTTCAAAAGCTCATCAAAGTGTATTAAAGCAGTTTAGCATTTAGAAACACATGCAAAATCCATCTTTCTGCTTCCAAATTTGAGAAGTTAAATGCTTGCTCCAGATTCCTTTCTACTACAACTACATTTCTAATATTTGACATGTTTAACTTGGTATTACAGAAAATGCCACGTTGGGTGGCTTACGTAATGCATGGCCATTTTACACAAATATTATATGTTCAAAATGAAATTTCACTTAGGAGATTTGTTTGATTTGCAGGCACACAATGCTTAAACTGCTCTTTCAAATATTTTATGTCCAATTAGGGACAAGCTAGCATACAAGGTACCATTCTAGCACAGATTAATTCAGTGAAATGTGCATTTGATAGTCTTTTTTACAGAAATGACAGGAACCAGAGGTGTAATGACACATTTTACTGGCCAGTCACAGTAGATCTTCAACAAATGACAAAAAAGTCAATCATTCCAAAGTTCAATTAGCAAATAAAGCAAACACTTCAAAAATAATAGAAAAAGCATACTGAAATAGTCCAAAATATAAACGTCTCATAACTTATCCTGCAGTTTTATCATTTTAACATTATAAGACTAGCAAAATATTGCAGTGTGTACCTATGACATATAAGACAATTTTTTATTTACACAATTTGTCAAAATATTAAAGTAGTACTTACCCACTGCAAAGTCAACAAATCCATATCACACTAAAAACAACAAAAAGTGTTTTACAGACTGAATGATGTTAATGGGGAAAAACAACTTTTTGAACTAATGTAGTAACCTAAAATACAAGCACTTTCCCAATGCAAAATTTAAGTAATATGGACTTCAGTTTAGTAGCACACATGGTTTTTAACTTGTTGATAGTTTTAGTTTCTTCAAAGTGTATTACTTTTTGAAGTTTGGGTGTTTCTATTTGTGCAGAAAATAGACTGCAAAGCTTTGAGCTCCCTACTGTTACAAAAGTTAAAAGGAAGCAAAGTTAAGCTGCTAAATCTGCAGTCTGGAATGAGTCAATAGTATCTCCTTTGTCCTGCTAGCTTTGTCTGTTATGTTGTATCTTTGCTCTATTTCCTTTAAAGAAAATGAGCATTTCTAGTTTTAGGGCACTACATTCTAGATATTTTTAATAAGGTCAAAGTTTTATATGCCTCATTGTTCTCAAAATCTTTTATTCCACTAGTATAAAACTGAAGTACATATGGCTTTTCAAACTATAAGAACAGTTGCCACATTCTGTCAGGGGTACTGCATTATCTCTATTAATCAAGTAAATGCATTTTTAGCATCTACACCAAACTGGGTAAATTATTGCTGTTTGCTTGGGAATGAGTCTTCTTAAGTGATCTAATGTGCATTCTTCCAAATAGTTCATAGTTGCTGATTTGGTACAAATAGATGGGAATTAGGACACAAAGGAGATGAAAACAACCCCTGCTGCTTCTCACTGAGGATTCCCTAGATGCAAGGGAGTCCCTGCAGGCAGAGATGACATAGCTTGCTTTTTTACAATGCAATCCTCACCAGCTCTGGCACAGGAGACAGAAAGTAGGTATGCTTGCACAGCACTACATTCCAGACATCTGGTCTGCTGAGGATCAATACTAGTTTGGGTGCTCTCAGCTGTATAATGAGACAAGTACAACCCCTGCCCCGATGGCTCCCAACAACTGTGGTACTTCACCGAGCTCTGGCCCAGCAGATAATCTAGGCCTAGAACAGTTCAGTCTATCTTTGTAAGTAGTGTGAATTGTGAATAGTATCAGTGTAAAATAAGATACAAAATAGTACATTTATGGAAACAAAAAGAGGGTTAATGAATTAGGTACTTAATGAATTAGGAGGACAGGTTCTTCAAACAAAGAAGCTGGCCACCACTGTCACTCAGTCTCTATTTACCTGAAATCCAGTCTGCTCTGAAACTCTGGCCTTTGGTTTGGTATTATGTTGTTCTGCAGATCTGTCATTCTCCCAAAAAAAATAAACAAATGTCAAAACCAAATAGCTTCGGTGAAGGTATTAGTGTTCACTAAATAAAATATGTGCACACTCTCTGTATTACACATGCCTATCCTTGCTCACATTTATAGTCCCATTTGTTTTAAATGTAAAAAAATACTGAAATTTAGAACTAGCCCCTCTAGGGAAAAAATAAAAGAAAGCTACACTGTACTAATCCATTGTGAGATTCAAAACTGTGTTTGCACACATATGGTATAGTGTATAATTATTAGTAACCTTTATATTGCACTTAAAATGCTCATAATTCATGATAGATCAGAAAATATTCTGTTGCTTGCTAAAAACAATGAGCCCAGTATTTAAAAGAGTTAAATGTACTTTTTTCTGACTACCCCAAGTATATAAGGATAAGTGGGGCATTCATCTGATGACTAATTTTAAATTACTGGTAACCCCCTAATCCCTTGCCTGTTTCAGACTTCCAGAATTTGTGCCAGTGGTCAACTGTGATGTTACAGCTACTATAATTCCAGTGAAAATTGTATCATTAAATGGCAGAAAAAATTATTATTTAACAGCCTGGTTTCCCCATCCCACCCCCGTTCTCTCAAATTTTCTTTGCAAACTCATGACACATAATGAAAGCCCTTGTGCATTAGCTCCAGGTTCTAGTAGGGCATATTGATAGTTGTAGCACTATAGTAGCTAAGAGTAAATCACTGCAAATTCAGAGCACCTAAAGCGGGGGAAAATGGTTTATTAAATTTAATTATGAATTGGATGCCCCTTAAGTATTATCTGGGGCAGTTGACATGTAAAACTTTTTTAAGTGCTGAATATAGCTTTAATTCTAGATATAGATACTAAATATCGTGCAAATCAATGAGATTTTGGTATTTGAAATAGGACAGAATCTCTCTAAATATTAAAACATGAATCAAATTATTTATACATGTGACTTATTTAGTGAAAGAAAATTCTAGTTTATTATGCTAGTAATACAGTGCTTGGAAAATCTGCTCTACAACTTCCCAGTTGAGAGTAAGATATTTTTTGGAGAACGTGCCTCAGGTGAAAGCATTAGTATTCAGTAAATAAGTATGTGCACACTCTCTGAATATCTGTATTTTTAATTTTTAAATAAAGTACGTTTCTATGCTTTTGATTTTGAAGATTACTATTGCTTCATATGTGGACGTTTACTGATGCTGAATTGTTTTCCCAGTTTTGCGCACAGACAATTCCTGACTCTATTGCACTCAGTAGTAGTAAAGTGAAATGAATAAGATTCTGAAAAATTGGACACTGCTTATTAACCTGTGGCCAGCTATGAAATTGCTAGAAATCATGTCAATTTAATATCTGTTGCTTTGCTTCCTGCTTCCTTCCCTGTGTTCCCTGACCAATCTTTTCCTTTGCTTACTACTTCCTGCCTGTCTGCCACTGTACTCCTTACTTCTTCCCCAATCTGTCATGTGCCACACAGATGCTGCCCATGTCACAGGATGCATCCATGTCACAGGATCTGATCTAAAGTATCCATGTAGAAATCTTTGCACACACTCTCCATTCTAGCATCTAAAAATGGCAGAATGGCAAATTTCTTGCTCATGGATTTAGTTCTCTAATTAGTATTGGACAGAAAATGTCTAGTAAAATGTTTAAGTCCTGTATTAATATTCCATAACACACTCACATGTATTGTACTATGGGCCAGATTCTACTCTGTTGGGTGCATAAGTGGACTTAGATGTCCAAGTGCAATTCTATTCTACCCTGCCTGAGTCCCTGAAAAACAGTTAATGCAAAAGATGGGACGGTCCTCTTCCTCCTTTGTTGCTTTTCTGAGACTCTGTCTTAAGGGTAAGTTGATGGTGTTTTATAAAAGCAGACACATTACTAGATTTTTAGGACTTGAACAGGGTAGAACAAAATTGCACTCTGACAACTAATAGGTAGACTAGAATCTGAGAATAAAACAAGCATCTGTCAAGGTATTAACTTTTCAATGATAACTGCTATATATATATAATTGCTTTCCATAAAGCTTTTCTACTGTATTTGTTTACGTAATGTTCTTAATACTGAGTATGTATACATGATATTACCTTTGCAGGGTACTTAATAATAGACAATGCAAAAATATGGACTTAACACAGGCTACAGAGAAGCCATTCCATTTTGGCAATTATACATATTTGTTTTTATAAAAAGTGAGTACAAACTGGGAAATTTCTAAAGGTTCATAAATGAATACTATTCATTTTTAACTTTGTAGGAAAGCACATTAATATACATGCAGAAACACTAAGGCATATTAGTTTTAATGACAAATTATATAATTATTAATAATAATTTTATTTCTACCACTCTGTTTTTTATTGAATCTTAACTTTTAATTTTCCCATTTCTTGGATGTTACATGTAGGTGAACAACTTTTGTTTATTAGAATCATTAATTTCACAAACTCTCCATTAGATGAGATTCTCTTGTTTGGCTATTACAACTATTGACTAAATATTAATATTGGAAACGTTTGGGTCCTACTTACAAACCTGTATTTACAAAAGAGGTCTCATTAAAATCAATTAAACTGTTTGCATGAGTACAGACTACCCGTGTATGTAAGGGCTTGCGGATCAGACCAATACTTCATTTAGTAATACATTTTAACTGACAATTCTGAGAAGTTTATTTTTAAATTACTGAATTTATAATATAATCCTTTTTTCAGTTTGGACTTTACCCCATCTTGGTTTTATAATTCTAATCTGTAGGAAAAATACAGCTAAAGAGCTCAAAAGAAAGAGATAAAAAATGACTGCCGTTATTTGAGTTCTGTAACTCCTACAGATTATTTTTCCTTACAAGCATTACAGCAATGACTCAAATGTCAACAAGAGAATATGGAAATGAGGGGAAAGCTCATTATAACACTGTAGGTATATATAGTTCCTGTTAATACAGACTAGATGTAACTTGGCCTTATATGTCTGCAAATGAAATAAGGGTGTGTGAAGAGCAGAGCAAAAGGATTCATTTTTATAGGAACAGGTACAATAACTATAACTGTGCACTCAGCAGTCTGAATTGCCCTTGAAACAAGAAAGGAGAAAAGGGACTGGACTATATTCCCTATTGCTCAACACACTAAAAAAAAAGGGGTATGCCACTGGTTCTCACAGTTTTTTGACTCCAAGCACCCACTTGAAAGACTCAAAGCACCCCATGGAAAATCCCAGCTCTTTGCTTTCACTTCCTTTTTTTTTTACTACAGAGAAATAATAGAGCAATTCTTCTGTTGCAAACACCTCAGAAAGACTAAAGAAGGTCAGAATGGTTTGATACTATGGATTCCTTTTTAAAATCATGTGCCATGTCACTCTTTTGGAGAATCACTGGTGTATGCTGTACTTTAAAATCTGATGTGATATGCACGCTCCTGTGCACTGAGGATCTTAAAAGACAATAAAATATGCAGTACTTTCCTTATAAGTCTGTGACATTTTTAGGGACATACGCAGATACAAATGTTAATCAACTTACCTTAGACAGAGTTTGGATGCTTCATGCTTATGTGGGTCATAAAAAGCATTAAATTATGATAACTCGGCACTATAGAAAAAGGTGACCTGCAAATATACAAAAATCAAGTAGTTTTAGTATATTTTGCTAAATATCCTTAAATAAACAGTGTTAATTAACAAATTAGGAATGTAATCATTAACCTTTAACCCCCATTGACTGGGATCCTTTAAAAACTTAATTACTGATCCAACTGACATTTCGAATTCTCTCCGTGATATTACATCAATGTCTAGATGGGGGAATGGTGAGATAGATGGAAGCTGAGACCTGATCCACCTTCCAGAGTTTCATGTGTGGCTTTTGGAAAAAATACTAAAATGCTTTGTATCTTGGTTTCCAAAAATATAAAATGAGGATAATTAACATTTTTGAGGAAAAAATTTTAAAAGTTTGTGAGACGTCAGCTAGTATAGTGATTAGGGTAACAGAAAGTCTAAGATATCCCAAGACTTCTATAATTAGGAGCATTTGTTTTCCTGGTCATTTGTCCTTTTATAACATAAAATTCATGAGTTAACCACATTCACTGAATGTCCCAAAGCTAGTTCAGCTGGGAAGTTCTAGAGTCAAATCTCTCTTTGTGAAAGGGGTTCTCCAGCAAGAAGTTTTGAAAGTTACAGTGAGTGAGAGCCTCACCTGTGCTCCTCTGTCAGCTAAAAGGGCCAGTTCAGTTTAAAGAAGCTCTAAAAAACCTCATATCTGGCCAAGTTAAGACTGTCTTAGTGAAGGAACTGAGGAAAACTGTGATAAAGAACTGAAGTTGGGAGAGTCCCTGAGGATGAGAGAGAGACGCAACACATATCGCTGCAGAGATTCTGGGGAACACTGTGGACCAGCCCAACACTCCAAGAAAAATAGCATAATTTAGGTTCCCAGAGCTGTCTAAATTTTGGCAAGGGCTATGAAGCAGGCCACATCTGAGAAGGTGCAAAGATGGCTTAAATTCACCTTAGCCCCAGTTCTACCTGGACCGTGAGTTTTCAGTTGAGTGTCTTAGAGGAACAGCACAGACTCTCACTCAAGGTGTCTAACAGAACTTTGAGAGATCTATGGATGAAAAGTGCTATATTAAAATTGCATATATGATGATTCTCATCATCATCACCCCTTCACCACCCAGATTACTGAGAAGTACATAAGTGCTAATGAAGCTCTAATTTACACTGAAACATCACTAAATGTAAAATGGGATCACCTTCCTCAGTATTTTAGAGGTACTCACCAATGTCACTTCTGAAGTATCCATGGACTTACACTAGAACTAATTTCCAATTTATGCAGTTTCATAGTTTCATAGTAGTTAGGGGTCAGAAGGAACCTAAATAAACCACCCAGTCTGCCCCCCCACCACTGGCTGGAGCACACGCTGGGATCACACGACCCCAGACAGGTATTCATCCAACCTCTTTTTGAATTTACCCAAGGTAGGAGCGAGGACCACTTCCCTAGGAAGTTGGTTCCAGATCCTAGCCACCCTATCGTGAAATAGTGCCTCCTAATCTCTAACCTGAACCTATTCTCCAGCAGGTTCTGGCCATTGTTCCTCGTCACCCCAGGTGCTGCTGGGGAGAATAGGGCTCTTCCTATTTGCTGCTGATCTCCCCTAAGGAGTTGTAGGCAGCCACCAAATCCCACCTCAGCCTCTGTTTGCTGAGGCTGAACAGGTTCAGGTCCCTCAGCCTCTCCTCATAGGGCCTGCCCTGTTGCCCTCCAACCAAGCGGGTGGCCCTCCTCTGAACCCTCTCAAGGCAGGCCACATCCTTCTTAAAGTGCGGTGCCCAGACTGGACGCAATACTCCAGTTGAGGCCGGACCAATGTCGCGTAGAGGGGGAGTATACCCTCAGTGCTGTTGAGATACCCTCATTATGAGATTCCAACATAACACAAACTACTGGTGTCATGCTTATTAGGACTGTGCGAAGCTTCAGTCCCTGATTTGATTAGGCAAAGATTCAGCCCAATTCAGTGGCCGAATCTCCGAATCCAAATTTAATCAGAAGACCCTTTAATCTCTCTGAATCAATTCGAAACCCTCTGAACCGATTTGGACAGATTCGGCAATTTGGACGTAGATACATCTTTAAATGTTTTTTCTACATACCTCTAGGTAGCAGGGGCTCTGAATGTTGTAGTGCTGGGGCAGATGCAGCGTCCCACAGAAGCACAGGGGGCTCCCCAGCATGCGTGGCAGCAGACCCGGAAGTGGACCAGAAACACTTCCGGTCCACTTCCTGGTCCACCAGAGAGCGCGCAGGGGGAGACCTCCCCCCGTGCCCCCCCAGCTCAGTGACTGGTGCCTCCTGGGTCGGGGGGGTACCCAGGGCCCCCCTGCGGCCAATCACCAGGCCAGGGAAGCAGACCTGGAACTGGACCAGAAATATTTCTGGTCCACTTCCAGGTTCACTGCTGAGCACACTGGAGAGCCCCCCTGTGGTCCTGTGGGACAATCCATGCGCCCTAGCACCACAGCGATCAAAAGCCACGCTGCTACCTCAAGGTATGTAAGAAAAACTTTTAAAGCTGTGCCTGTGTCCGAATCACTGATTCGCCGAATCAGCACCAAATCGTCAGATTCTGATTTGGCCAAATCGAATCAGGGACAGTGATCCAAATCAGCGGATTGAATCACTGTCCCTGATTCAGGCCAAATCCAAATAGAATAGGGCCCATTTCACAGAGGCCTAATGCTTATACTTTTCAAGGATCAGATTTTCCTCATTTCCTACTGTAACTGATCATATCTGCCAGTTTTTTATTCCATTGTAAATTGAACATTCTCATCAAATGGAAACGTCCATGGGGAAACACTTCCCTGTCTTCTTTGTTATTATTACCCTAACTGGTCTTTTACAATATACTGCATAAACAGTAATGACTGAAAACTCTCATAATATTGTTAAGTTCCTATTCTCTACAACCTTCTCTGAGCTAGTTATTGCTGCTGTTGTTGTTATCACTACCATTACTATTAGTGGTTGTGGTGTGGTATTAGAAAAGTCTACTTTCTCATACCCAGAGTAGAGTTTGATATGAAGTAAAGACTTCAGGCACAAGAGAATAGTAAATAATATGAAAAGATAAGATTATTTTAGGAGCAATATTGGGGTTATGCTGCAGACTGCCTTTTAAAAAATGATCCTGAATTGAAAGGAATTAAGGTCTTCTAAAATACAACTGTCACTGAAAGGGGACAAAATCAACAGCTTCAGACTGTTCAAATCAGTTCCATCAGAGTAAGGAGGACTCTGGACTTAAATCCATAAAAACAACAGCATATTTAATGAAGGGCTGAAGCTTTGCAGTATCTTTGATGCTATATGCATTAACAGCTATTAAACAGAAGAGTTGGGGATGCATCTACAACCAATGCTTGGGGGTGCCAGGGACAGTAATGAATAGGTCACTCTAGATCACTCTAGGTATATCCTGTTCATATGCTTTCCATCTAAAGTATCCATTCCTGCCACTGTTGCATACATTGTACTGGGCTAGATGGACCATTGGTCTGACCCAGTACAGAATTTCTTTATGTTCTTATGTTCTTTATCTTAAGATCTGAGTGTAAATTACTACACTGTTTTTGTTCCTGGTGTGTCCACAAGGCCCAAGAGCTGACACCTGTACATAGAGATGATTATTGCCATATCTTTTTGATATCCACATGAGTGGATCTAGGATCTTGAAAAGGGAGATGCAGATAATGTAGTACATCATCCCATATAACACAACACATATTTTCTCCAGTTAAGAAGAAATGAGATGCTTTACTAATATGCTGGGGGCCTAGGGCTATATTATTCCTTTTAAAATCGAAGCAAAAATAAATATAACTTTGTTGGAATGTGCATTAATTTGCTATTAAGTATTAAAAATAATGAACTAGGCAAAAATAATCAAATGATGCTGTTTCATTAGTCCTGTAGTCATTTGAGTTAAAAATACATCACTTTTTAAGATTCATAAAATAAAATCTAGCCTCCCTGAGCATCTTGCCAGTGCACCCAGTGCTTCACTGAAAGTCATTTCCACACCTGAGTTAATATTCACCTCAGTTAACATTTCCATACCTGAATTAATGCTTTTAGCTAGAGCTTAAAACAGTCTGCAACACTGTTAAGTAGGAGATGCTAATATTACCAGGAGCACCTGACAGAGCAGAATTGAAGAAGAAAAGATAGCCTGATTAGTGGAACATCAGGACCACTGAAAAGGAAAGAGGGTTTAGGAGGAATCAGGCAAATTATAATGAACCATGCAGTCAATTATTTCTCTCTGCTGCCTAAATAAAAAATTTCCTGTTGCTGCAAAGCAGTTGGTTTTAAACTCTGAGTGGAGTTCAGAAGTGGGTGCAACTGCAGCACTTCACACTCCTCTGGATCCATCCCTGGACAAATAAAAGTTAAGGAAGTAATTCACTGAAACTTCACCAGTTTCAACAAAGACATCTTTCAGAAAAAGCATTTAAAGTCAACTATAGCTTCTGTACGTAGATTAATTTCTAGATCAGAGAGAGAGAGACATCCACTAGTCCAAAACAGCTCAACTGAAGGAGGTTCCACATTGCAATCTTGAACTTGTTCAGGTGATCAGTAGGTTCAGCGCAGTTAGAAGTATCCAGGATGAATGAAGAAACATCTCTAAATTTCTTCATGTCAGACCATAAATATGAGAATATATCTGCTTTCCACACTCAGAGAAGAAAAGCTCTAATTTCTTGTTAATTTAAGGCAATGTGGATGGTGGCCAGGTTCCCCTGGATCTTGAAAAATCATTTGAGAAATCATTTGAGATCATCTGATTTTACCCAGTTGTTCAGCCAGTGTTTGATAAGTCAGCAGCTGAGTCATGTTGAGTTTGCCTTTAATATATGTTGCATCCAATGAAGAACGTAAAGGGAACTGGATCGTGTCACAACCCAATGATTTTGGTGCCTCGGCACGATGGAATTTTCCCGCCCCATGAGAGCCTCTTGCAAAGTAAAAGGTTTCTGTTGCAGCAGAAAACCCCGGTGCAAGAGAGTTCCCGCCATTTGAATGCAAATTTGTGTCCCGCTATTGGCTAGTTCTAAATTATTCCTACGTGGCGGCTAGTAATTGGCTTACTAGCCGTTTAAAATTTTGTGCGACTTCCGCCCAAGTCGGAGAACTTTGAGCACGCTGCAGAGTGCCTCTAAAGAGATCTGACTTGTGACTGAGCTGATCGATAGACTGATCACCTATCGATTCTTCTCCCCGTCACTGAGCGCAATCCCCGACGTACCCTTGTCCCGCCGGCTTGATTTATGGATGGATGAGCTAGCCTGAGCCCTGCCAGCTGGAACAACTAACATAGTTGTTCAGACGACCGGACCGTCAATGTCGCAGCTACAAGTGGCGTAAGTAAAGTTTTGCAACCCTTAAGCCTTGTCCGCCTCTCTATTCACCAGCCCGCCCAACGAACGAGTAATTACTAAATCACCTCGAGTCGGTTCTGGCCGTCCGAGACATGGTGACGAGGATGGGATCTAAGGGCACGGTGATAGAGAAGAACCTGATTGGGTGCTGCCCCTGGCGCACCGGGACCCGCCACGTAGAGAATGCCAATGATCTATGGGCGCATATCGCTTACCACCAGGCAGTAGAAGGGGATGAAAGAAATATTGATGGTTACTTCTCCGTAAAAAGAGAAGAAGCCGTAGTGAAGGAATGGAGAACTAAGCTATCCCTTGGGGAGTTTGGATGCATAATGGGGAGCGACCGGGTC
>NW_005842188.1:134685-186258 GCF_000455745.1 Alligator sinensis | reverse complement strand
ACATTGTCTGTTATAGGAGAAGACGGACTGACTAATAAACGAGGGGAGTCCCAAGCAGATGTTCTCCGATCAGACGATGATCAATGGTTGTTGTTATATGTTCAAGTTATTATATTTTGTGGTTTGTTAAAAAGACCGGTCTATAAAATTGTTTTTATATATATATATATATATGTTGGTTGTTAAAGCTTTGCCAGGTTAGTAAATCCCGAAACAAAGATGCCATATGATGTGCTCATGTGTCTAAAATTCCAGTTGTACTGTCGGCAAGGGGGCATGTCACAACCCAGTGATTTTGGTGCCTCAGCACGATGGAATTTTCCCGCCACATGAGAGCCTCTCGCAAAGTAAAAGGTTTCTGTTGCAGCAGAAAACCCCGGTGCAAGAGAGTTCCCACCATTTGAATGCAAATTTGTGTCCCGCTATTGGTTAGTTTTAAATTATTCCTACATGGCGGCTAGTAATTGGCTTACTAGCCGTTTAAAATTTCGTGCGACTTCCGCCCAAGTCGGAGAACTTTGAGCACGCTGCAGAGTGCCTCTAAAGAGATCTGATTTGCGGCTGAGCTGATCGATAGACTGATCACCTATAGATTCTTCTCCCCGTTGCCAAGCACAATCCCCGACGTACCCTTGCCCCGCCGGCTTGATTTGTGGACGGATGAGCTAGCCTGAGCCCTGCCAGCTGGAACAACTAACATAGTTGTTCAGACGACCGGACCATCAGCATCGCAGCTACAAGCGGCGTAAGTAAAGTTTTGCAACCATTAAGCCTTGTCCGCCTCTCTATTCACCAGCCCGCCCAACGAACGAGTAATAACTAAATCACCTCGAGTCGGTTCTGGCCGTCCGAGACAGATCGGAGACAACAGATGGAACTGTTGCAACTGTGATGGCGCATGCAAGCAACTGCTGCTATAAAAAGACGGAGCTGAACACAGGGGAGGGAAAAAATATTTGCAAATTCTAGTGAACTGCTGGTTTCTTTTTTCCAAATGCATTGACAAGTATAAATCCCAATATAGGAAAAAAAGGGGAAAAGGCTCTAATTCTGTGGTTTTCCTAAGTAGACATAGGATAAAATTGAGTGTGAAATATATCAGTCTTTCACGGAGTCTGTTTTTGAGATTACTATACCCTCCAGAATGTTTTAGCCCTGCCTGTGCCTGCTTTTTCCTCAGACCTGAAGAAGAATTCACTGCATTCAAAAGTCTAATTCAAACTATATAAGTCTAGTCCAACCATGCTGTTGAGCCAATGAAAAATACTGCTTACAAAAATAATTGCCTTGCATATTTTTGGTACCACCATGGCTACAACATCATTCCAAATATACCACCTCAAACATATTCAGGTGGTGGTATAGAACATGATTTGATATAGAAGGCTACCTCTTGTTAATCAAGTGTAGTTTTTTGTATACTTGATATAGAAGGCTACCTCTTGTTACCTTTTGTTAATCAAATTGTCAAAAAGAATGTTTGTAACTATCATATATATAATATTGCCCATAGAACAGTATCTGCATGATAGCTTGAGAATAAGGAGTTGTCAGAAGTTGCCAGATGGTTGAGGTTGTATTTTTTCATAGGAAGCATATTTCTGAATCTGTTAACTTGCAGCATCCTTTTGAAGGAAGTCCCTGTCAGGGTTCTAAGATCTTTGTTCTGTGTTAAGCAAGGTCTTTATAGATAACAGAAAACTCTTTTCCTAACTGTTTACCAGTGTTTCTGAGTTGCTTTCAATACTCATTTTTTTGTCCTGTTTGGACTTAGGACTGAAAGAATCAGATCAAGAGCCAGGGAGAATTGATTAAAATCAAAGTGACTTATCAAAAAGAGAACTGGTCAAAGGTTTAATGTCAGTAATAAGTTTCTGAAAGAATCAGGAAGAATTAGAGCTCAAAAGATGAATGGAAAACACTAGCTGAAAACAGAAAGAGAGGTAAAAGATAGGGAAGATGATACAGTTCCAACTCCCCTTAAAGAGGGAATTTTGACTCCTGACCTTTGCAGAATAATTGCCTCCCTGAGCTTAAGTAGGCATAATCTAGTAGTCTCCGCTCATAGACCAACTGTTTTTGTACCAATGTGGGTAAGAATCACAGAATTTTCCTGGAGCTCAGAATTTGTTATTATTGTTGTTGTTCTTATTGTTATTATACTCTAGGTCAGTACTTAGTGTGCTTGGGGTGGAATCAAGAAAAGGGAAAAAGACAGATCTTGGCTCAAAATATTTACAATTTAAAGTACAAGAGACAGACACAGACAGACAGGCAAATACAAAAAGACAATGGGATGATATTGGGTTAGCAGAAGATGAAATAGTCTCAGCACCCAGTAGCCCAACCACACTGATAATCATGCTTTTTTGTAGGGATCATGACAAAGGAGAGTGTTAAGGTGGCATCTAAAGGAGAAAATGAAGTGTCTTTGCTGATATTAACAGAGAGCTCCTCCCACATTAGTGGCAGTATAAAAATAAAAATAAACATAAGAAAGTTTTTTTTTGAAAATCTAACAATTGGTAATTTGAGGCAGGCAGGCATCATGGGCCAATTAGATGAGGAAGTCAATCTCTTAATATTAAATGACAAGTGAGAAGTATGGGGTAGCCCACAGAAGTGAAAGGCCCTGAAAGTGAAGAAGACAAGTAGTTTATTATGTGACACAAAAGGGCTAGTGGAGAAATGTAAGGTGAGAGAGAACGTGGTCAAAGCGACACACAAGTAAAATGGACCTTTGCAGCAGTATTTTGGATAGATATGTGTAGGCCAGAGCTACATTTGTTAATAAGGTAGTAGTAATTGAGTTGTGAAATTATGAGAACCTGGGCAAGAATTAAAATAGCCAATGGAAAAATAGAATTTTTACTTTCTCATGTGACTTTGAAAAGTTATTTTACATTTTATTTTCTTTGAAAAATACATTAGAAAAGTTGTAAATCTCCACAATACAATAAAATAATTATAAAGGGAAATTTTCCCCTTAGATCTATATATAGAGGGATCAGCACCTTTTCTGCATGGATGCTAGAGGGTCAAGCACCTCTACGCCTCTGTACTGCAGACCTGTGGAAATAAACTTTTCAGGTCTGGGACTCTTCATGTGACTTGACAGTTAATAGGACTTTGAATATTGGGGCCCAACTGGGTATAGGACTAGACTGGCTTTCTTTTCTATAGTAGGAATAATTCTGTTCAGACTCACCCACCTATTTCATTTCCCAAACAAAACCTTGAGGAAAGTCTGCCAGGGCAGCTTTGGTTAGTTTTAATTTCCTAGCATTTCCTTGAAGCTTTCGTTTTAAGAGGACATGAGCAAAACTGGTTCAAAGTCAGAATTTCTATTCCATAGGAAATTACAATATTGTGAAAAAGTCATTCCAGTTTGAGGATGAAGAATAGAAATTTCATAATTTCATGAAATATAAAAATTGTTAAAAAAAAACCCTAAAATTTCATTAAAAAAAATTCAAAATGTAAGTAATGCTGGGAGATTTATAAGTCATGTAAAATATACCTGTTTTCCAGCAGGTCTCTGCTATGTTTTCAAAACAGGACACAACTTGTTCATAGAATAAAATAACACAGATGCCAAACCTGGGGTTTAGTACCAAAAATATAAAAACACTAAAAGGGAACATAAAACCTGAATGTATTTTTTGCAATTTCTTAATATGTAGTTATATAATGCATATTGAAAAAGTACTATATTGATAATTTGAAATCTCTTATCATAACCTTTCACTTCTGAAACAAAAATGCTATCAAGCTAATTCATAAATGTAACTTCCAAAGACAAAAGACAAAATTGTGCCCATTAACATTTATCCCAATGTGTACAGATACTAAATGAATCTGGAATTAAAGCTTCATAATACACTTGATACAACAAAAAAGTACAATAAGCAGTTACATAGCTTAGTGGTTAAAAGTACAGCCAGCACTAGAAAGAATATAGTAATTAGTTCTTCAAGATGTGTTGCCTGCATGGATCCTGCAGATGCCACATTTTCATGAGGTTGGGCTCTTTTGGCCAGGAGTATCTATCAAGGCCATCCTTGTAATTTAAATGCCACAGAACTCCCCACCCAAGATTATAAAGGACCAAAAAAGCCAAACCATCCCTTAATTTCTTCTCCAATACAAACTCCCAGAGGAGCAGCTCTTGTAGTAGCATGGGAAAGGAGTGTAGATATGGAATCAATGCGGCCCATCAATCTTGAAGAACCACAGTTACTGTAAAGTAACTGATCTTTCTTTTTTTTAATGTTTATCTAAATGTTCCATTCTTGGTGATTAAGAATCAGTTGTCTAATTGGTTGGAAGTAGATAATAAGAGTTCTGCTTAATAAGCACAGAACACTTCAACCCAGAATACTAGAATCAGGCTTTGTAGTCACCACTGAAAATCAGTGTCTTGTAAATGTGTAGATTAAATTCTACATAGCTCCTTAAATTTAAGATATAGGAATATCCTCAAACATACAACAGAAGGTGCAAGAATATTAGTATAATAAGCTATAAAATGGCTAGGTAGACAAGGGTTCCCTTCAAAAATCTTGGGAACAAAGTGGGAAACATAACAGTGGCCCTGTATGGGGGATATTATACAAATATTACTGATAGATAGACTCTTATGGGTCCAATGGAAAGTCTAGCTTTTTTAGAGTTAGTAAATAGTTCAATACAGTTGGAAGCAATTATGTTAAGGTAGATCCCCCACAAAAAACCCTCTTCCATTTAGATTTTAAAATAGGCATCTGAACAACTTTTTTTTGAGGGGATCATGCAGGCAACACCTAGATGAAAAGTAGTGAAAAGTAATGACATTAGGGTCTATATATATATGATCTGACCACTATTATGGGAGACTGTTGAACTAAGCAAGTAAACTAACGGTGACTGCTTTGGCAGGTTCATTAATGGCAAAAAACTACACTTCCTTGTCCACACTGGGGTTATCGTAATCATTTATCTTGCCTTGTCTCAGTTTCCTCAGGACCCACGGTTGCATAGGGATCAGCAAAAAGGCATACACTAACTCCAGAATACACCGAATATGGAAGGCATCTATCAGGGTGTTTGGGTTTGCGCCGCCCCCCCTCCCCCTGCTTCTGTCTGACACTTTTTTTCTGGGCTTTTGTAAACAGGTTAACTTGTGGGCCCTGTAAGCATATGGTTTCATGACACACTGAAAATGATCTCACTCTCATGCCTGCTGACAGAATGCATAACTTACCCTGTCGGTCAGCACTGGGACTGGGGACCCCTGAAGAATGCCTTGTATTCCAAGCAGACAGCCCCTAGCTCTAGGATGTTTCTGGGGAAGTAAGTATCCTAAACGGATCCCAGGCCCTACCTGCCTGGTAGGTAGAGATGTGGAGTATCTTTTCCATCAATTTACCTAGGAAAGGACTTCTTGTGATACCATAACCATTCTGTTTATACAGCATCTGCTAAGTGGACACATTCATTTCAGCTATCTTGTACAAAGCATAGGTAAAATCTGGCATGTTTTATCACAGAAATACATAAAAGCATGAATCCTAAAATCTAAGACGTTTTGAACTGATATTCCTGAGTAGGTTTGAAATTGTTAATGAATTCTATTATTGTCTAGAATCTCTTTTTTGAGAGGTAAGGTCTTGCCAATCTAAAATTTAAGTGTGGTCATATAAGCCTTATGCTTGAAGTCAAAATTATTGTGAATATTTGTTAACTCTTGAGATCACTTTATTCAGACAGTTTTCTAAACCTTTGTTTTAGTAGATCTCAGGAGTTAACAGAGGGTTAGAAGGGACCTCAGGAGGCCATCTAATCCAACCCCCTGCTCAAAGCAGGATTGTCCATCTAAACTATCCAGTCAAGTAAATCTCTATCATGTCTTAAAAACTTCCAAAGATGAAAATTCCACAACCTCCACAGATAGCCTGTTCTAGTGCTTAACCACCCTCATAGTGAGAAAGTTCTTCCTAATATCCAACCTAAATTTTCTTGCTGCAATTTAATAACTTTGCTCCTTGTCCTATCCCCTGCACCATAAAGAATAGTCTATCTCCATCCTCCGTACAAACACCTGCAGGTACTTAATAAGTGTTATCCAATCCTCCCTCAGTCTTCCCTTCTCCAGACTAAACAATCCTAATTCTCACCGCCTTCCTTCATAAGTCATATTTCCCAGGCCTCTAATCATTTTTGTTACTCTCCATTGGACTCCTTTTAATTTGTCTATATCTTTCTTGAAGTGTGGAGCACAAAAATGGATGCAGTACTCCAGCTGTGACCTCACCAGTGCTGAATAGATTTGATTTGCAAGTGACATTCCTGTTAATACAATCCAGTATGCTATTAGCTTTTTTGCAACAAGACGACCCTGTTGGTCATATTCAGCTTGTGGTCTACTGTGACCTCAAGGTCTTTTTCTGCAGTACTACAGCCTAGCCAGTCCTTCCCCAATCTGTATTTGTGAATGTGATTGTTCTGTCCCAAGTGCAGGACTTCGCACTTGTTCTTGTTGAATTTCATTCTGATAGATTTTTTAACCCTTTTTTCCAGTTTAATCAAAGTCATTCTGAATCTTAGCCCTACCCTCCAGATTTTCTGAAACTCCTCCCAATTTAGAGTCATCAGAAAAATTGCTAAGAATGCATTCAGTCCCATCCTCCAAACTGTTAGTGAAGATATCAGGCCCAAGACAGACCACCCCCTTAAAGGGCCCTACTTAATACCTCCTCCCAAACAGACATTGAGCCACTGATGACCGCTTATTGAGCATAATGATCCAACCAGTTGTGAGTCGGCCTTAAAATGTTTTCATCTAGTCCAGTGACTCCCAACCTTTCTTTGCTACAACCTTAAATCCGGGTCGCAACCCCTGCCGTCGACTCGCTCATGCCCGGCAGCACCAGCAGAGCCCAGGCCAGGCCGGGATTACAGGGGGCAGCAGCAGTGAGAGCCGAGTGGACCATGTGCCAGGCGAGCCCCACAGACAGGAGGGGCAAAACGAGGGGCAAACCCTCCGCGACCCTGACTTGGGTCGTGCCCTGAGGTTGGGAGCCACTAATCTAGTCTATAATTCTTTAGCTTACTAGTGAAAATGAAAAGCCTTGCTGAAATCAAGATGGATCACATCCACTGCTCCACCCTCCCATCCACAGAGCCTGTCACCTTGCCTTAGAAGGAAGGCTAAATCGTAGAATCATAAAAAAATAATGCTGGGACCTTAGGAGGTCATCTAGTCCAACCCCCTGCTCAAAGCAGAACCATCCCCAACTTAGATCATCCCAGGCAAGGCTTTGTCTAGCCAGGTCTCAAAAACCTCCAAGGATAGATAGTCCACTACCTCTCTGGGTAACCTGTTCCAATGTTTTACTACCCTCCTAGTGAGAAAAATCTTCCTAACATCTAACCTAAACTTCCCTTGCTGCAACATGAAACCATTGCTTCTTGTTCTGTCATCTGCCACTACTGAGAACAGTCTAACTCCATCCTCTTTGAAAACCCCCTTCACATAGTTGAAGGCTGCTATTAAATTCCCTTTCAGTCTCCTCTTCTCTAAACTAAATAAGCCCAGTTCCCCCAGCCTGTCCTCATAAATTATGTACCCCAGCCCCTTCACCATTTTCATTGCCCTCCGCTGGACTCTCTCCAATTTGTCCACATCCTTTCTGTAGTGGGGGGCCCAAAACTGAACAGTACTCCAGATGTGGCCTCACCAGTGATGAATAGAGGGAAAGAATCACTTCCCTTGACCTGCTGGCAACAATCCTACTGATGCAGTCCAGTATGCAATTAGCCTTCTTGGTAACAAGAGTATACTGTTGGCTCATATTCAGTTTACTGTCCGCTGTCACCTCCAGGTTCTTTCTGCAGAGCTACTGCCCATCCAGTCAGCCCCCAGCCTGTACTGGTTCATGGGATTGTTCTGTCCTGAGCACAGGATTTTTGCACTTGTCCTTGTTGAATCTCATGACCCAATCCTCCATTTTGTCTAGGTCACTCTGAATCCTAGCCCTACTCCCCAGCATATCTACTACTCCCCCCCAGCTTGGCTAAAGCCTCCATTTTCAATGTATAAACAGCAGATGAAAGTGTTGGGATGTCCATCATCAAAGATGGGCTTTCAACCCTCTTTTTCTTTCAGAAAGTAGTAGAAATAAAAGTCCTACCGCAGAACTTCAAGGGGCTGTCATTCTGTACTATAAGCATAAAAGGGAACCCTGCCTCTTGTTTTGGTTTCTTAAGAACAAGGATCCTGATTTTCTCTAATAAAAAAAAATCCCCAATTTTGGGTTTTAAAAAAGTAACCTAAAATCTACATTTTCTATGATGAAAATGAAACACCACTCTCTCTCTCTCTCTCTCTCTCTCTCTCTCTCTCTCTATATATATATATCATCCTTGTCCCAGTGACTATCATCCCAGTATCCACCATATATATATGGTGTTTCATTTTAATCTTGGAAAAATGTAGACTTTGGGTTACTTTTTTTAAACCAAAAATTGGGGATTTTTTTTTATCAGAGAAAACCAGGATCCTCTGCTTATGAGAAGTGTTCCTGAACAGAGATGGAAAAGACAGAGGAATGTCAGGGGCACTGTATAGGATTCCAGTGCCACATTAGTCACTACCAAGGTAGCAGATCATTTTTTTATCACATAGGTGATTAAAACTGAAGTAGAAGATACCAAGGTCATAATCACAAAGGAATTCAATATCAATGCTCAAGGTACTGGTACTATGATCAGTATTTAAGGGGCTGGTACCAAGAGTGGCATGGCCTGCTAATAAGAGAGTATTATATGTAGAATCAGGGTATTAGAATGAACCCTTCCTAAAGGCTTATGGCCTTTAAATATACGTACAGAGAACAAGTTATATAGCTGACGGCCCTTTTGCCCCTTGCCACGGTTAAAGGACCTGTCACTGGTCTCATCTTTGTAGTTATGTTCCTTTCTGCTCTGTCAGACTTTCACGTCAATGTTGTGGTGGATGAAAGAAACCCAGGAGTTTAGAGCCGCCCAGCTGACTAAGAAGAGACCCTGACTCAGTGCCCTGGAACCTGGTTGTTGCTCTCTAATTGGAGTCTAAGGAGGTTTGCATTATTTCACAGAAAAGTTTCAGCCTTCCTTCCCTGACAGTAAAGATAGTCTTCAAGAAAGAGTGACAGATCTAGTACAGACAAAGACAAGGTATGTTCTTGGAGTACCTGTCATTAATGGGCATTGAAGCATCACATTGGGAATAAATATTAAATCCCAGTAACATAGCTTCTGCCATAATTCTAGAATTTCTATACAGCGGGTTATCTCATATGTATATGTATTTTGACAATGGGCATAACAAGAGAGAAATTACTCTGAGTACACTTACCATATTCTTATCTATATAGCTAAATAAATCACACAGTGCATACAGTGGTCAGATAACATATGAGTTCCATCTTGCTACCACAGGTTATAAGGAGCTGACAGTCATTGAACCTATTCTTTATGTTCTCAAGTTGGAGATCTCAAAGACACTTAAGATACAGACCTTGCTTAAAGGATCCTGCTAAAATGAGCTCAGTATATTCCAAATGAGCACTGATTCACTGTACAAAAATTGTGCATATACTTTAAAACACTGTGCTTTGGGCGAGCCAGCTGGAAAAATGGATAACCCATAGGTTGCGTTCAAAAACTGAAATCACCCATATTACACACAAACTTATCTGTCTTGGATAAATAACAAAATCTAAATTGCATTAAAATAAGTTATTGGGAACAGGGAGTTGTATATTTTTCTTTATATCTGTATATCCCCATTTTATTATCTGTTTGTATGGTGAATTAAAATCTCCATATAGATTCAATCTCACGAGAGACTGACCATGTCTACACAAGACACTTTACTGTGCAGTAGACTCATTTACTGTGCAGTAAAGCATCACCATCTACATGTGAAGGCACTAAGCGCACAATAAATGAGTCTACTGCACAGTAAATTTACTACCTGAGCACAAGTAGTACATTTACTGCACAGTAAAGTCAAACAGCATTAATTGCACATGCAGACGTACCCAACGTATGTTAAATTCTGAAGTTCATTGGTTTCATTATTTCTCAAATAGGCTGGTGAGAAAAAAAAAACTTTATTTCAGCAATCAGAATCATATATGTTACAGTGACATGGTCCAATGAAAGATATCACCATAAAAGCCTTGCCTTTTGCCTATTTCTTGGACCATCACAACCACAACACTCCAACTCTGCTACAGCAACATTTGCCCATCTATCATACTCCCCAATGCAGAACTATTTCCTAAAATATATTTTCTAGTATGTGTCCCAGTCTAATTTTCACTATCTCATGTAGTGCATTTATCACTTTAAGATATTATTAGGCCTTGCTGTTAGAATGGGAGAACAGTCTGAAGTAACATTTTCTGAATTCTACCCCTTTGCTTCATATTATATATTATTGTCAATCTACATAATTTCATATTGTTCAAATGTACATGTACATTATTATGCCTGCTTAACCACTTACCCAAAATACATATTTATTTTTTCTAACAGATCAAGCCCCATAACTGAACATAGCACTCTAGCTGTCTCAACTTTAGTGAGATCTGGATTATAATCCAAAACGCACAACATTGAATCATCATGCTAATAAATCTTAGCCTAATCTTCAGTAAATATTTTTTCTAGATAGTAACGTCAACAGGAAAAGATATTTTAAAAGTTGTTCAAGAAGAAAAAATGAATAATATTAAAATATAGTTTTTGTTTGTATTTTCAAATAAATATATAAGATATTCATTGCAAATATTCTTAAATTAATAAAAATGTTCAAGAGCAAGTTCTGTTAGCTTAAGAACTGCACAGTAAAGAACTATACAGTAACTTAACCTCTAGATAAATTGGTTATGGTAACAAAGGAAGTATATTTAACACACCTGAATTTTTCTCAATTTGTTCAACTCATTATTTCACAATTTAACTGAATTACTCAAGAGACACCTAAGGCCACAACTACAATGATATTCCAAACTTTGGCCCCATGGGCCAGATCAGTGACATGGGGTTGATCCGCAAGATGGATCCCATGCAGAGCTGGTAGATGGGGTCAGTCTATAAGTGCAAGCCAGCATACAGGGATCCAAGTGCATACCAGACTGTCCCTGCACACCCAAATGTGGCCACATGTTGAACCAAACCTACATGCTTGGATCTGGCCACACCCTGGATGTTATCCAGCCTGCAGGTTTCCCCACAGGTATGGAAATTTGGAAGAAACAGAGCAGCGATTAACACCGCCACTGATCCCTGTCTACCATGGTTCAAGACCATTGGGGAGCCCTGTGGGCTGGATGACAGCTCTAAAGGCCAAATCTGGCCAGTAGACCAGGGGTTGAGCACCCCTGTTCTAAGCTACTACAACTACTCCTTCATTTCCATGAGTACTCATGCACTCTGTTTTTAAGAAATCTTATTAAAACATTATATTCATTTCTTTTATAAAAGTATCGGTTCTATCTTCTACGTTGTCATATATTTCTGCAAAATCATAGTTGAGCATCACTGGTTCTCTTTTCTCTTTGCATTTATTAACATAAAAGTGTACTGCTAGGGTAAGTGGGTGATTATCATCCTTGTCCCAGGATCCAGTCGAAATTTCAACATGCAGTGTATTTAATTTATAGGAAACAAGATTAAAATGTGCACTCAGCTATTGCTGGCAAATACAGACTTCCAAAACCAAATATATCAAATTGACTATATTTCCCCTAAGCAGCTTTTGATTACAAACATTTTAAATCTTCAGTGGGCCATTCCCAGAGATACCTTTTCCTATACTAGCTCTCAACTGGATGAAGAAACTTCCTCCAGTTGAAAAATAGCTAAAATTGCAGTAAAGACAAGGGAAAGTTGAATGTCCACAGTTTCTGCCATCATGGACCAAACATAAGAACAAATATTCCACTTCATACATTTTAGTTAAAACACCCACTATAATGACTGCTTTTATCTTTAGAATACAAGACCATAAACCTGTATGTTTTTACTATTTCTCATAGTAAAAAAGATCATTCGAAAATATTATCATTTTCCCTCCAGAATAAATTTTGCTGCCTAAAAGTGTAAGTAGGTATGCTACTCTATACTCTGAATAGACAATTTAGGCAAATGCTAATCTTTTTAATAGTCCTGCTCTTATTCTCTTATGTCCCTTACTTTCATACATGAACTCAAGCATATAGGTTCAATGAAAATGTGTGATTCTGGGTAGAAACAAGAGCATGGGCATTGATAACTATACATATTTTTAATGTACAGATTTCCCTCATTTTCTGCGGGTTCTGCATGTGCAAATTTGCTCTTATGCGATTATCTTTTTATACCAAAAATTCGTTATATGCGAGGTAAATTCACTCTTATGCAATCAGTATGGTGGAAGCACACTGTTAGCTGGTTTGTGCAATGTGTTGTGGGAGTGATGCGCACCAAAATATAGTCTCCTGTGTGGATCTGTGCTCCTCACTCGTTGTCTGCGGCACGTGTTTCTGTAGTTGCCATCCCCATTATGGTAACATTCACCACCACACTGTGCTTGTGTGTACTGTCTCCTGTTGGTGAGTACCAAAATTGTCTTGTAAAAGTGGTAGAAATGGGTCTGGGGGGGTCAGTACAGTCGAGGTCTTGGAACGTATCCCTATTTGTTACATTGTAAAGTGGATTCCCTTTACGTGAATTCAAGTTATGCACCGTTTTCCAGGAACACATGCGCAGCAAAAAGCGAGGGAAACCTTTAGTATGTATGTGAAGAAAAATGAAAAACCTTAGAAATCTTGAACAGAAATCTGAACTAGATTTTTGGGGGGGAATTACTGACCAATTTCATCTACGGACTGTTTTATCAGAGCATAGAAACTGTACATAGATTTTATTACTAACTGCCTTTACTCACCATAACAAAAATCCTGTCTGTTACTCTTAACTACAAAGAGTAAAAAGAATCACTCGTGTTTTTATTTAGGAATCACAGACTTGCTGAGGTATTTTATCAATTAAGAAGAAAATTGTTGTTAGGCCAATGTGACTTAAGGGGAGTTAAATGTATTTTGGGGACAGAATATTTCCCAGTAGGATCAGCTAAACTACACATACCTGAAGTGAATGCATTAGACAGGATTAGAAGCCAGGATAAATGCACTGATAACAATGAAGCATCTTCACTTGCTGCAGATAGTGGTAGAGCAAGCAGTACAAAATACAGTAACAGAGTAATCTGCAGGACCATGTAGTGTTTTCTTCTTGTAGTCTGTGATCTGTAAATAAAAATTATACATGCATTAACTTCATGTGCAATCAAAGTATAATAGAATGAATAAAGGTATATACAACAAAATGTAAGAAAAAGTTCTACTGGAAAAAAGGGAATACCTTCTTTTTTGTTGATGCAAATCGAGATGAAAACTGTACATTTTAATCATACTCCAGAAATTATTTTTTAAAGAAGGAGCTTCTCTTTACATTTTGTTGTTTATTTTGAATTAGATGGACTAGAAGGAGGAGCAGGGAAAAGTTGGATAGAAGAGCAGCCTGTTGCCAGACAGGTTGCATTGAGAGGTAGGGGTCATGAAGAAAAATAGTGATAGTTATTCTCTTCTTCCAGAAAACGATTCCTAGAGTTGTTACAATCACTATACTCTTCTTCCAGACTGCTTTTCCAAAAGGATCTTTCGCACACGTTGTTATGTCGCTTCTATTTTCCACACGAGTTCCACCAACCCAAGATCTAATGAGCCACGGTATACCTTTTAAACACATATACCAATACCTTTTGAGACGCAAGACACCCATCCAAAACTTCTCAGAATTTAGTGACACCCCATTTTAAAAATATATTACATTATAATGTGAATATTATTATTATACTATTAATTAATGCTATTAATTATATACATACAATTAAATACACCCCTTCAGGCGGCTGGCGAGGAGTGCTCCCCAAACTCTGCTTTGCCCACCATGTCTGCTCCCAGCACAACAGTGGGGTCCCCACAGATGGCTCCAGGTCACTGCTGGGGAGTGGCAACCACTGGGGCAAGTTCTTCTCATAGTTATCTAAGGCAAACCATCCTGAACTCCAGCCTTGGGGCCCTAACAGACACCCTAGACACCCAGGTGGCAGGAGCAAGATGCTGGGCTACGCCTGCAGCACCTGGGAAGTATTGAGGAGGTAGGAAGAGTAGGGGGTGGGACAAAGGACGCAAGGCCTGGGAGAGGGGAGACAGCAGGTCAAGAGGTGCTGTGGCACAGTTACTGCCGCAGCCGCCATAGGACACAACTGTGCCATGTGCTTTGGTTTTCAGGAGGCATGCAGGAACCAAACTGATAAGCGACTGCAGCAGAGAGGCACACCTTCCTGCATTACATTGTGCAGGCATGCACACTCCTGCTCCTGCAGCTCTTCCTAGTTTGACTTTGACATGCGTGTAGGAACCTGAGTTGTATGGGGCAGTTTCTCCCCACAGTGGCAGTACTGGCATCGTGGCACCCCTGGCAGATTCGCGTAACCCCCTGCTTGAGAACCACTGATATATCCATTCTGCTGGAGCCTGTTTTGATTCTGCCAACATTTCTTGCTGGTTTTCAGTTTACTGTTTTTAGTGTTTAAATATGTAATTTAGAAATTTCTTTTTTTAGGTTTTTCAGCATCGATTTCACTTTCCTTATCATAGAATCACAGATATATAGTGCTGGAAGGGATTTCAAATTATCTTTCAGATCAAGATTCAGCAACTTCTGACCCATGGGCCGGAAAAGGTCCAGTCTGGCCTGTGAAGTTCCAATCCTGTTGTTCCACTGCCTCTGCACCTCCCTTGCTACAGCAAGGGAGAGTGTAGCCAACTAGCCATTCCAGGGGGAAGAGACTTCTAGCTCTCAGCCATGGCTGGGTCATGAGCTCCAGCCCTTACTGACAAAAGGCTTGTTCTAGTCTAGACCATCCCCTGCACTGAGGCAAGATCAAGTATACCTAGACCATCCCTCACAACTATTTGTCTAACCACACTTAAAACACTCCAGTGAAAGAGATTTCACGCTCTCTTCACTCCAGTGAAAGAGATTCCACAACATCCCTACCTACTGTATTCAGTGTTTCACCAAAATATCTAACCTAAATCTTCTTTGCAGCAAATTAAGCTGATTTCTTACTGTCTTGCCCCTGTGAACAACTGATTTGTCCTCTTTACAACAACTTTTTATCTCTCCCCTTAGTCTTCTCTTTCCCAGATCAAACACAGTTCCTTCAACCTTTCCTCGTAGGTCATGTTTTTAAGCCTCTCATTCTTGTTGTCATCTGGACTCATCCTTTTTTATGACCAAACCGTATTTTTTCTTGGCCTTTACTTTGTTCAGTACAGATATGTAACAACTTAACTTTGTCATTTACTAACTTACTTTAATCATTTTACAAATGTGTTCATTTGCTTCATTTTTTAAAATTAGAATATTTAAATTCTATATTAAATGTAGTGGTATTCTGTGGCTTATTACATACAATAGATCTACATTCTTGAAACAACAAAGAATATTTTTTCCATTTCCATATTCACATCCATGGGTATATTAACAGAACATATTTACTTTTCTCTAAGTATAGAACATTTAACAATTTTTCTTCTAAGTGTTTTTCTTGCCTCCCTGAACACTGAACAGTCATTTTTTGGCTCCCTTTTATTAATAGCACTTTGGATCTTCCAAAGCACTTTATAAATACAACCTCATAAAAACACTTGCAATGGCAGCCAGGAACCACTGTTATCACATCTACTACTGATGAGGAAACTAAGGTGCAGAGTGATTCTGAATTTGTCTATACCATAGTAGCAGCATGCCCCAGACAGAACATTCCCAAGTGTGTCCTGCTTGCACACTGGTAATGTTCCAACAAGGCTGATCCTGGAATCCTCAAAAGCCACTATCAAACATGACTGAGATGGTGGTCTTGAAAGCAGCCACAGAGGGACAACTTCAGAGCAGCCTCACCACCCTGTTTCTGGGTTTGCAGCATGGGGCATTATCAGGAATATCCCAGTTAGTGCACAAGCCTACATAGTTTATGCAGTTATCCAGAAAGTCCATACCAGGACCAAGTATAGAACCCAGACTTCCTCACTAGAAATCTCATGCTTGAATTACAATTCCTGTGCACATGCACAGGTCTGAACTGATTTTAATTAGAGTTAATGAAAAATTTTTCAAGGGTAGCAAGACATCCCTATAATTCGTATTGCCAAATCATTGAGGAGGTGACAGCATTTCATAGTTATAAAAATACTAGACTAACATTAATGCTTTCTTATGCTGAACCCTTCATTTGTTACTGTCTGATAAAAAGGGAACTGTGGATGAGATACGTTAGTCCATACATTCAGTATCCCTCCATTGCTGTAGCCAACAGACAAAACATGAATAGGCTTAGCTCCATACATTCATGTCTTTCCATAATGTAACATACTAATTTTTTTTCAACCATTTTATTAGTCTGTATTTTTTCTGCTAATTAGAAAGTTTAAGAATTAAACAAAAAATGCTCGAACTATTGTGCAATGATGCCTATCCTGTTTTAAGGACTAAGGGCCAAATTAGGATACCCTTATTCCTTAGGTCATTGATTTAAAGGAGAATACCTGGTGCAGGCAAGGCAATCATCCACTACAAAGGGGAAAAAAAGGAAGGTTTGACTCAAAACCTTACCCCTTGTCTCTACTGCCTAAGATGAAATAATTGTGTGTTCCCAAGTGATTCTTAGCTTTACTGAAAAAGATGTGGCACATTAAAGGTCAGAGCATGCTCCAGAGTCTTCTCAGATCATTATAATATAATCACAAGTTGATAAGTATTTTCCAACTCGTGCATTATTTTAAATAGGAGCTTTGTTCAACTAAAGACAGAAGTATTTTGCACCATATAAGAAAAGTCTGAACAAAGGATTCAAGATAATAAGATGCCAAGAACTGAACCAAATGTTACAGTGGTGGTCTTCCTTGATATTTGTTTCAGATTCCTGTGTTAAAAGTAGTCTTCTCTATTTTTACATGATCTCTTAAGCAAAGATGGTTTCCCCCAAGAATCAACAAATTATTTCCTGCAAATACCATAAAAACTTCCAGTAAACATAAACTAATGTGACGGTGACTTCTATGTATCTCAAGTGTCTGATCAAATCTTCTGAGACCTCCATTGCTTAATCCACTACAACACAAATTAGGGGAGCAGTCATAGGAGTCTTCAAACTCCACATTTCACATAACATGCTGAGCACTGGTTTAAAACTACACCTAGTCCAGATTTTCTGCCTCTCAGCACCTCTTCATTTACACAGATCATGCAACTCTACCCACAATTATGTACAGAAACATTTTCTAATAAGTGGCTTCTGCAGTTTGGTTTTGCTTTCTAATAGTCATAAATACAATCTATTCACGGGCTAGTTGCATAATGTCATCTTAAAATCTGCTAGTTCTAGCTAAAATAATCAACAGGGATCCTGGTTTTCTCTGATTTAAAAAAATCACTAATTTTCAGTTTAAAAAAGGTAACCCCAAATCCACATTTTCCCAAATGAAACACCACTCTATAGATATGTATATCCACAGAAAAATGTGGATTTGGGGTTTCTTTTTTAACTGAAAATTGGGTTGTTTTTTTTAATCAGAGAAAACCAGGATCCCTGCTAATCAATGTATCCATCTATAAATTATTCAAACACCATGGTATCTAGCTGCAGTCCTTTCCTTAATGCTGCCTTGTTTTTCTTTAAGTACATACTGTACTGGCTGGATTCTTGTTAGCAATTAAGACCTGTCATTCATATCAATACATATAGGACCTGATCCAATGCCAATTAAGTCAGTGAGAGTTTGTGTTTATTTCAGTAGGCAATGAATCAAGCCCTTAATTCCATTTCTATGTAAAATAAGAAACCTCTATGCTGTTGGCAGTCTATCACACTCAACCTGTTCAACTGTCCTATGTTTCTTTATCTAAAAAAATATATATTCTTTAATAGATAGAAGATTTAGAAATACAGTTTCCTAATTAATATCTTCAGGTCTCTGATATGCTAAAGTGTTTTCTAATGGAAAGTCCTGCTTCATACTCTAGCAGCTTGCTTTATTCTTATCTTCATTGTCTGCAATAACTCCTATTTTTTTATAACCTCTTCCCCTGCAACTTAAGAAATGATTATTTTTTCCCAAAACAGGAACTACAGTGTATTGACATTTTCAAGCAAGTTTAGAGTAACCAGACCAATATCCTGAAGGAAGCAGACAAATAAACTATTTGCTGTTAGGCTGTCATAATTTTCTCAGTTTATATTGGTGAGGTCATATGTGTTTTTTATAATAAATACACACTTTTTCTTCACAGCACAAGTTTAACAGTATAGCAAAGACCAAATAAATATATGTATTTTAATAATGTTCAACTAAATAAATAATATTATAATCTTTGACAAATATGTCATATTTTTCTCTAAACCAAATTACATGGGTAAAATACTAGTTTCTTATATCTTTGGTTACTATCTTTCCACATTTTCGTAGAATCTGTTGCTACTTCTATATGCAATGCCATAAATCTTCTGAAGCCAAAATTAATCACTAGCAGCATCATAGGTCCATACTGTAGGAATGATTTTCTGCCTGGAGCTCCCCATTGAGTTCCACATATGGTTGTCGAGAAGTAACCGTGCACAAATAGTGAAGCCAGGAACAGCCACTTAGTTTATCCAGTCAGAACCCCTGCATTTTTGCAGAACTATTTCTTTACCTATATCATTCTTCTTAATGCCTTATCTAGTATACTTTTGAATGTTTGTTAGTATGGTGCCTTTACTTTCAATTGTCAGTTCTATTTATCAGGAAGAACTGTTTCCTAATGTCTAACTTTAATTTTTCTTTCTGGGACAACAAGCTATTTCTTCATGATATCCAATATTCTGACATTGTGAATAATTCTTTTCCTACCTTTATACATTAACTCTGAATATACAGCATCATCAGCCCTCTCATTTGTATATTAGATAAATGTACTAATTTAAGAACTTCAGCTCTTTTTCATATGTACTGTTTCCATATTTTTTGCCTTCCTTCACATTTTATTTTTTCCCCACTATTTGTACATCATGAACATTTCAAACATAACCGTCTATAGCAGTAGTTCTCAACCTTTTTCGACTCGAAGCACCACTCCATAACTTTTGTGAATTGAGTGGCACCCAAATTAAGACATTGATATATTAAAGTGCTTGCCTCCTTGCAAAGGAGCTGGGCGTAGAGGGTGGAAGATCATTCAGGCAGGGACAAGCTTGAGTCTGTGTTTATCTACTTAGCTTATCTGCTTACTTCTTCACACCTTGCTTATCCCCTCATAGATCATGCACACTTCAAAGGATCTGGCAGCACTCCAGGGTGCCCTGGAACTCTGGCTGAGAACCACTAGTCTATATAGTTAGGGTGTGTTTACATTTCTACCCTGGACTGCAGCAGCATGGGACAATGGAAGCAGCACACAGGTTCCTTCCTCCAGCACCTGTTCCCTGCCTGCCCCTTCCCTGCAGGTGTCCCCCACTGGCCAGGAGCAGGCTCTGGAAGAAAGAACCTGTGTGCTATCACTGCCCCCACCTGACACAGACATAGAGAAGGCCTCAGAGCCACTCCCACCCTATGCTACAAGGAGCAGCTGTGTGGAAGGCTGTGGAACACAGGTTCCTCCTTCCAGCGCCTGCTCCCCACCAGCAGGGGACACCTGTGGGGGAGGGGAAACAGGCAGGAAGGTGGGGTTGATAGGAGGAAACTGCATGCTGCTGCCACTGTTGCTGGCTGAGCCCAGGTCCCCAGTCACTCCCCAAAACCCCAGCTGGAGTGGGACAGGAGTGGCTCTGGCCTCCCGTGACCTCAGGTGAGTCAGGGGCAACAGCAGCAAGGTAAGGGACAGGAAGCAGGTTCCCTCCCTCCTTGGTGCACCTGCTCCCTGCTCAGCTCCCCGATGTCCTCCACCAACCCTGGGGCTGCAACATCTCACTCTCAACCCCCATAATTTGAAAGGTGGTGTGACCCCCTACCCCCTTTAGTAAATCCTGGATCCACTCATGCTTCTCATATAGCCTAAACAGAACTTTCTATAACCCTTGAAAAAAAAAAGAAGGGCTGGTAAGATAACCAGTAACCACACTAAGTCAAACCATGACCTGAAAGGTAGTAATAATTTTACCACATGCTGGAAGACTGTCAAACTGAAAGAGTTATATTAATAAAAGAATCACAGTACTATATACTCCTGTTTTAAAAACTATAGAAATACGGAGTAGTATGCAGTGTATAAAATATCCTAGAAAAGAGCATTTTTTTTTATATCAGTGCTCAAGTGCTAACACTCTACTATTATTTCATGGTCAAAACAGCCATGACGAATATGCCACATGCAAACAGTCCTCATATGTCTCATGCATCTTAGGCCTCATCTTGTAGCTGGCTCCATGTAGGTGGAATCCTTCTGACTTTTATTAGATCTATTTCATCGAAACATTCATATGCTAACTTTTTCATCATAACTTTTTTATTTTGAAAAGAATACTGATCAACTTAAGTTGTTGAATTCCTTTAAAATTCCTTCCATTAGGGAGATAACACATAATTTATGTCTTCTTTTCAGAGATTCTGAATCTTCCATTCATTCTTTTGAAATGCAATTGCAATTGATCCAAATCTACAGTTTCAAAGATATTTAGACTTAGTGGAGGGGCAGTAAAGAAGCTGGTTGTGACCCTTTATAATTTTGGGAATCCAACTCTTAGCTTCATCAGATACTTTTCAATCTCTTTCTTAACTACCCTTTTATGTACTGTACATATATCTTTTTTAAATAAATTATTTTCTTCTTGATTCTTTTTAGACTGTATACACTACTACAAACAAAGGACCAAAAAAAGCAGTTTTGGTAATTTAGAGAACTGTACAAGCTCTTTTTGTTTTCTAGAGGTTACTTTTTTAAATGTTGTGTATATGCTTTAATATAGTTCTATAATGTAATATGTTAATAAAGTGTATTAGGCTTCCCCAAGTAGCATCAGCTTGTTCTGAAGAGTTTGTTGGGATATATATTTCCATTCTCTGACAAGTTTAAATGTAATTTTTTCAAACTGTTCTTTTTACTTCTTATTCTATTCTTACAATTATATTTATTCCACTTTTTTCACTAACCATCTTCCAACATTTTATACTTAAAAAAAATCTTATTCATATTTGTTGCAGTGCTACCACTGGACCAGGGCTTCCAATACTATTCCTTACATTCTCCTACCTTTCTTCCACTACCTTTCCATCTATAATGACCCATTTCTCTATCTCATTTCTTGCACCAAAGAATTGTGTGTTCGTGATCACCAGCTTCTAAATTTCCTCATTTCAGATCTATTATTTATTCTTCATTAGACAATATCATAGGACTGCATGGACCCTCATTGCTTCTTAATGTTCTTGTAATCCTACAAGAAACTGCCCTCTTGTAGCCTATTTTAGCAAACTTCACATTGTTTTTAATATAATTAAAATCGATTCATTATTTTTACATTTTCATCTACTTGCTATCAGATCCCTAACTAGTCTTTTTCACAAATCACAGAGTAATTACTATAAAATGCATACATCACTAAGTTCCCTAGGGTTTTTGCATCCGTCATTTTAGTCTGTGAAATTATTGTTTTTGCCTCTGCCATCTCTTTCAATACTTGCACACATTGTTTTTTCATTAATTTTCTTTCCTTCACCGGATCTGTCCTCTTGCAGTTATAATCTAGTTGTGTCTTACCCAGTCATGTCTGCAATGCAAATAAAGGACATTCAATGGGATTTTGGTTGCACAGGACTGGTCAGGATCAGGCCTGAAATCAAAAACTACATTTATGAACAGAAACCTCTAATTTTGCCTGATTATTTCCCTTAGGATGTTCCAGCCCTTAGGGAGAATGTGTTCCCACAATCATCTCAATGTACCAATATTCATTTGACTTCATGTTTGCTCTCATAAACTTTTCCCCATGTTTACATTCATTCAGCAGTTGATGATGAATCACTCCTATTTTGTTAAATATTTTCCAGATACACTTTGCCCCTTTTCTTTTCTTCAACTACTGAAGAAAACAGACATTCAGACTCCCTATTTAATTATTTATATTGAGAATGTAACCTTTCATAAAGTTGTCAGATGAAGTAAGGTAAAATGGTAGTACTAAAATAGATGTCGTATTCTTATTTTCAAATTGCAAATGTTTCTTTTTTAACTTTTTATCATTAGTTAAGAACATTAATGATATTGCTGAATGTGTAATAATAAAGTAAATTTAAACCAGGGCTTCTTTATATGTGTTTGTTTCCTGAACTATTCTTTGCTGTGTTTGTTATTCTCTGGAAATTGCAGGCCAGATTCTGCCATCCTGATTTATGCTGAGCAGTACTTTACACACTGAGTAATTCCACTGAAAATTAATTGGAACTGCTCCCCAAGTACAGTTTTAGGCCACAGGAGCAAAGATGATATAATCTGGTGCAATATTAACCAGAAAATAAATAGAATCAGATCCTCAGCTGGTGTAAATCAATGGTGATTTAATCCATGCCAATTTACACTCGTTGAAGATATAGCCCATATGGACCTAACAAATTTCGTAATTCGGTCTTTGAACCCTATCATGCATTATTCTGTGGATAATTTCCATATGACTCATTTTTCATGATGGAATGAATCAACTACAACTGATTCTAACAAAAAAAATAATCATTGCTGCTACTGCACTGTATGTGAACTCACCATACTACTCACTGTATTAGAGATTCCAAGCCTCCCCTGTTTCCTATTTCTTAAGTGTAATGCCATTTCCTTAGTCAGCAAGTCAAACTGGAAACACAGCTGCTTTTTTAATCAGCACCAGTACCAGTCATAGGTCTGCTGCTATTACACTTCATTTTCAGCCAGCACAAATGAAATCCCGAGCAACACTTCCAATATTCTAATTAGCCACAATTACATTGTTATTATAGAAATTGATATATTAGCACTTTGCAGATCCAGAATGTACATAACAGAAAAGTTCTGTAGCCTACTTGTGCAAATTCCATGCATCTTAAATTTTAAATGGTGCTTATGGCAGTATGTCTGTACTAAAGAACTGAAATGATCTAATGAGCAGTTAGCATAGGATAACAAGATATATAATATCTACATACTACCACAACATTTTTATTTTTATTATGTATTGTTGTTTTAGCAAACCATGGCTTGCCAAAATCTCCTGATTTTGCATTATGCTGCTGTATACCTACCATGTATTTTATTTGTTGCTTTAACTATTGAAATTGACATCAATAGATTAACAGTATTCTGCTTTCATTAGTGTTTCTTTTGAGTCTGTTTTCAAATACTGTCTTCTTTTAACTGCCATATCATTGTCAAAAAAAATCTTAGTTTTGCTTCAGTACAGGAATACCATCAGCTATCCCCTTTAGGATTTCTGTACTGATCACACTATTGTATTCCTCTTTAAATACGTTTATATAAATATTTCAGAGAATACCGGTGCAAGTCATCACTATTACACTGGTAACTAAGATATATTTCAGTTTTGGGAGTAAAATTAATTTCTGACTGAATGCAAGGCACTCTAATATCATGGTGATACATGTGACATAAAAGCTGAGATAAATTCTTGCTATTGATATGCATGTATTTCTTATATGTTATACTGGAAATGCCATCAAAAAGGCACACTCAGTAGCTAGCAGTGATGAAAACACACTTGAATATAATTAAAAAGGCTGAAAGCAGCATTTCAGACACATGGATATATATACAGGTAAGGAGGATGAATCAATACTGAAACAAAAGAATAGGGAAAAGGAAATATGGCAGGAATGGTACAAGGCATGGCACTAGGATGAAGTCAAGGAAACAAGAGAGAAATACTGAGAAGGAGACAGGAAATAAAACAATCAGTAGGAACCAAGAAAAGGCTAGTGCAGTAGGAGGAAAAGAAATTGTTGAGTGCGTCAGAATTTTCTGGTCAACATTTTTTTTAAATGTTCTGCTTTCATAAAGTGAACTGTGAAGGTCAAAAAGGCTTTAATATTATTTCTAGTGTAAAGATGAAAAGCCAAATCCAAACCAATCTTGTAGACACCAAACAATACTTAAGTAGAATTTAAGCACTTAAGTCATAACGTGCAACTCAAATTAACCTTGCTCAACAGCTACTTAAATGCCTAGATCAGTTGTTCTCAACTGGGGTCCCTCAAGAACCTGCCACAGGTGTTGCAATGCTGACACCACCACTGCAACAGGGTGAAACTGTCCTGTGCTTCTCTATTTTCAGTAGGCATGTTGGAACCACACTGAGAAGTAGCTGCAGCAGAAAGATGTCTCCATTACATATTCCTGCTACTACAGCAGCTTCGTGATCTGGCTCTACAAGAAGGGAATGGCACAGTTCCACCTGCCACAGCAACAGTGTCAGTGACCAGGGCACAACACCACCTTGGCCTGCCCCCTTCCCCTTTCTGGGTCTTGTGTGGTCCTTTTGATCGCCTCCTACCCCTCCCAGCATTTCAGTGCTCCCTACATATGGCATGTGCAACCCACGACATTGTCTTATGGCCCTGGGCTCAATATTAATAACATATTAATAATATTGTTTATATTGCAATATTTATAATATCTTTATATTTTTTTTAAAACAGGGTGCCACTAAATTCAGAAAAGTTTTAGAAGAGTGCCTTGAGTCTAGAAAGGTTGAGAACCACTGCCCTAGATAAATTAACTGCCTCCATTTTGGCCTGAAAAACTCCCTAGACACTTAGAATTGTAATACTACACATGCTAGAAGCAATCTAGTGTCTGCCTCACTCTCCACTTAGATTCTGTTCTAATCCAAATCAGTATGAAGATGCCTAAATTCCTTAGGGTTGGACAGAGCACACCTAGCAGTTGTTTGGGGTTGACAGCATGCATGCAGGTCTTTAAAAAATATAACCAGAAGAGGCAGGGGGAGTGATGTCCACTTTTTCCCTAATATCTTCATGGTAAGATCACTCATTCTGGAAGTGACAAATCTGGGTTTTAGGCCTATCTCAGCCTGATTGGGTGAAAACCTGTATCTCCCTCTTCTGATTCCTGTTGCCAGTATTTCCGGCTTTTAACCAGTGACTAACAAAATATATAAGTAGTTCTAGCAGCAGCAGTCAGAATCCAGGACTCACCCCATCCTAGCAGTGTAATATAACTATTAACCTATACAGTAACACTCCTTTTAATTTGCCTTCCTTCTGGTACCATCAATTTTGCACTCTTAGCTATCCAGAGGCCTCACTTCAATAGGAAGGGGGAATACTCTCTCGTCCAGTTGAGCCTAGCAGGCACTGTCCTGAAAACTGAGAGTTGTGGGTTTGAATTCCCTTAGGATGAAGAGGACCTAGAACCCAGGTCTCTTACTTCCGTATCTATGTGCTCCTATCACTAAGTCCTGGGCAAAAGGTGGGTGGTGCCACCATCTGTGTTCAGGAGTGAATGGGATATGCTGTGCTTTATACTAATCTCAGTGCTGCTATCATTAGGTATTCTGGCTCAAGGTAGGTGCCTCTCCTCTAAGCAACTTGAATCTTAGGACAAAGTAAAGGAAGTGCTTTCATTACAGCCCTAAGACAGATGCTTACACTCTAAGAAGGAGTGGAAGTTTATGCAAACCTTTTAGTTTCCCTTTTCCTATTGGTTAGCTGCAGGTGTCTCCCTGCTGAGCAACGAGGCCATCTGGATAGCATTTGGGAAGCACTAAGGGGGCCTATTCACGTGGTCCAGGGTTGCGGGTGGGGGGCACTCTAATTAAATCACCATCCTGTCTCTTGTCTTCCGCATCCCGTATTTCAAAATGGCCGCAAGGGTGCTTTAACTAAAGCTCATTCAATAAGTTTTAGTTAAAATGCCCCCGCCACTATTTTGAAATGTGGGACACTGAATACATGAGATGCTGCAGCATGCTGTAGCATTCTAATTAGAACGCACTAATCAGAATGCATCAGAGTACGTGTATAGGCACCCCAAGTGTCTTCATTCAATGTACAAGAGGCCTAACGTGTAGAGGTTGTGGTACCTGAGTAAAGGTACCTAGAAGATCAGTTTGGATCTGGCCTTCATGCTATATTATTTTATTTAAACTAAAATATTATACTTGTTTACACTATATCCTCAACATTTGGTTTTATTTTATAAGTACTACTGAATTGCAAGTTGGTTAGGTAAGTGATCCACCATACTTTTCTGCAAACAATGAAGTCTGGACATTTCAGTGGAAATAACATTTATGAGAGTGCCATATTCTGCTATTCTCTCTTCACTATGATGGTATTGTAGTGATAAAATACAATAACAATAATATCAGTATCAAAGAAAAAAGGTCTTCAAACTTTTATATATCAGAAGGTAGAACAATTCCCCTCAGTCTGGATAAGGAGGCAGACATGTATCACTCCAAGTGCCAATGGAAGGCCTCAGGGAAGAGTGCCACTATTTAAATTAAATACCTGACATAATGCACAAGTGGGTAATTTTGAGAATTGAAAACCATTACATTTTAAGCCCAAACTTAGTGTACATGTATGCACTAGTATTTTAGAATTACAAAATTCATTTTAAGCCTTTAACTAAATGTTGATGTTGATGTATATTTTAGTGGATGGTTTTGCTAAAGCTAAGGAAGGGGAAACAGTCCCTTCTGGATGTCTGATGGAACATAGTTTGTCAGCCTGTGGTACACGTACCCCTGGGGGTATGTGAGACACAGGCAGGGGGTACACAGGTACCCCAACACTCTCTCTCTCTCTCTCGCCCTCTTTTCCTCTCTCTCTCTCTCTCTCTCTCTCTCTTTCACCTTATTTTCTTCTCTCCCGCCCCTTCCACCTCTCAAAACTATGGCAAAAAATTTGGTACACCATGCACTGCTCAGTGCTTTAAATTCCCCAGTAATAATTTGGCATGGGTTCAGCCCTCCTAGCTTTGGCCAACATCACCTCTAGCCCAGGTACATACTCGAGTTGTGCATCCCTGGTGTAAAAGGTGGCAATCCTACCCACACCAGATCAGACATCTGTCATATCATGACCTTATATACACAGCCCTTCTTCCAACATATGGCACACGTTAATCTGTAAATATAAAATCCCGTGGAAAATTGCGTGTTGGGGTACTTATTAACATTTTCAGAAGTTAGGGGTACTTACTACTTAAAAGGTTGAGAAACACTGTGATGGAGAAATATATTTAGAAATTAACACAAGAAAAATGTAATACTTTTTCATTTTCATTAATGTCCAAATATGAAATATGTCAGTGATTTTTTATAATACTTTATGAACTCATGACAATATGAATGGCACTTTTCTAATTTATGTTTTCACTATACAGTAAAGGTAATCATTGAATAAGCACGAATATTCGATTATTTGGGCCAGTGTACTGTTGGATATACTTTCAAAAATGAAAGTGTCCTTCAGAAACAAGTTAAGATCAGTTATTACCCCTTAATTGTTTTATAATTATTTCTCTTTTAAGTTGCAAGCTTTGAATTAAGCAGTCTACCAGAATCTACACTCATTTATAATAATAAAACTGAATAAATTTCTTACTATCCCACAAAGTGAAAACCCTGGGGAAATTGTTCAGCATGATTTCCAGTAGACCTACTGTAAAAAGAGGTGAGGGCTTATAAGGTTGTGTCACTACCTGAATACTTTTCCATCTAAATGTCATGAACTAAAAGTAGTTAATTATGTATTTACTGCCCATGTAACGTATCTTTAAATTGCAACGTATCTTTAAATTGCATTTATTCATTAACAAATAACAATGTTTGAATTAAACCAAAGTAATTTGAGAAGCAGCATATTTGCAAATCTTTCTACTCTGAACAGAAAAAAGTACTAATTGACTTACCTGATTCTATTCCTACAGTCAGTTTGAGCTTCAGAACAGTTTGTATTATTGTACATTACTTCCATTTACCAAGCTGAACTGCACAAAAATGTCCAGGGAGCCAAAACCAGTTAAATCCTGCCAACAGATAAATATGTCAACTAGTTATGAACACTACTGCTTTCTGCTAAGTATATTTACCATGAGCCAGACCTCTCCTTTCTTGAAGCCTATTTATCTTGGTGTTTTAAGTGTGCCCATCACCATACACCAGGGTTGTTCCATCTTCGGCCAATGGGCCAGATCTGTCCTGAAGCACCATGTCATCTGGCTCACAAAGCTCCCTACAGGTCCAGAAATTTAGCAGCAGGGAGCAGTGCCCCTTCCTCCACTGCCAAATTTCCAGATACCTGGTGATCCCCAAGTCCTGAAGGCTAGACCGGGCCCCCTGATCCTAGCACACAGGGCTGGGCACGGGCCAGCTGGGCCCCTAGAATCCAATCCTGGCATGCAGGAGTGGTGCCAGGCCCCCAGGACCCAACCCTAGCACAGAGAGGGTTGAAGGAGATGGTGCCTGGCCCTTGGCACCCAATCCTGGCATGCAGGGGCAGGAGGGCACAATGCCAGGCCCCCAGGGCCCGATTCAACCCATAGTCAGGTCTAATGCCATTCATCTGGTCCATGGGGTTGAGCACCCCAGCCATATACCAATGTTTCATAGTACTTATTATATTTAATAATAATTCAAGTCATATTGTAAAAAACGTATGGAATAATATATTATCTAAGTCATTTATATTTAAATTAAATTGCATACTTTAACTTAAATATGACTGTTTTAAATATAAGCACTGTTTTTCATTTCTTTGTATGGGAGCAAGAACTAGAGGGAAAAAAAACTGCAAGGAAAGTCCCCATTTACCCTCATAATTCCTACACCAAGATCAAACTCAAAAGCAAATTCTGTTCTTGGAGGGAAAGTTAAGCACTAAGACTGCTTGAGACACAAATAACTGAAAAGGGGATGGGAAAGAAGCAAGAAAATAGTCACAACCTTAGATATACAGTGTAGGGGTATGAACACATGTATTGGGAGCCATTTTAAAAGGGCACTAGGTTTTACATTCTAATTGTTACATACGGACAAACCGGGAATGATACAAACATAGCAAAACCACTCCAGCTTTAACACTGCTTCATCCAAGGTTAACTTTGGAAGGATTCTGCTACATTTATATCATTTCCAGCCTGTCCATACATAACATTTTGAAATGGCTCTAAATTTAAGTTTGTCCATACCTTAAGGCGCTGTCAGGCTGCCCCAAAGAAAGTGCTCACGAGATGCTTCCTGAGACATAATCTGTCTCTCTCTCCCTGTAGGTGTGTATCTTTGTCCCATGCTTCAGTGTAGACAAGGGTGTAATTCAGTCTTATGTATAAAATGGTCCTTAATAAGCATGACAAATGTGCAGTCAGCTGGCTTACATACCAATTAAAATCAAAGTTATATCAGTTGGAATGTAATTAAATATATTTTAAAATCCAAGCAATGACCTACCTGGACCATGATTTTACACTGACAAATGTATATAACTATAAGAATTATATATAAAATGGATGTAAAAGGAAGCACCTTTCTAATGCAAGAATAAAACAATATGCACAATTTATAAGAGACAGTATTACTTGTTTAACAGGAACTTCTATAAGTCATGGCTGCTTTGCTTTAATTTCTCCTATAGTATGAACAATTAGATAGAGAAAATATAAATAACTGTTTTCCTAAGAATATGGTCAGTTAAGTTTTTTAGCCCTCAGGTCTTTACTGTATACCTTTGAAGATCTATCACACAGATTCTCTCCTACCCAGCAATGCACTCAGTTCAGGGAAGGTGGGGGGCAGGACCTGTCACACAGCAAGTTACACTTCCTAGTTTCTTAGGGTACATCTGCACCAACCCTGACCCATCAACATTTATTAATAGTTTATATCCTGTTCTCCTTTAATGACAAGTGGCTGTCATTTCCATAAAACTGTAAATCAGTTGTGAACTGGCATAATAAAAGTACACCCTGCTCCTTTCACTTTCTCCTATAGCAGTGTGCACGAAGGGGCAGTTTGCAGATAAGTTTCTCTACATCAGCTGTAAAGAAGCTGAGGGTTTGCCTGCATCAAGGAAATTTTCAGCTGGCCAGTTAGGATCAGTTTCCTGTGCACTGAAAAGGAAACAGAATGGAAAAAAAGGATTGGGGTGTATATTTCATAGTATCATAGTTGGTAGGGACCTGAGCAGATCATCAAGTCCGACCACCTGCCATGGCAGGAAAGAGTACTGGGGTCAAACAACCCGGGCAAGGTATTCATCCAGCCTCCTCTTAAAGACCCCCAGGGTAGAAGCCAGCACCACCTCTCTTGGAAGTTGGTTCCAGATCCTAGCGGCCCTGACAGTGGAGTAGCGCCTCCTGATATCTAGCCTAAATCTACCCTCTGCCAGCTTGTGACTGTTATTAATTGTCACTCCTGGTAGTGCTCGGGGGAACAGCGACTCCCTCAATGCCTGCTGGTCCCCTCTGACCGGTTTGTAAACACCCGCTAGATCCCCCCTTGGCCTTCTCTTGTGGAGGCTGAACAGGTTCAGGTCCCTTAAGCTCTCCTCATAGGGCTTGCCATGCTGACTCCTGATCATGAGGGTGGCCCTCCTCTGGACCCTCCATGTTGTTCACATCCCTCCTGAAGTGCGGCGCCCAGAACTGGACGCAGTACTCCAACTGCGGCCTGACCAGTGTCGCATAGAGGGGGAGGATCACCTCCTTGGACCTGCCTGAGATGCATTTGTGGATGCATGACAAGGTATGGTTGGCCTTCCTGACCGCATCCCCACACTGTCGGCCCATGTTCATTTTGGCATCAGTAATGACTCCAAGATCCTTTTCTACCTCTGTACTGACGAGAAGGGAGTTCCCCAGCCTGTAGGTATGCTGCTGGTTCTTCCTCCCCAGGTGAAGTACCTTGCACTTGTCAGTGTTGAAACCCATCCTGTTCTCATCCACCCACCCCTGTAACCTGTCTAGGTCCGATTGCAGCCTATTCCTCCCTTCTAGCGTGCCCACTTCTCCCCACATCTTAGTGTTGTCTGCGAATTTGAACAGGGTGCTTTTTACACCCTCATCGAAGTCGCTGATGAAGATGTTGAACAGTGCAGGCCCAAGGACTGAGCCCTGCAGAACCCCACTGCCCACATCCCTCCAGGTTGAAAATGACCCATCCACCACCACTCTCTGGGTGCAGCCCTCCAACCAACTATTTCTATATTTAAAAATAAGCAAGTTTAAATTTAGAAGGTTTATTGTTGTTTGTATAAAAAACTCATTGTGCCATCAATTAAAAAGTTATGCAACTTCCTTGAAAACTGGCTATTAACACCTTATTATTTTACAGTAATCATTCTGTAGGTATTTGAGCCAATCATATAAATTAACAGGTTTTATTAAGTTATTTTTATTATCTTTTTCATGTTTTACAGTTTGTGAATGAAAATTACTTACACAGATGTCTATCCTGTAATTAAAGGTAAAGTAACTGAATCTACTTTTCTACAGTTATATTTGGTTATTACTTGACTTTGTTGAAATCACTTAAATTGATGTTGATAAACTAGTAGATGTGCCCAGGATTCCTAGCTTAGTTTCTGCTTCTTAGTTTCTCGGTTTCTTTGTAAATTCTTCCAAATGGCACAAGTAGTGGTTTAATTGGTCAGCTCATTATGTTATCAAAAACTTTCTCCTGGATTAGCCTACTACTTGTACTTCATACTGCTTTTTGGGACAGGATGTAACATTAATAGGTACATATACTCTTCAGGGTTTGTAAGCACTCAGCTGTAGCAAAGATGTTTACAAAGAAATTCAGGCCCAGTCTTGGACCAATGATCTGTTGCTATTATGGGTTACAATATGAAAAAGACAATTAATGATTACTAGTAGCTGAAATAAACACTGTAAATATATATAGAATACAGCACTGATTACCCAGGAGCTGCTTATCCGGAACGTGGATTGACTGAAAGGTTTTGTATTTACAACAACAAAAATGTTGTGTCTACCAGTATAATATAAATTATGTAATGTACACAGAGGTCAATCCTCCCCTGGCCTTCCCCATCACTTTCTGACACATGAAGGCACAGTCAGTAATCTTAATCTCTCACTTCTCAGCCTATATTCACTGTACAGTACAGTAATTAAAGTATAGTTTTCAGCACTTCATACTGTGGTGTTTGATAATCTGGAAGTACTGATTATCAAGAATGAGGGTGACACTTATTATTCCAGATAATCAACACTGTAGCATTTGTGTATGTGCACCTACAATACATAAAATATAACAGAACTTTCATCCAATTTAATTATTAAAAAGAGCCAATTTTGAGACGACAGTGGGACAAGCATAACTTCTTGTGGGTCAATAAAATTTGAGATCTAGATTGTCTCCACATAAGTCACTTACAAAATCTTTACTTAGAAGTAACCCTGATGGTGTTTTTAATAGACAGACTGTTGTACAATAGTTAACCAAGATAGTAAAGCTTCAATTGTGCAAAAATAAATCCTTATGTAACAAATGGAAAATATTTTCTGAGGACTAAGTATAGAAAGCTAACATGCATACTCACTTGGCTCTTCTCCTTTCTCCATGTTTGATGTTGTTTTTCATACACTGTTTTTCACCTTTCCTTTCTGTCTGTGCAGGAATATCATTTCCCTTCCCTTCATGTTTGAGATGTTTCTTCCTTTTAAATTGCCCTTCCCCACTCACCTATGTTCAGTATACTAGTGAAGATAAAAAATGTTCTGAAAACCAGATCTCTAGAATACTGTAGACTGGATACTGGTGAAGGTACCCCCCAAGACCCTTAATTCTCATTGATTTCACTGGGGCTCAGCACTTTACCGTGCCCACCATGTTTCAGAAGTCAAAGAAAATATTGAGGCCTTTCTTATGTTGATTTTATTAATATCTGTGGAGTTGCAACTGATTTGAACCAGTATGATGAGACCAGAATCAGGACCCAAGATTTAGTAAATCTCAGTTTTCTACCAGTACCATTAACAAATCAGCATGGCCAAAGTGATTAAGAGCACCATTTAATACCAAAAGACAAGGCTGTCCAGCTAGGGATTTTGCATACTATATTTTGTTGTGAAATGGAAGCATCTTAAAAGAATCTTCTTCCTTTTTACACACACGTAAATTCAAAACTATTGAATGGATTTTTAAGTATTAACACGGATAAAAACATGTATTACAAAAGTATAAAGTTTTGAAAATACTGAACATTAGTACATCTGTAATGGAAATATATTTACACTATAATAACTTTAGAAGATAGGATGGGATTTAAATCTTAAAAAGGATTCTGCCTGGAGAGCAGACTATATAGTGTTCTTCGCAGGACTGGCCTATATTGTAGCACCTGGTATAAATGTTCTATTATAAAACTATAAAATATCTATTACAAGACCTACATATCTACTTCCATCCTTCACTAGCCACTTTTCAGAAGCATGTATGTAATGCCAAATCCTATATTATTTATGTATTTAAATACTTTAAAAGGAGATCATTAAATAATGAAAAATTATTTTATATTAAATAAAATAGGCAAAACCTTGACTATAAATTATATTTTATACAAATATGTAAGTGTTTTTCTTCTCTAACAAAGAATACCTTTTGCTGTCTATACGCAGTCATAAAAAATCTAATGTATTTCCCTTTCAATCAAATCCAACATAAAAAGAACTTTAAATAAAATTATTACATCATTTCATGTCATCTTAGCCAAAAGGCTGAGAAGTGATGGTGCAATACCAAAATTATTATATAAAGTAAAATTTATTGTACCAGTGAGATTCACTTAAGGTAGTACATCACACCTTTTATCAAGCATTCCAACTTGCCAATGTTCACTAAGCATGAACTTCTGCTGTATTTTAACGTTAAAATCACATATGACATGCAATAACAGTGCATTCAAATTTTAGAGCCCTTGACATATAACTTACATCTTTAAGCAATTTAACATTTTGCATCTTAGAAAATCTATCTGAATAAAGTATGGCAGAATAGAAATGTCAACAGATTTACAGACACTGAGTAGAAAATTAAAAACTTACTGCCATATTGTATTATTACTGACCTCTTCATAAGTGTTTATACCCTCAGGTCTTAAAGGACACACAAATTAATTAACCACTGAACTGAAATTGTAAAGACATCATGTAACCGGATATCTAACACACAAGTTTATGGACATATAGTAAAATATTAAATAAAATACAAGTTCTCAGTTCTACAAAGGGAACCTTACAGAAAATCTGTTATAGGATCCTGTAAAGGCCTGGAGCCTTAAAAAAGCAATTTTCATCTATTTAGTAAGACAACAGAATATTACAAAGTATAACATACTTTAGCATAAACTAAACCAACTGTCACATAGTTCCAGGCATATGATATACATAGAGGGGAAAAAAAAGAGATGATAATTAGGTCACTATAGACAAGAAGAGTTCAACTCTAACTTAAGAAACAGAATAATATCTAGTTTTGTTTTCAATAAGGATGAGTTTTAATAAGTCTGAAAAAATAAGCCTATTATGAATTTACTTTTGAATAACTAAATTTATACCTGAAAACGTGTGGATCTGGAATTTTAAAAAGAGGTGTGCAGATAAGATAGTGAGGTGCATCATCACGTACGAAACAACACAGTTTTCTCCAGTTAAAAAGAAGCTTTACTAATATGCTAGAGGCTTAGGACTGTATTATTCAGTTTAAGATTGAAGCAAAAACAACTACAAATTCATTGGAATGAGTTAAAACCAATCTGCACGGCTGCGAAATAGGAGCTTCATTACCAAGAGCAGCTAACAGAGAGCAGAATAAAGAATAAAGACTAGCATCATTTGTGGAGCATCAAGACCATTAAAAAAGAAGATAGGGTCATTAACAGCTGTAAAATGAAGAGCTTAGAAGGGATGGGGTAGATTAAGCTATGAAGTCAACTGACTACCTTAGCACTGCCTGACTAGAAACACTACTGCTACTGCTAGGCGTGTTGGTTTTAAACTTTGGGTGGACCAGGAATCAAAGTGGGGTGCAAGTGCACCAGTGCAGCACCCCGCTCCCCTTGATCCACCCCTGCCTGGCAACTTCTGACTAAATATGTATAAACAGAAAAAAATATGGATATACCTTTTAGCATCCTCAACATATGTAGAACTGGAAGAGATTGTTGGTGGAAGGACAGGAAAATGGTATTTCACTAAAAAAAGAGTCTGCTGAATCAGAGCCATAGTATAAACAGTAGATACGTTCTTAACTTGAAAGGCAATGAATGTAAGTATGTGTTGGAATTGTATATTGTATAAGGAGAGCTAACATGTAGATGGAAAAACAAAACGATAAAAATAGGCTTTCCTTTGCTAAAGAAAATAAGTGGGAAATCTACCAAAGTAAGTGAGAAAGTGAAAACAGTTATATTGGGGTGGGGGGAGAGAAAAGAAATGCACAGCTTGGAAAACTGCAAAAGAGCATGAAATCATGAAGCACTAACAACAGATTTTTCAACAGACCAATATGAAAACATACTGAAAACCTTCTTTTTTTCCCTTATGTTTATTAAAGCGTACAAATGAAAATATAAAACATGAATGTTTAGACAGATGTGCAAACTTGCCAATTTTAAAAACTTGCTTTTAAAATGCCATTATACACAATTTCTCAAATGCAGTAGGCCAGTGATAGGCAACCCCCTGGCACGCATGCCAGACCATGGCACATGAAGGCATTTTGCTTACCACTCAGACCTGGGGAAAGGGGCCGGGGCTGCACTGCTATAACAAGGATTGGGCCCCTTAAGGCTCCCTCACTGTCTGCCCCTGCCACATTAACATCTTACAAGTCAAGGTTGCAGGTATTTTGGCACAAATGTTACCAACCCCTGCAGTAGGCCCTAAGATGTTTAAGAAACCAGATTTGTTTCAATATAAGCAGTGAGTCATACCACTTTGAATAAGGCCTATAATGTATTAATTATTCTTAAAATAATTTAACACAATTACTTTTAGTACACGGATGTATGTTAGCTCAGTTTGGAACAGGACAAATCTCCAGGGCTATTTTTTGTTTGTGTGTTTTTATGGCATCTAATGCAATGAGGAACTTGCCTATACTTAAAACTCCTACGTGCTACAGCAATATAAACAAGTAATAATAAAATACAGGAAATCCTTACTATAGAAAAAACAGTGGCCTTATACCAAGATCAAATACATTTTATCATCCTTCATTACCATTTTTGGAATCTACACTAAATAGAGACATGGATAATGATAACAGGCTGACCAGCTGCAATTAAGATTTTGTAAATGTATCAACCACAAATTACAAAAAGAATATTATTTCTCATATGGAAATGTCACACATATCAAATGTGACAAAATGTAAAGCTTAAAAATACTTCTATCTGGCAACATAAATTCTACTGTATGTTCAAAAACTAATAAACATTTTCAGCTAATAGAGTTGAGAAATTCTATTCCTTGACTGCATTTTCTAGAAAAATGCTGGTTAGAAGCCAAGAAATAGATATGAATGGTAAGAGTGTAGGACTATCAGTAAGGTTCAAGGGACATGCCTTAGTAAAAAACCCAACTCTAATACTAGAAAGAGCTTGCTCTGCCACAAGGAAAAAGATGTGTTCTGAGATTTCTACCAGAATGTCCTCTTTCATATCAGTCTCTAGCTAGTATATGTCTTATAAATATGAAGCTCCATCCCATCTAACTGGTAAAAGATATAAGGAACATTCTGTCTCTTCTCTTACCCTCCAGAATATTCTGGCTGCTTCATGAGCATTAACAGCTCCACTAGTCCTACAGCCGGCAGCCAGATCAGCCCACAAAGAGGTCTGATCTGGTCTGCAAAGGTCTGGCACGGGGGATCAGTGACACCGAGCTTGTAGATTTAGGAAAGTGACACTACCATTTATATTTGGTTCTTATGTGAAAAGTTATTTTTTTACAGTAAGAATTATAAACCTACTTTATTTCTAAATTAAAACCTTGTTTCTGCAACAATTGATGGTGTAGGTCCCTTCATTTGACCTAGTAAGCCTGCCACTTATCTAGGGTGAGTGGCTTTCTCAAGTCTAGTATATATGACTACCTCTGTGGATCTAAAATAGTATTACCCATGTGGAATGTGTAACTTAGTACAACCTGATAGTAGTATCTTCACTTACCATATTAAAGAATAGCCAAAGTTATATCATTATCTAGCTGCATCAAAGGCCTATGGTAACACTGTAATTAAGGCTAAATTTTGGTGAAACTGAAAAAAAATATGAAATTGTGTCGATTTGGACATAATTTTTGACAAAAAAATGTCATGATGACTCAAAATTCAACTGGTTATTTTATTTCAGTTCATGTTTTTCTGTTTCACTTTGTGCTTTTGCATTTTATTCTAAAGGCAATGTAGTCACATGTTGCCCTGTGCTCCTTGACTGAGTACACAATGATTCTGATTGATTCGTTTTAGCCACTTTACTCTACTCCTCCATAATTACAGATTTGTGTGCATTTACTCCATGCTATACTTACAAGCAGAGAGAGCAGACTACTTCTTTTACATTAGCAGCTTTTTAGAGGAGTCCCTCAGCACAGCAGTTTCAAAATAATTTTCTCTGACACCTATATATCTGTGATAGTTCTATTGTTATGAGGCAGTAATTATTTCATTGATTTCACCTCATTCTGCAAAGCTGTCACCTCCGTTTTGCAAGATAGGAAGAGTTATCTTATTCCAAAAATTAAAAAAGTAATTTTGTGATGTTGCTGCCAATTTAGGAAGCAACTTCGAACTACTGCTCTCACAGCCACAGCCTTTGAAGTCTGTGCTAGAAGACTGGGAGACTGCTGTGTAGCTGCCTGCAAGCATTGTACTTCCATGGAACAACGTAAAATGCAGAAAGGAAAGCAAGCTATAAAAACTTGCAAAGTAGCAAAAAAAAACCCTCTGCAGCATGAACAGATTAAAGGTAGAGCTACCAGCTGCATCCTGCCAACGGCAGACAAATCCTTTCATAAGGAATAGTTCCTTGGGCATGGTCAACCGCTCTCGGTGTAGCAGGTGATGGTGAGGAGAAGGAGAAAAATTAATGGCACATCTCCATTTTACCCATCACTACATACAGTTGTCCTTGTTGAGAAGGAAGTAGAACAGCAAGCCACTGGATGGAGATCATCAGTTCCCCCTAAAAGTTGTTCCGTTATTTCATTTTCAGAAAAGATGTTGTTGGTACTAGTAGTTGTAGCTCCCTCATTGCCTCTGTCTCTGTGAATGTTGTTTTTGTAGGAATTATAAGAGAGAAGGTAGTACTCACACACTCCATTTTCCCAGCTACAATCCCCAACCCCCTCCTGCAAAACTCAAAGAGCTTCATCATGGGCTTGTAAACATTTCTATATTGATACCAAGGATGGTACCAGTACCATTTGCCAACTCTACAAATGAGCTTATTAGATATTGCATTCCCATAGTACTATCAGCTCCAGCCATGGACCACTCCCCAGTGCTAGCATTGTATAAAAGACAGTCTTCATTCAAAGAACTTACAATCTACATATTAGACAAGAGAAAACAGATGGATACAAATTGATGGGGTAGTTCAGAAAAACATTCTGACACTAGTCAACACAGTAGGCAGTGGTCTCAGCACATCAACAGCTGAACCATTGCCACTTTTTTTGTGTAAACATCAGAGCACAAGAGTTTTAAGGAGGGATTTGAAGGAAGATAATAAGGAGCTTCACAGACATTTACAGGGAGTTCCTCCCAAGCACAAGAGGCAACATGGGAGGAAACATGAAGGTGTTCACAAGGTTAGCCAGGAAGTGATGAAGGCTGGTATCATAAGACTTAACCTCTTGATGCTGAACAAGAGATGAAAGGTTGGGCAGAGCAGATTACATAGGGCATTGAAAATGAAGGCAAATGGTTTATTTGTGATGTCCTGGAGAAAACGGATACAAAGGGAGGAGTGATTGTCAAAGAAATAGACTCAGAAAATGATCTATTTGAATTATCAGAATGACTATGAGCAGGGGACATGCACTTGTCAAAACCAGAGAAAAGGATGCTGAAGTAGTCAAGATACGCAATAATGAGAGCCTGGTGGGCGATTAAACTGTACAGAGTGAGAAAAGGGGCCATAGCTTAGAACTGATATGCAGAATATTATGCAGAAATAATCTTCAAGGCAGACTTCACCTGGATGCAAAGACCTAGTACAAGACTCAAATTAAAGTTGGTGACCAAGAGAAAGAATGGTGATGCAGTGAATACAGATAAGTTTTTGCTTAGCAGAACAGACAGAGGCTACCTGATGACAAGTATCACAGAGGACAGAGTAGCAGCCTATTAGAAGATCCTAAGATCTAACTAGAAAGGGAGAAGAGGACACTACCAAGGGTAATTTTCATACATTGGTCCACTTGGGAATAAGGAGGGAGTTGATAGGAGATGTGTGAAGTAATACACATGTATTCCCATTTACTATATATGGCTCATCATTTTTTCCACAACAACTCTAAAAACTGCAAACTCTTGCAGTACATTTACTCATCACTTATTACTGCTGTTTTAACTTTCTGGGGCTGAAAAGTATTTTTTGTGAGGAAGTACACATTTGTTTTAGATTATGGTGGACACCTAGCATAACACATAAAAGTGTATGTGATATATCATTGGAAGCCAGCATGGTACAGTGGTAACACATGATATTTGGGATCCAAAATAAAATTTGCCAGATCTCAAAAAATGGTAAATTAACTGCAATGTCAACAGGTAGTTCACAAGGGGAAAAAATAACCTCAATTATATGTACACAGTGCTGAGTTCTGAACTACCTACTGTGACTCAGGAAAGAAACCTTGGAGTTACTGCAGATAGTTCTCTAAAAACAGCTCAATGAGCAGTAGTAACCAAAAAAGTCAATAAAATGCTAGGCATCGTTAAGAAAGGAATTGAAAACCGAACGGAGAACAGCATCATGCTATTATACAAATCCATGGTGTACCTACATCTTGAATTCTGTGTACAGTTCTGGTCTCTACATCTCAAAAAGGATGTAGTAGAATTGGCAAAGGTACAAAGAAGCACAACCCAAATGATTAGGGGTATGATGTAGTTGCCATACCAGGTGAGACTGTAAAAGCTAGAACTCTTCAGTTTGGAAAGGAAAAGGCTGAGGGAGGATATGACAGAGGTCTATAAAATCATGAAGGGTGTGGACAAAGGGGAGAAGAAACTGTTATTCACCATGTCTCAGAATACAAGAACTAGAGCAGGAGTGGCCAACCCACGGCTCCGGAGTCCAAACTTCCAAGTCCAAACTGAGTAATGTGCTCACTGAGAGCAGTCACATCACATGACGTAACATAACAGCTATGGAAGCTGGTCACCGTGTGCTTGTGCAAAGATTCAAGGAGATGCATATTAACTTCTGAAGAGCCGCATGTGGCTCCAGAGCCGTGGGTTGGCCACCCCTGAACTAGAGGGAACCACTTGAAATTAGTAAGTGACAGGTTTAAAGCTAACAAGAAAAAGTACTTTTTTATACAATGTGTAGTGAACTTGTGGAATTAATTGCCACAGGAGGTGGTGGAGGCAGATGGCATAGCCAGGTTCAGAAAGGGACTGGATAAATTCATGGATGAGAGATATATTTTTAATAGCCATTGAACAGAACAGTTGGAGATGTTTCCTCTGGCATCTCTAAACCAATAATGGTGGATGCCAGGGAGGGTAATAGGAGGGACAGATTGCTCTAGATCAGGGGTGTCAAACTCATCTGACCCTACAGGCCAGATGAGTGGCACAGGAATGGTCCCGGTCCATGGGCTAAATGAATAGAGCAGGGCTAGCCCCATGGACCAGATTCAATCTATGGATCCTCCTCTTCCCACTGCATGCTGGACATCTGCTTCAACTGATCTAGGACTATGCCACACATGGCGCCTGCTCTGGCCAATCCAGCACTTGTGCCATATGTAGTGCCTGCTCCAGATGGTCCAGGGTGGGCACCGCATGTTGTACAGATCCCAGACCAGTCAGAGTGAGCTCTGGATGACATAGGTGGTACCCATGAACCATGCCCCCATCCACACACCACACCCAGCATGCAGTCTGGGCAGTCCAGGATTGTGCCATATCCAGCACCCATTCTGGCACCTGCCCTGGATAGCTTTTGTCCCAAACCAGTCAGAGTGGGTGCTGTGGACACGTGATCTGGCATGCGGAGAGAGGGAGTCCCAGACTAGCCCTACGGGGTGCCACAGGTTCTGAAGCAGCTACTGCATGAGGCACATGTCCTGGGCCCTGCGTGCAGGGCTGGTCCTGCACACGCCACATACAGGTCAGCTCCAGACACATGGCCAGCACCAGGGACTGGATGATGTGGCTGAGGACCAGATTTTTGACACTCCTGCTCTAGATATATTCAGTTCAGTGCTCTCCCTCTAAAGCATCGACCCCTGCCACCATCGGAGATGAGATACAGGGCTTGATGGACTATTGGTCTGACACAGTATGGCACTTCTTATGCTCTTATGTTCTCCAGTTAATAGGACCTAATTCAAAAAAGGCTTATTAATATCTGAACATCAAAAAGGAAATAAATAATATCACCACAGGTGGAGAGTGTTACAGTATTATCATAATTACACCAAGAGAACCCCCAGCCTACAGTTTCTACTCATTTAGACATAAAACTGATCCTGCTTAGACCAGGGGGTTAGACTAGGTGACATCCTGAGGTCTTTTCCAACCCTAATTTTCTATGATTCTATGAAGAACATGAGTCTTGGCAGCCACTGGACTGACAGTGGTAGGGAGAGCGCTTCCTTTGCAATCCAAAGGTAGGAATTTGTAATCACTCCGTGTGACTGCAACGACATATGACAGCAGAATTATTACTATTAATTAAAATGTAAGAATGTGATGGTACCACAAAAGATAGTTCCTGCCCCGTCATTTACAGTTAGTCAGCACACCTGATTAAATTTACTTATAATTCCATATCAGCATCGTTTAGATGAGCCAACTTTCATTGGAAGACAAAGTACAAGTACATATTTATTAATATTCTTATATTCAACCCAAAAGAAAACAAGTCTATTAGTAAATTTCTGAGCTGTAGCTCCACTAGGGGTATTTGCATAACAATTTTTTAAAGGACTTCCTGAAAATTTCAAAAAGTTTGTGCATGGGAATATAAAACAACTGAGAGATTTACCATACTTACTTGATTCTAAGATGAGGTGTGCGTCGTGTCGTGTCGTCCCGTGTCGTCATCGCCCCCCCCCCCCCCCCCCCCCCCCACTCGTCAGCATGGGAGGAAAAGCCCCTTGTCTTAAACTCGCACACAAAGTGCGGGGGTAGGGGGATGGCTTCTGAAGCTCTGACTCTGGCTCTGAGCATGGGTCAGGGCCAGAGTCAGACCTACAGCAGCCTCCTGTCCCCCCACCCACTGCTTGCCCTCTGTAGCTTCTGCCCCACCCCCATGCCCTCTTCTCCTGCCTTACTATCAGGGGCGGCTCACCTCCAGCTCAAGCTGGATAACCTCCTGGGCACAGAGTACATGGAAATTCTGTCCCTTGCCAACACTGCTGCATGGCCCCTACCTGACCAATTAGCAGCACTAACCTGTTCCATGGCCAACAGGGGCTTCGCTTTTATGTGCTGTGCTCTGGGAGGGAACAGAGCCTAAGCACTATCTGACAGTGAGGTGGTGGGGGAGTGGGAATAGGTAAAGACTGGAGAGTGGGAAGAAATAGAGAGGACAGAGAGTAAGGGGGACATCTGCCCCCCTCCACTGCTATTCCTGTTGTTGCAGTGGCAGGGACAACCCCCCAATAATTCTATACCTAGAAAATTCTAACAATAAATTTTCCATATATAGAATCTAATTATTGGAGAGGGTGTCTTAAATTCGGGGTCAACTTAGATTCAAGTAAATACAGTAATTTTTATAAAAGTGAAAAGAGACAGAAAATCATATTTTTCTACCAAGAGCCTATACCCTACAGTGCCCAACATTTACACAGTAAATTATACAGAGAATAATGAAATGTCTAGCACACATACTTTAAAGGTTTCTAAAAGTAAACTAAAAAAGGGCTTCTTAGATTCATTCAAACTTCCTAATCCATATTTTTCCCCAGTGTCCTTTTCCATTGTTGATGTATTATTATTCACAAATTCAATTACTCCAATGGAACTTTCTTAACAATTTACCAAATATCCATAAAACCTTAGTACCAATAAGTACATGGTCTGAAGACTACCATATTTACTCGCATACCACATACATCCTTTCCCCAGAAATCAGCCCTCCAAAATTGGGGTGCATGTCTTAAGTGGAGAAGGCAATTTTCTGTGCCAGGACTTCACTGCATGAAGATGTAAGTGCCTCCTCAGTACTATATATCCCCCATATCTGTGTTATGGAATAAAACTTGCCAAAAACTGATGCTAATTTGAGAGCGACTGTGAAAGGGTTAACATTGGTATGAATGCCCCTCCTTCTTCCTGGCAGGGAGAGAAAAGTTGGCAGCCATTTTGCAGCACAGTGTCTTCATGAAAAAGCCAGCTTTAGGTCATGATGATTCTAGAAAAAACCTTTTTTCTACACTCTGCCTTCTAAAAATGAGATTTGTATCTTACTTGGGGTAGGGTGGTATACGATAAAATATGGTGTATGACTTGATATTGGCACGAAATCATAATTAGAGGAGCACATGTGAATGAGTTTAATCCCCAAATCACAAATTTATTTAGAGAACAAGAAGCTATAACTACTCTAAGCAGAAAAATGTTTTAGTATTATTTCATATCTAAAACAAATCTGGGGGAAAAACAGGACTTACATTATTCCAATAGGCAGGTTCCAGCATAATTCAATGGTATATATGATTTCACCAACAGAATGCACAGTGAAGAGTCATACTAGGGCCCTGATCCTGTGGTTGACTTCATATGGACAGATCCCTGCACCAGTGTAAAGCCTCCTTGACAAATATGGTCCCACCCACAAAGTCAAATATAGAATCAGGGTCTATGTGAAAGCAGCAGTAATGAGAGAGGAGTTCGTTCCTTCATGCATCTGCAAAAATAAGATAAACAGTTTAAATTATTAACATCCATTAATGCCTTTCACAGCCTGTTATTTATTATATAAAGAAGTTGCATGCATGTAAAGAAGTTTATATATCATGTTTAGTATTTTTTTATTTAATTTCCTTTTTTAAGTAATATTGATTCAAAAATTCTTATGGGACTATATATTAACTAATAAAATACTTATTAACAACAAGGGAGCTTTTACTATGCTGGATAAAAATGGATTTAGATGTTTTTAAACATTATTTCTTAATCACCAGTTACTCCAATTTTATTGTTCTATTGTGAAAATACCCATTTAGATTCTGATTTTAAAATCTGTTCCACAGAGGCAGACTCTTAGGCAGCAGAGTTCTAATGAACTCCATGTTGTAACAGGGATCTGACTGCAGAAAGCAGCTCCAAGATCAAGGGCCTTAGAAAATACGTGACCAAAAAAAGGCAGCTTAACACTAGTCAATTTTTAAAGTTAAAATTTGTCAGATATTTTAAACAAAAATTATTATGGAAAACAAGTATTATTGACTGTTTGCTAAACTTAAGCTTTTAAATCAATGATGCTTAGTGTGCAAGAAGCATAAAGCATCGTTTTAAACAAGTAAAACAAGTAAACACTTTTCACTATTCACATACAACTTCTATTCAGGGTTTTTTTTAATTTCTAAATTGAGTCCTTACAAGGAAAATGTGAACAGATATAATGTTTATGGATGAAAGCTGCAGACCTTTTAAATACATGTTTGTAATGGACATCATCAATTAACATTTGACTTCTGGTGCTGGACAAGATAGACTATCAATACCTATCATCGTATTTAACATGTTCCCAGAAACATGCATAAGACATTTCTCCCCTTCTTTAACATGCACATCAGTACAGAAATAACTAGCAGTTTGAAAAAACAAAGGCGACAACCTAAGAAACCAGCTGATAAACGAAAAGCAAATAGAAACATGAGGGACAGTGTGTTTGATTCTCAAGTATCAAACTATTTATATATTTCCCCACTAGTTCTATTATGATGAGCTGGCAGAGACATGAAACTGAAAAGAAACCTGTGCTCTACAGTGATGAAAGAGTAAGATTATTATAATTTCCTATCCCTTGCCAGGTCTCTGGGACAATGCAGTGAAGCAAGTAAAGCATGTGCCTGCATTTATAATTCCAGTGAACCCAGCGTCCTGGATTTGATACCCTCTGGCTCCAAAAAAAGAGCTATATGATTTGAAATCCTTGATTTGACAAATAAGTTTTTCATTTGAGACAAAAAGGCAAAAATAAAATGTACATTTCAGTGACATATGTCAAATTTAAAAACAGTCACCTGGACACTTTTTAAAATCCAATTACATATTACAGAATGTAAAATGGGTGTTCTGTGATTCTGTGGCTGGATTACTGTGCATGCTTTCTGCTCTGTTTCATGTAGGTAGGCAGTAGGTGTCTCAAAGAACCAGAGCTGGAGTCCAGCTGCCAGTCACTGAGTGAGAGCCAAAAGTGTAGGCTGAAAAATGTGACAGCCGAGAAAACAGCAGTAGCTGAGGTCTGGAGAGCCATGTGGACAAGACACTTGAAGCAAACCACAAGCCCCACTTCTCTGACATGCACAGGAAGAAGATGGTCTAATCTGGATTTAGAGAGTAGCATGAGAGTCACAGACTGGCAAGCAGAGTTGAGCCACACAGAAAGGCTACCAAAAACCCATCCTCAAAAATAATCATTGTAAAAAAAACCAACAATACATTTTATGTCAATCGTGTTGTAAACTATGAACCAAACTGTGTTTGTGGTTTAACAGTGAAATAGAACACAGGAAAATAGAAATGAAACATAGTCAAAATAAGTCCAGAAAATGTAGTTGTTCCCACAAATTTTGCCATTGCTGTGCCACAGGGCCCTAAACATATGTCACTTGATGACAAAATAACAGAGATAAACTTTCTGGGTAGTCTTTGTACTCACCGGGACTGAAGTTAGCAGGCATATGGAATACACTGCACTTCTCTCCTTTCTCTAAAACTTCCTGCTTCTCTTCTACTCTCATTTTGCCTCTCCCAAGACCTAAAATAAAGTGGTAGACATTTCAGTAAAATAAGTGACATCAAGTTCAATTAAATATTCTCAGTGTGCATTGACTTTTGCAGAGTAAATAAATGTTGTTAAAAAGTCACCTAAATATTCATTGCCTGAAATTAGCATTTAATTATCTGTGCTGTGCAATAATTTTTTAGAATATTTAGATCATGCTTCTCTCTCTCATGTTACACACATCGTGACTCTCTTTTCCTTTCTACTTCTGTAGCAAAACATTTTTAGCTTGTGTGTCTAAGAAAAGACAGAGTTGAAACCAAAAGGGTCTAATGGCAGTTGGCTTTGGACAACTGACAAAAGGAAAAAAAATGAAGAAAAAAAAGTATACTGACAGCCATAAAACTTCCAGTAAGAGAAGAGAGAAAAAGAAATAGTAAGCACACAATGGTTAAAGGAAGCTGAACATAAAAGGAAAGGTTAGGAGGAAACAGAGTATGTGAGAATTTTCAAGGAACTAAAAGTAAATTAAAGAAAGAAAAGATATATTGAAAGAGGAAACACCTCTGCCTCACCTCAGCAAAGCCTTCAGGATGGGATTTTTCCCAGCAAAGTCAGAGATAGATGAATTCTGAGCAGTTTTGAAAAAACAATCTTACACATGTGCTTAATTGTAAGGGTGTGAGGACAACAGTCCCTGTTCAGCAAAGCACATAAGCATTTACCGAACATAAAACACAGTCTTAAGCAGTACTGTAGTCAATGTGACTTAAGCACAAGCTTAAGTGCCTTGTTGAAATACAATATGAATAATTATATGCTTAAAGTTATGCACATAAAATGTGTTTTGCTGAATGAAGTCTCAAGAAAGTAAAAAAAAGTATCTAAGATCAAGAAAACAAACTACAAAATCCACATTAAGAAAACAAATGTCCTCTTTTTTGTTTTTTTTGTTTTAAATCAATACATGTTATATAAGTTTGTTTGCTATTTACCTTTTGGTTTAAATATAAAGGAATATCATTTTTTTTAACAATACAGTACAATGAATAACTTGTAACAGTATTTAGTTCTGGTAAAGGATACCTTATTTATATGGACGATACCACGAGTACTAAAGTAATTATTGACACAGGGCTGTATTGTTAATTTTCAGTATAGAGGACTCCCATGCCTAGATACACTTGTACTTCCAAGACCAATTTTGTAAATAGCTGGGAGAGGGTTAATCTCCAATATTCCTATCTCTATGGTAACAGTACCACAAAGATAGGAAGGACTGTGGAAATCCCAAGCACCCAGTAATGCTTTGTTCTCTATTATTCTTCACTTTATAATACTATGCAACTGCAATAGAGAAAGGAAAGCCACAGAAACACAGCATCTCTCATAAGTTTACCAAAAAATAATGTGGGCCATATCCATGAACTTTTGCAGCCTCCTTGCTATCACCATCTTCTACCTGTAAACCACAGGTGGAACACATGTGGTTTTGTTTAAAAGACTGGTACTCTATTATCTACCAGTAGACAAGTGACATTTACTGTACTGTTGCTGAAATTCCATCTTCCATCATCTTCACTGAACCTCTCAATTTAAAATTGTGGAGAAGCAATAATTTCATTGCTGGAGGCATGGTTTTTGGAAGAAATGCAAATAAATGGATGCAACATTCCAAAATGTGCCCAAAAATAGGGAAATTAGCCTTTATATTAATTTGCAAAGATGTCCCCATAAGAATGTAAGTGCCATAATGGGTCAGACCAATGATCCATCTAGCCCAGTATTCTACCTATGGCAGTGGCAGAAGCAAATGCTTTGGGACAGCAGTGCTCGACCTTTTGACTCTGTTGGCCACAGGTGTAACATAATATCTGTCTGCAGGCCAGATCACCTACCCCACATACCAGGATTGGACCCTGGGGGCCCAGCAATGCCCCGTCTCATCAGAATTAGGTCCCTGGGTCTACCCCCTGCTGTACCCTTCCAACTATGATTGGGTCCCAGGGGCCAACACAACCTCCTCCCACCAGGATTGGGGCCCAGTACTGCTCCCTCCCAGCACCCTGAACACTAGGATTGGGTCAGGGGCTCAGCACCACCCACTCATGCCCCCCACATACTGAGATTGGGTCCTGGGGACCCAGCACTGTGCTCACCCATTCCCAGCCCTGCACACTGAAACTGGGTGCCAGATCCATGGGTCTGGGCCCTGGGATCCCCACAGGTCTGGAGATTTGGCAAAGGGGAACAGTGTCATCACTTCCTCACTGCCAAATTTCTGGATCTGGAGAGAGCCTCACAGGCTAGATGGCATGGTACCACAGGCTGGATCTGATCTGTGGGCCAGAGATTAAGCACTACTGCTTTAAAAGGACACCATTGAACCAATATATCTAGAGCAGGGGTGGGCAAAGTCTAGCCTGTGAGCCAAATCAGGCCTGCAGAGGACTCCATTTCCCAGCAGCCCCTGCCCATGTCACTGTGGCCAGTTTCCATGGAGACCCCAAGAGTGGTGGCACTCTAACAGTGCTGGGCCAGGGTTTCCATGGAAACCAGACCCAGAAGTGATGGCAAAGTATGCAGCTGGGCAGGGAGCTAATCCAGGGCTGGGATCTTGTAGCAACAACAGCATGGTCTGGAGTTGAGGCAGAGCTGCAATCTGTTGCCCACATGCCCCTGGGCAGGGGCGTGCAAGCAGCAGATCGCAGCTCTGCCCCAACTCCAGATTATGCTGTCACCACTGCAAGCCCTGGCCCCAGAGCAGCTCCTCGCCCAGCCGCACACCCTGCCGGTGCTGCGTGGGCCGGTCTCCATGGAAACCCTGGCCCCGTGCTGTCACAGCACCGCCACTGGTGAGGTCTCATGGAAACTGGCCACAGCAACACAAGCAGGGGTTGATGGAAAATGGAGGCTGGCTGGATCTGCCATCTTGCCCACTCCTGATCTGGAGTGATCTATTCCCTATTCATTATCCTCCCTGGCCTCCATTATTAGTTTTGATATGCCAAAGGAAACATCTCCAACTGTCCAGTTCAACAACTAATAGATCAATCATCCATGAACTGAACTGGCCTTGTTCATTTCTTACCCTAGCTACACTATCTGCCTCTACTACCTCTTTGTGGCAATGAATTCCACAAGTCTACTGTGCATTGTGTAAAAAAAGTACTGTTCCTTGTTAGCTTTAAACCTATCTCTTACTAATTTCAGTAGGTGCCCGCTAGTTCTGGTATTCAGGAACTTGGTGAATGAAATAACAGTTCCCTATCCACTTTGTCCACACCCTTCATGATTTTATAGACCTCTGTACCGTCCTCCCTCAGTCTTCTTTGCAAACTGGAGTCTTACCTAGCTTTTTTAGTCTCTCCTGGTATGAAAACTGCTCCATACTTGTGATCATGTGGGTGGCCCTTTTCTGTACCTTTTCCAATTCTACTACATCCTTGTTAGATGTAGAGACCAGAACTGCACACAGTATTCAAGATGTAAGTACACCATAGCTTTGTATAAGGGCATGATGCTGTTCTCCCTTTTGTTTTCACCTATTGTTTTTAAATTAGATGCATCAATATAAAATCCCTAACTTTAATTTTACGTATTTTACAAACAAAGGCAGAGAGTAGAAAAAAGGATAAACAATCAAATTCTGTGCCTAGTCTGCTACTTATTCATTATCTTGGGCAACTCATTCAATCTTCCTACTCCTTGGTCTACCCATTAGTAAAATGGGTACAGAAAGTGCACTTCATACTTCACAAAGGTATTGTGAGACTTAATAAGATTTTATATATGCCTTGAGTCTAAAAGCTATATACCATCACATTTACCATACGTGACACTGGAGAAGAAATTGAACAACCTAATTTAAGTCAGGCTTGCATAAAACAGAAGAGGCAGCAACAAAGCAAATGATTTAACACCAGCCAAGGAATTAACATGTGAGGCCCCTAATCTGACACTAATGTCAGTATTATTCCACTCAAATGCAGAGGTTCATCTATACCGAGTTCAAGGCTCCAGTCCTAAATACACTTATGTACATGCACAACCTTATGCATGTGACTAGTTCTATTCATGAGGCTACTTTAATCAAGTTAAGCACACATACAAGTGTCTTCAGGATTAGGGCCTAATGTAGGCAGTAAGGGAATAAATTAATGAAGTAACTATCATTGACAATTATTTTTGCCATACGATTAATCCTGGCAATTACCATATGAAAATCTAATTCTAGCCCTATAAAAATAACATCATAAATATTAAAAGAAAAGTATCACAGAACATCCATGCAAAAAATGAATAGCCATGAAGAATAAACTGTTTTCTCACCATCAGATGTGCTCCCTTCAGCCCATGGTTGAAGGACATGGGCACTGTGGAGAAGTTTGTTCTGCCACTGCCCCTGCTATAATTAATCTGTGGACAAACAGAAGGCTTTGGTTCCCATAGTTGCCAAGCCAGTACCTTTCACAGTCACTAAATTCATAAAAATACTGAAGCAGCAAGCAGATTAAAATTTAAAAATCAACCACATTTGGGCAGGTTAGCAACATTCTGTTAAGGATTTAGCAGTCAAGAACAACTTAGTTGTTTACTCTATCCCAGCAAAATAGGATGTGCTCCATTATTCTGTGGCAGTCATGAAGCTATCTCAGGATCAATGTTATGGTTTTCTTCTGAAGGAATTATCCAGCATTTCTTCATCATAAGGCCAGTGGTTATGTTATGAGGACTGTGACCGGAGATATAGTAGATGGTGGTATTGAGAGTTAGCAATTCAGAATTCAGCAGCAGGGCACAGTAAACATTTGCTCTGATATTTTCAATAAAGGTCGAAGAAGTAGATAAATCTCTGCCTGGTAAACACTTACTAGAGTGATTATCATCAAGAGAATGTGTATTGATTATATCTATATTGGTAAATTTAGGACCCTAATTTAACCATTACTGCAAAATTCCTGGTGAATAACAGTAAATGCTATCCACCTAAGTTTTGTCTCATCTACATCCTCCATCATTGCTAGCACAACAGAAGTGCAATGGTGACAAATTACAAGTCCTAAATTTGTCAGTATCAGCCAGACGCTGGCTGCCTATTGAAGGAACTTAAGGATAAGCATATAGGAAAAGGGGGCATGCAAAGAGCTAAGGCTACTCAGATTTTTTTGGATTGAAACTTCCTCTGTTACTATCATCTTTTTAGAAGGACCGACTGAAAAAGGATAAGTCTGAAGGGAGGCAACCCATAATGAGCCTGGGAGGTTTAGTACAGCAGGAA
>NW_005842188.1:131067-134651 GCF_000455745.1 Alligator sinensis | reverse complement strand
GGAATGCTAAGCAACAAGGCCAAGGCAAGGCTCATATTGAAAAAAAAGTTACAGCACTCTAACCAGCTTCATGCACACAACAAGCTCTGCCCACCTGGTATATCAAATGAGATGTCACTCACAGTAGACTATGAAGATGCTGAAGATATGATCAGTATGTGCTTTGCTAGGCTCCTCAAGCTTGGCTTCCCTGATTGCGGTTTGCCTACTCCTGGGACAGGACTGGATTATTAAGGTATGGGAACAAAAGGCAAATGACTACGGCTCTGGCTCCAAGAGTTACATAATGGTGTCAGAATCTCAGCTTTCATTACAAACAAAAGCCTCTATTCCTTATGGATGTGAAATAAAACTTAAACCAAATGTAAGTTTGTTTGCAGCAATGTGATCCTAAGAAGCAGGCAGCCTGTGCCTTTGTCATCACTGGTTGACTATGGACCTGATCTCACTTATTCACACTTCCGTCACCCTTTACCTCTACTACAGTGGTGCACTGTAGCTAGGCCTGAAGCCTGCAGCACATAGAAAATTCCAATAAGTACAGAAACCTGCAGCACATCTCTGTAATACATACTACTGTAGGCCCATCAAACCCATCCTTTCTGCTCTGACTACATACACAATTTCAAATTCCATTCATCAAGGTCTCAATCCTTATCTTCAAGAAGTTCCATGGCCTAGGCCCAACACATCTCAAAGACCACCTAATGTGCTGGAACAAATTCTGTGGTCAACAACTTCAGTTCTCTGGCAAAAAGGAACTCTTTAAAACAAGGGTAAAGTTTCTGTAGGCGGGAGACAGAACTTTCCCAGGGGCCAGTCCAAGATCACAGAACCAATTCCACAGGAACTAAGGGCAAACCTTACCACATGTCATTCCAAGAGGGAGGCACATCGATTTGACTTTGCCTCCCTATCTCAAATACATGACATACATATTTTCAAAAATGACAACCAAACAAATCAAAAACAAAACATTCAGCTGCACGGGCTTCTTCCCTTAGGGAGATGTTAAGAGAACAAAAAACATGTGGGAGATACTAATCATGTCACTTAATGAACTACCAGTAGGTACCCAGATATTAAAGTGATGAATATAGTATAAAAACCTGAACAGCATCATGCAAAAATAGGGCTGGGAAGGACCTGAGGAGGTAACCTAATCTAGCTCTCTGCTCAAGGCAGTTATTGCTGTCTGAACTCTCAGACAAATGTTTATCTAAACTGATCTTAAAAACGACCCAAGATGGTATTTCACAGCCTCTGGAGGTTATCTGTTCCAGTACTTAACCACCCCTATAGTTAGAAAGTTCTTCCAAATATCTAACCTAATTTTCCCTTGTTCCAATTTCAACCCATTACTTCTTGTCTTTTGCTACTGGACACAAAACAGCTGATCACCAACCTCTTTATAATAATCTGTCAGGGGTTTTCAACCTTTTTTGGTCAGTGTACCCCCAGCAGCTGGTCAAGAAGCAGGTGGGGGGTGTCCCCCAGCGGCCGGTCCGCCGAGGCAGGAGTGGGGCTTGGGGAAGCAGCACGCCACCTTGGCGCAAAGTGTTGGGTGGCGGTGGCGGCAGTCCTACCCCTACACCCAATTCTTCCCAAGTATACCCACTTCTCCGCGCCACCATCGCGTACCCCCTGGGGCCTTCCCAAGTACCCCCAGGGGGACATGTACCCCTGGTTGACAACCCCTGACCTATGTGTATTTGAAGACAGTTATCAACCCCGCCCCTAGTCTTCACTTTTCTAAGCTAAATAATTGCAATTCTTCAATCTAGCCTTTCCTTATATGTTATGTTTTCTATGTCTAATCATTTTTGTTTCTCGTCTCTGAACTCTCTCCAATTTGTCCACATCTTTCTTAAAGTGTGGTGCCTAAAAATGGATACAATGCTCCAGGTGCCAGTCACCCTCCATTTTGGATTTGTGGAATAGACTAGACTAGACTAAACTAGCCAGAGAAGAAGCTGCTTGGCCTCGCATTCATTGCCATAGTAGTTCAAGCCTTCATTAATGCAAGGGGATCAGGATGAGGACTTGGATCTATAGGACTGAGATCCCCTTGGTAAAGCTCAGGCTTCCCAGGCTCTGTTCCCACCTGTGACTTTTTGGCTTCATTGGTCAGACTGAGGAAAAACAGTGAGGATACAAGGGTATTTTCCCACATCCCACTCCCTTGTGATACCCAGACAGAATGTCAGTTATGGCAGGTTGTGCCAATCTTCATATCATTTCTTCTTTTCTTATGTCCTGTGACCAGCAGTTACATAGTTAACAGCTTTGATATTTAAATTATTGTGACCGCATTTCTTGACTCGACATAGAGATAAACTGAAGTAGTGGAGACATCATGATATATTTCATTGGCTTTTATTCCTGCAGTTAAGTAATAATGAGAATATAGCTCTTTAAATGTATGCTTCAATAATAACTTTAGGGCTAAAATGTAGTGAATACAGCAATGAATTATTGTATTGACACTTAGTCTTGGAGATTAGAGATTGTATTATATTCAAAATAATGCCAGAAAGAATGATAAAGTTCAGAGTGTTTTGCTGTTAAGTTTCAAGTGGAAGCGTTTTGCCTTCATATGAAAAAACCTAGAAAAATTCAATTATATTTGTTTAGGGCCGTGATCCTGAAAAAATATGTGAGCAAATTATATGAGTAAAGTATAGGAGCATTAAAGTCATAAGGCATTAAAAGTTCATAAGGCATTAAAAATTAACCCTATGCACAAATTTTTGCAGGGAAGAAGACCATGTGTGCTCAGGGTGGAAGCTAAACATGGAATTTTTTAAGTCTGCTGTTGCTCTCAGGTTAACTACAAATCTCAGTGAAACTTCTCCCAAAGTTTCCACTGAGAATGCCAGTAATTCACAAAAACAAGGCAAATTCATTTCATTATGTTGAGTGTCAGATGCCCATCATAGTCTCATGTTGTTTTTGGGCCATAGTTAGAAAAAAAACATGTCCATGGCAAAAAAAAAAAAACCCCAGCGAGTATCTGAAACGCTATCAGTGGGAAGGAGGGCGAGTAGACAGGACCAGTCTTCTTTCACTGCTCTCATTGATCCTTTCGTGGGGACGTCCTGTTTTTACATGCCCCCAGGGAGGACTAAAATGTTTCTCAGCTGAAGTTTTCACAGCGTCGCCTCAGGTCACATGCAGCTTTTTCCAAGTTTGACTTTCACTATCTTTTTTTTTTTTTTTTTTTTTAATAGCAAACTCGTCTCCCTCCTGCCGCAGAAAAGACTGCTTTTGTTTCAAGTTTGAACCCTCCCGGCACCTCCGCTCCAGCCGGCGGCTTTTCAGGTGCCGGGTTCTCCGGGAAATCCGCTTCGAGGCCATTTTAGGGGGCTCCGGGGGCGGGAAGGAGATGCCCAGCTGAAACCCCGCGCTGGCGGCGCGCCGCCGCCTCAGGTGTCCGCGAGGCGGGAAGGGCAAGGTCGCGCCGGGACAGACCCTGCACCCGTCCCTACCTCGCTCCTCCGCTGCGGGCACTTCGCGGGACTCGGGTTTTTGAAAGTCAGCGGGAGCGGAGCTGCCAACTGCTCCGCTCCCCGCGCCGCGTCTCC
>NW_005842188.1:103451-129789 GCF_000455745.1 Alligator sinensis | reverse complement strand
GGGGCCAGGGCCGGCCTGCGCCCCCGCCAGGCATCTAGGTGCGGGGGGGGCAGGCCGGCTGCTTCCCAGATAGCGGCGCCCGCGCTACTTTTCTATTCCTCTTCCTACTTCCCCGTTCGCTTTCGGCGCCCGGAGGCAGGAAGGCGTATGGATATTCCCGCCCCCCCAGTCTTCTTGCACGGTCCCCGCTCGCCTTGGGCGCGCCTCCCTCCCGCCCGTGGCAGCGCGGGCCCTCGCAGAGGTGCCAGGTCAGAAAACACCGGCCCAGCTCCTGCCCCTCCCCCGCCCCCGGGCGCGGTGCTGAGACTTGAAAATTGCGCTGGGTCAGAGGATTTCTCCGCTTCCCCCCGCCCCCCCGCGCGCACACGCCCCGCGGATCCGTCCCCTCGGCTGCGTGCCAGCAGCGCGTGCGTTTCACTTCGCACCCTCCTCTCCGCCACGAACGAGTTAAGTGAACCACGTAGGAGGGACCTAGGGCAGAGTTGGGGTGCAGAAGTGCTGCAGGAAGGATCTCTGTGTCCACGGCTGAAAGCTTGTGGTCTTAAAGTGAAATGCAAAAACTTCGCATTTCCAGCCTGTTCACTGCTGCGTTGTGATTCAAGGTACTTTCTGTGTAACGGAGGAGTACAATAGTTTAAGTAGACTTTCTTCTAAGAAGCCTTTGGACCTGGGGGGGAGGGGGATGCGGCTTGTCTTTTTTCCGGTTTTTCTCCTCTTTTCCTTTTCTTTTTTTCTCTCTGTCTCTTTTTTTTAATTCATCTCTCTCAGTCCTTTTCTCAGCTCCAGTGCCTTAACTTCTCTGTGAAGTTTTATTTCCTGGTAGACAGAAAATTCAGTTTAATCATTGAAGTTGTGATATTGCTGGGAACTTGCTGAAGTTTTGGACTTATTTCTTCCAGTTTACATGATTGCTACTGGACTATTGGCTTGTTTGTTTTTTAATAAACTTTTTTTAACATGGTGTGGGAATGTGTACAAAGATTTTATTTATCATGTAGCTGAGCCCGTGCTTTTAAAATATAAGTATTTTAAAAGCTTTTCAGTGGAAGAAAACTTGCAAAGACTGAGTTTCACTTTCAAGGAAATAACTGTCCTGACTCAATTCATTTAGAAAATGTAAGTTAGTACTGTACAGGTGCGTATGCATTGTCAGTCTTTGACAGTCATGGACATAATATACAGAGGATACATCATTTCCATCTGTTTTTTAAATAATTAAACTTGTATTTATTATGTATTTGACTACATCAAACAATTACCCTTTGTGGCTGCATTTTCTTAACTTCACCATGCCCATATTTTATAACTATATAAAAGTGGGTGTGGCAAAAAAAAAGCAGGAGACAATTGGATATCAGTAGACATTGGATATGCAGGTAACTTATTTTACCTGATATTTGATTTCCTCCTTATTTGACTGTATAAACTAAGTGATTTTTTTTCTAAACAGAACCTGGAAGAACTGATTGCATTTTTCACCTTGTTTAACTGATGCTTACTTGCCCTTAAACAGAGTTACTTTTTGAGGAAATAACCGTGAATTTCTGGCTCTAAGCATCTGTATTACCATTAGAGAGACTAATGCAAGTTGAAATTACCCGCTTATGACCATAGATTGCTACACTTTATCATGAAACCTAATCAATACAGTTTTTATTAATTTGTTTCTATTAAGCCTGTTGGGCTATCTTGGCTTTCAGAAAGACATTTCAAATAAACTACAGTTGTCTTCTTAAAGACTGTAAGTTGCATTGAAGACTTCCGAGAAGTACAAGCTCTCTTGTAAGTGTAAATCGACCAAAGTTTGAAGGAACTTCTGACTTATATATATATATTTTATTATTATTATTTTTTTTGGTAACTTGGAGCAGTGTGCACGTGTGCCTGAATGTGGCTGGTATTGCATTGAAAATGTACTGTGATGGCATTTTTAAGGTGGAGCATACACCTACTAAATATTAAAGTTACACTATGCCCTATCTTCTTTGGTTGGGGTTTTTTTTTCTATTTTTTTTTCCTTTTTTTTCTATTGTTTTTCTTTAGGATTGGGACTTATACTGTTCTATCTGAAATACAAAGCTAGGAGGAAATCTTATTTCTGAACAAATAGTTTTGATATCCTTAATTAACTGTATGGCGATGTGTCAGAACATGTAGTTATATACAGCTTAAAGTGCATGCATACTCCCTGCCTACACACATTCTAGGAAAGGTGTATGTTTTATCCATTTTGGATGTCCTAAGGCTATTCTAACAGGTGTATCAATTTTTTGGTAGTGTTTTGTGTGTCTCTGTGCATAGTTTAAATTTATATGGAAAGAATAGTGTTGAAGCACTTGCTCTTATAGCAATTTACTATTCTTTGCTATCTGCTTGGGGAAGCATTAAAGTATATATTAAAAGGAACTGGGGAACTTTTAACATTATACTTCATGTGTATGCTGCAGGTATTTGCTTTCTTAGATGTAGTCTTCCCCTTCCCTCCCCTCCCCCCCTCACTAGTTACTAATCATTCTAGTAACTTACATTCATTACTCATTTCGTCACAGACTGTCAAAGGTAGAGTGCATCTAAGATTTATTTTTGGGTGTATTTGGAAACCATAGAGAGTGAAGTTTAGGTGTATTGTGTCCTAGTTAAAATGGGTTTTTATAGTACAATTTTAGAAATAGAAAATAGCTTATTTTGGACAGAATAATAAATATACTTTGCAAATATTCTGTATGCATATCACTGCAACTTCTAAATACCTAATATATAGCACTAGACTCCTCATCAGAACGTTCTGTCTTACAAGCAGTACATTTTAGAATATTTTATTTGAACAAACCATATAATTTTATGTTATTGTAGATTGTCTTATTATGTTTCTGTGATTCTTCGAGAAATGCTGTAGTTTAGAGTAAAGTTACCTATTTTTCTTGACTGAAATAGTAATGTATTTTACATTAGAAATATCACCCACACATATTGAAGGAATGGCAAGAGAGAAACTGATTGCCTTTTTGTATTTTATCTTTACTTCAGTCAACAAACCAACATTATTTATTTATTGCTCTGACCTATTGACACTAGCTCTATAGGTTTGCGGGGTATCTGCTGTCTTAATACATATTGTAGATACCGTAGATCTACTTGGGTTTAAAAAGGAAGCCATCATGGGAAATCCCTATTTCTGGGTAATAAAATGTATTTGGGAGATGGCTAGAATTGGCTTAGTTTGAAATCTTCTGTTTCTGTTTTTAATAGCATTTAAATCAATACATGTATTGATGTTTAACCCTTTATAGTAAACTTTTTAAAAAATCTAATTTGCATAACAGAAATATTTTGGAAGCTGTCTATTAGAGAGCTGATGGGTCTGTAATAAATAATTTAGTCAGGGTGGGGGGGTTGTTTGTTTGTTGTGTGTGTGTGTGGCTTTCCAGTAGTCTTGCATAGAGATTAGGGAAGAACAATGAAACTTCAGTTCTTCAGCATATTTATTTATTTATTTACTATTTTTAACTTTTAATTAATATTTTAATCTAATTGTAGCTTACTATATCTACCTTTATGGAAAACAATACATTTATAAAGGCTTTCTTTAATCATAGATGCTTTCAAATTTCAGCAGTTAGCTAAATATACAGTACAAGCATGCCCCCTTTTATTGCTGTGTAAATACACAATTAGAATGTATAGATAGTTATGGGTAACTCTTCTGAAATCTTAGTATATATTTTAGCAAAATAAATCAAGACATTCTCATATTACCTGAAAATGAAAAATAGCAGTGGCTGTTGGTCCTCGTTAATATCTAAAGAACCACTATTGGGTGTGGGTGGGGGGAACCCACCTTGACTATTTAGGTTCTAAAGTGTTCAGAAATAAGTGTTTGCACTCTGAAAATATCATTAATAAACTTATAGAATCAACTCACATGCCCACTAATTTGTATTCTAATATGAAATGCTTAATTGGATTTGATTTGTTTCCAGGGAAAAAAATAATTACCCTGATTATGATTTAACATGTTTTCATAATATTAAGTTTCAAACTTAAGATTTTAAATTTGTGTTTATATTTTAATATGTTAAATATTAGTATAAAAACTTGAGGGAAATTTTTTACCAAATAAATTATTTTATGTGGCTTTGGATCATTTTCAAGTTTTGTTCTTAAAAGGGTGGAAATAGGGAAGACATGTTGGAAGAGAGGGACCTAGAAGTAAAGAAAATTTATTTTTTACAATAAAAGTAACCTTGTTTATTAAATGATACAGTTGCTGTCTTTAATGAATTTTGAAAATACAATTAAGGAGTAAAAAGCAAATCCTATTGAAAATATTTTCTAAGCAGGTGACAAGATCAGGACAGCTGCTGCTTATTTAATAGACTTAGGGTGTATCTTGTCAAAGCACATAGTACTGATACTACAAAAAAATAATCGGATAATTTTGCTCCTTGAATGTATTGCTTCCTTCTGTAGATACTTGAAAGTGACCTTCTATTATTAGGTTTTTCCTTATTTTTATCCACCAAATATATTTTCCCTCAAAATGTATGGTATTATGATGACAGCAGAATATTATTCAATATGGTGTAAAATAGCTTATATGCATAATACAGTTACTCCTCACTAACATGTTGATGATGCTACTGATATCTTGGAAAAAACGGGTTAAAACTTTTTAAAGAAAGCAGCACATGGTAAACACTTTAACAGTCCATAGCATATTTTTAGAGCTATCACAGTTAGCATGCACACAATAATTATTTAAATAGTTTTTAAGTTAGTTTTTTTTTCCCCTCCTAATCTTTCTCTCCCTCCTCACCCTTCTGCAAAAATGTTACAGGGAGAATGAAAGCAGAAACATGTTAATCTGATTTGTTTCAGAAGGTTTCTGATAATAAAGAAGCATATCACAGGTGTTCCTAATCAAGTCAGTTAGGCAAAAAAAAAAAAAGAGTATTTTTAAAATTAGGGTTTCCTGTAATGCAGACAAAGTGAGGGTCAATTTGATGACCTACATCTATGTTTGGGGATCGACCATGAAACTCTGGGTGTTGGAAATATGTTATAATACATGACATTTTTATTGCAGGTTTTGACCTTTCAATAGAGAGCTGATTCTGGAGAACAACTTACTTCTGTGATTGAAAAATTCTCTCTGAAAAGCTGATGCAGTATAAGTATGGTATATATTGTATTAACATATCCCTTATTGCATATGGTTTTTTGTTGTTTAAATGTGTGTAGTAATGGAGCTTCTCTGGCTTATTCAAAATGACCCTGTTTTGCTGGGGTAGTTAAAGATTTTTTTTGTTTGTACAAGTTATTCTTCTTTACACTCACTCTGTAAAGTTTTTAAAGACTTTTTTTATTTAGTCTCCATTTCCTTCTGAAGACAGCCTGTGTGTTAAGTGGCCAAAATATGTACAAAAAGCTGAGTTTGCAACAGCCTTGATCATTGGAGTTGCATACATTCTCCATATAGTGTTGTTCTCATAGTCTTATACTGGAAATTGCTCCAACTGAAAGCTGCTGTTCTTGGGGGGGTGGGGGGGAGTATGGATGATATATTGTTTATTTTTAAGTAAATATTCTATTATCAGTAGGGTGTATTAAAGAGAAGAATAGAGAACCAGTTGGGTGCATTTCAATGTACTCTGCAAAATTTATTTTAAAAGATATTAATTGGCCATTTGACAAGTAAAGCAGCAGCATAGAACATGCAAAATTGTCTCTTTTTTTTAAAGGCCACCACCCAGGAAAATATAGTCAGAAATTTAATTTATTTTAGGTGTTTTTTTCAATAAATACACCAATTGTATGGAGTAAAACAATAAATAATTAAATAATATGCATAGAATATACCATACTCATCTCACAAGTCCTTCTTCAGTAAGAATGCTAATTTGGTTGAAAATGAGAAATCCATTCCAAGTAATACAGACCTATCTATTGGCGTATGAATAATCTCAGCTAACTATTAAAATAAATACCTAAAATTTTTAAATATAATTATACTAAGATCAAATAAATTTGTTTAAACACTAAACAGAGAACAGGAATTTTAAGATTCTTATCTTTCATAAAATGTATTGTGGCAACAACTAATTTTATGAACAAACGGTGACATTAGTAAACTCAGAATTCGGTGTGTCTCCAGTTTTTATCTTTCATCAAGATTTACTGCTTTTAAATGTACATATTTTGTATGAAATAATTCTAGCAAGGTAGAAGCTATATATTTTGTAAAACAAAAATTTTAGATGGCCCATATATTTGCTGATAATACCTTTACAAAAATCTACAAATTCATTTATACATAAACTCATCATTTATCCTTGCTCTGTAGCTGAGTTCAGATCTCTGTGAAAGATTGCTAGCTCTTGCCATTACTATACCTTCTGTCATATAGTAACTTGGACAATTTTTTTTCTTGAAAACTGCATAGAAAATATTCCTTTATAGTATTGCAATTTTGTAAGGAACTTGCCTGCTGCACACAATTATCAGGTATGAAATTCAAAACTTTGAGTACACAATATAAAATCTTGATATTATTGGGATACAGGGTAACTTTGATTTTAATAAAACTTAGACCATATCCCTAATTTATTTTGTGGCGAGAAAGAACTACTTTAATTTTTTTTTAAGTAAGAAAAGTAACAATTTTCTTGTGACTTATTTTTTTAAAACATATACATACACACATTACCTTGAAATTAAGCTTGATGTACCATGGTTTTTAATTTTACAAGTTCTTCACAATTTTTTTTGTCTTGGTGTAGATACTGTAACATTATGAATAATTTGACTTTCTGGTTCTGTAAGAATGAGGGCCTTGCATAATGTTTTTGCAGGTTTTGGGGTTTTTTATACTTTCTTCCCCCCCACCCCTGGACAAAAGCTGTTCAATCTTGTTAATGAAAATCAGGAGTATATTGCAAGGCAAAAGTATTAAACTCTCCCAAGTGAAATATTTAAAAGATTGAAAGCTTGATGGAGTATTCCTTGGTCTGGCACAAACTGAGGGTATCTCTAATGCAATATTTTGCTGGAAAATTATAGATTTAAACTATAAATTCCAAGGATTATTGTAAATTTAGGGCCTAATTCTGAATACCCTTAAATACACAAATAGTCCTAATAACTCATTTGTATGAGTAAGGATTTGCAGGATCATGACCTTGGTATTTCCAATCTTTTTTTTTTTTTTCTTTTGTATTTTTTTTCAAAATAATTAATTTCCTCTAATTAATATATTTGTAATCGCAACATTTTTCCTTTTAATAAAATAAATATGTTAAGAACTATCTTGAGGTCAGTAGTTGTCAGCTTTCATTAGAAAAATCACTTTTCAGGTGTTGGTTTGCTCTAAAACTTTTCCTTAGTGAAACTTAAGCATGTCTGTTTTGCCACCCCAAAGTGCATTTGAAATTTTTTTTGAGATTTGTGCTTTTTCTCTCACTTAGGTTCCACTATTGCAATCCTTACTTAAGGAAATCTCATGTGACTGTATTGAAAGCTTAGCATAAATGAGGACTGCAGGGCCATGTAGTTAAAATTTTGGTATGACTTACAAATTGTATACTTTATCTACTTAAATCACTCTGCATTATTGAACAATAATGAGTTTAGAATGGATAAAAATACCTAAGATTTATGCAAGGGTAAAACTCTAGCAAAGTAACTTTTCTTAGGCATTTTTTTATCATTCATACTTTAGGTTTATACACACGACCATACAGATTTTGTTGGGTAAACAATAGTTTTGAGAGCTGACAACACATGCTTATATAATAGATTATAACTGCTCTAAAAGAGCTGTTCCAGATTACTGTGTCAACTCTGTTTTCTTTAAAGGCTTCTTTTGCTTTTCAAAGTTAACTTAAATAATTTCCCTGAAGGAGATATACAGCTATTTAATTTGTGCCTACTCTTTAACAATGCATGTAAAATCATCAACTGTTTGAAAACCCTGTGACATCTTAGTCAAGACGCACTTTAATTTTGGAATCTATAATAACTGAATTTTCTGGTTTCTGTTTAAACTGGGTTGAGCCTTACTACTATTTTAATGTAAACTATTGCATACTAGATGTGTTAATTTTACATCTGACCCACTTTATACTTAATTCTTCCTCCTTTTCTCCTAACACAACATTTTTTAAGAATCAGCACACTGAAAAATAATCATATTTAATGATTCATTAAAAATATTAATTCTTTACATTTAAATCTTTGTTCTTTTACCCAAAAGCTTTTGGAGAGTGGGGAGTGGCTCGCTTGTCAGGTTTTATTTTTACCACAAAACTTAGCAAAAATGCTTCAAAAACAATTTTATGGATTAAGAAGTTCTGTTTTTGTTTTTTGTGATCAGATTTCACTTAAATATCAGCAGAACAGAGTGAATAGTGTATTGATCTACCTTGTTTCAGTTGGATCCCTTGCTTGTCAGTTTTAAAACATATTAGTTTGAAGGTGTGGTTGAAGAGACAGCTGATTGACTACTGTGTTTGAGTAATGTACTATTAATACACACTAACTTTAAGTTTATTTGAAATATTCAGATACTTCAATTATTTTTAAAGAAAGGCAGTTAGTCACGTTAGTCTGAAGTATTTTTGAGTGAATAATGTGAATAACTTATTTTCTGAGGGAATTCTTTTTCAGTCTCTTATTTCTCTAAATGCTTGCTTGCAGTATTTTAAAAGGAAACCATTTCTTTCGTAACTGAATTATTCTCGAATGTCTTAATCTTTGTCTCACTATTTCACACTATTTTAAAGTAAAACAGCTTTTTTTAAAAAATGCTTCAATGCAAGTAAAAAGTGCATATTACTAAACATATTTTACACTATGACTTAAACTCACTAACCTTTAAGAATTTGCTCTTAAGTAAGGTTTGTGAATATTTTTGTTTTTAAAAAAAAAAATTCATTGGCCTTTGTTGTTAATGGTGATTTTGAATTCAGTGAAATTATTGGGTCTAAGTGGCAAGGATTAATGTTGTTAATATCCATGAAAATAATTATAAAACCATAATCATGTTGACTGCTTCAGCTGACTTTTATTTTTCATACTTAAAGGTACCATGTCTAATATATTAAATGTCCCAAATGATGCCATATGTGAGGAAATTTTGTAGCAAATTGAGAAAATCACAGGATTTGACTTGGAGTTGCTCACTAAATCACAAGGGGGGGCAGGGGGGATTGCCCTTTAAATCGGGCAGGTGATGCAGTCTCTAGATTGTTATCGTATGGAGAAGCACAGTTCTCCCAGATGCCCTGCAGTGTAAGATATCCCATATATCTTCCAGGAAAGGGAGCTTTGAAAAGGAGGGTAACCTATTCCTCAAGATGCTTCCTTATAAGACCCTTCATCTCCCCAGCAGAAAACATACACACAAAACATTCAAATTCCTTGTAATGTAATGATGACAGGGTTAGCACTATCATGTACAGACAGATTCCTGATGATCAGAATGGAATTATCTCTTCATGTCCTCCCCCCCACCCCACCCCAATTTACAGAAGGCCTTCAGAAAAAGGGGAAATGATTTTGCTTAGCACATTGCTGTAGCTGCTTTGCTTGCTATTTCTAGACAGTATTTGTAGAGATTTTTACCACAAGTCCATCCAAATAAGGTGTTTTGGCCAGTAGGTGGAGAAAATATTAATTGGAGGTTGTAGTTTTGAGTCACACAGATGTTCTTGAAACAAAGGCCCGCACCAGGATTTCTTGCATTACTTATATATATTTCTCTGGTGTAGATAGCTGGGGTTATTAAATACATTTGGCTTGTTACTTTGATTAGTAAAAATATAGATGTGATTCCAAAATTCGTTTCTCTTTGTTCACATCAGTGGGAGATACAAATATCATTTGAAATACGACTATGGGGAGAGACCTGTTGTGTTTCCTCTTTCTCCCCCCCCCCCCCCCCCCCCAATGCTACAGCCAGGATTAAAATTTAGATCTTAATCTACAACTCAGACTCTTGAATTACCACTCAGAGAATAATTTGTTCTAGAGCATCAGTGGTGGAAGACTGTGTTCCAGCTTTATACTAGTCACTTTCTCTAGGGTCTGATTTCACCTATGGTGTCACAGGTACAATGATTTTGATACTAAAACTTGCTCATCTTTTTCAAATTGATACTTCTACAAATTGTATTTGAGAATTTGATACTAGTGTATGAACAGTTAACATAATAAATACAAATGCCTTGACACGTATACTTTCATTTAAAATCATTCCATTTAGGAAGTAAGTAAATTTTCCCAGTTTTTTGTGTAATATTCAGTTTGTCAAACCCACATGCCAGATTGATGATTCTGGTATGAAGATAGTAACTTAACATGTTGGCTATAATTACATGCATGTGTGCGCACACACAATTTTAGACTGCAGAATAATATAATTTTCTTAGTGATCTGTGTGACCAATTTTCCATTTTGTAGAAAACTACTTAGAACTTGTCACTTATAAATGTATTTTACAGATCTTTCTTATTCAGCACAGCATTTCATCACATTTGAGAGTTTTGCTAACTAGTAAAGGACTTCACCTTTATTCCATAGGAATTTGCTTTTCTCTGGATTCCAGTTCAAAAAGTCTCTACCTGCCCCAGTAGGCATAACTTGCTCAGTGTGGTTAGCTTTGTCTCTGTATTAGACCATTCAAATGTCATCTTAAAGGTATGGATTTTCATGTGGTGAGATGCTAGTACAGATGTATCTAAATGTAGTGGCTTTTATGATTTAAATATGGATAAAAAGCAAAGTATGTTGTGAGCAAACATGTTTTAAATTGGCCTTAGCCTATCAATACCCAAGAAATGACTATTCTTGACCCTTTCTAACTTATTCACACCAGCTGCACTAATAACTAAAAAAAAGAGCAAAATATTGTAAAATTATATAAATTTGCAAGCAAGCGCAGTTATTTTTAAAAACCAAGGCTAGTGAACCAGACATAACATCTTTATAGAAGTACCCATTAATAACTTATTACATAATTAAGTGGAGCTAATATTTTTAGAAAATGTATACAGTAAACACTTTGTGAAAATTTAAGTCATAATAATATAAGCCTTCAGTAAGGTGTTTTGATATTAAAGATTTGAGAGATGGAGAGACTGTCAGGTTATTTTTGTGTATTTTATCTTGCTGTGTAATGAACTGCTTAGTATCGATGATCTGGAACTGCTCGTCAGTGATCTGGAAGATGGTATGGAGTGCACCCTCAACAAGTCTGCAGATGACACCAAGCTGAGGAGAGTAGTAGATATGTTGGAGGGTAGAGTTAAGATTCAGCGAGACTAACAAATTGGAGGATTAGACCAAAAGAAATCACATGATGTTCAATAAGGACAAGTGCAAAGTCCTGCACTTAGAATGGAACAATCCCACAGACTGCTACAAGATTGGGACCGACTGGCTAAGCAGTACCTCTGCAAAAAAGTACCTGGGGTAGACAGTAAGCTGAATATGAGCCGACATGTGCCCATATTGCAAAGAAGGCTAACAGCATACTGGGTTACATTTGTAGGAGCATTGCCAGAATATCAGGGGAAGTGTTTCTTCCCCTCTATTTAGCACAGGTGAGGCCACATCTGGAGTACTGTGTCTAGTGTTCAGTCCCCCACCACAGAAAAGATGTGGACAAATTGGAGAGAGTCCAGCGGAGGGTAGCAAAAATAGTGAGGGGGCTAGGGGACATGACTTACGAGGAGAGGCTGAGGGAGCTGGGCTTATTTAGTCCAGAGAAAAGGAGACTGAGCGGGGATTTAATAGTAGCCTTCAACTACCTGAAGGGTGGTTTCAAAGAGGATGGAGCTAACCTGTTCTCAGTGGTGGCAGATGACGGAACAAAAAGCAGTAGTCTCAAGTTGCAGCAAAGAAAGTTTAGGTTACATATTTGTGGGGGGGGAATTTTCACTGGGAGGGTAGTAAAGCACTGAAACAAGCTACCCAGAGAGGTTGTGAAATCTCCATACTTAAGAGTTTTTAAGACCCAGCTAGACAAAGCCTTAGCTGGGATGATCTAGTTGGGGATGGGCCTGCTTTGAGCAGGGGGGTTGGACTAAGATTCACACAGATTCACAGAAGTTTAGGGCTTGAAGGGATCTCATGAGATCATTGGGTCCAGCCCCCCTGCTCTGAGTAGGAAAGACTGCTGGGGTGAAATAACTTATCTGAACAAGAAGAAGCACCGGTGCTTTCTGCAGCAAAAAACTCTTTGGATAATCTGCAGGCTGACAGCTCAAAAGTTGCTTCTTCTGACAGATGCCACATGGTTTCCTGAGCTTCTTCCTGGTGTCCCTTCTAACCCTAATTTTCTATTATCTTGCTTAGGGACTCTAGAACAGCGCTTCGCAAATAATGTGTTCTGGAGAATAGCTCTCCCCGTGTCTCTAGAACCCTGTGAAATATCCAAGGTCACTTTGTCATTTTCTGCAGGTCTGATCACCAGCTCCTGATAAATGAGACTACCTATATGTAGTCTAATAGTCACATTGCACCAGACATCTTAACCAATATTGGAGCTTCAGAATGGAAATTAGGTCATCGCACAAAATAACATCCAACAATAACCGACTTTCATGAAACGACAAAAAATGAAAGCAGAAATGTTAACTTGTTAATGTGCCATATGCTCTTTTAGCTTTTCTTTTTCATTTATGTGTTGTTTAGTTTATTCAAAAGTATGTGTAGGTTTTCTGCTTCTAGGGAGTTATTTTTTAATATCTTGCAGTGTTTTTAGTGATCTCTGAATTTTTTGCTTTGTTTCCTCCTCCTGTGTAAATTGGTAGTGTAGGCCCTTGCAAATGCTTTTGCTTTCATGCGTGTAAATATTCCAGCTGGACTACTCTCATATCTAAAAGTGAGCACATCTTCAAGTGTTGATAGAGTTTGGAGACTTACTCAATTGCCAGAAGACAGGTGAGAAGCTACCAGTGGGAGAACTAGTATTTTCATACCGCTTCAGTTAAAATAACACCACTCCTTCCTTTTGTTACCAGTTTGATTCCTGTCCTGGCATTATACAGTCAGATATGGATGGTTCTATTAATATATCTTGAGTATATCTTTAGGGTTTTATCTGTTGAATATTTGTGAGAAATATTGAAGGTCCAAGAATAAATTGCAGTAATGCTCTACAGACCAATATTACACTATTATTCTGTTCTGTCTGTAAACAGGTACATTCATTTGGCACTCTGAAGAAGAGATTATTTTGGCAGTATCTTCCCACCCCTTGACAAAAAGATGATACATCTGACTCAGAACTGGAAAGGGAAATCTGCCAGTTTACGTCAACTCCTAACTTGTGGGCTTCTGTTCACCACAAGGACAATTGGGTGAACAGAAATTACTTTGCCAGTAATTCTTGGAAGATGAGGAAGAAGAGTCATCTCCAAAAAGACATGTGGTGCCTCACACTGTAGGCCTGGGCCTTCTGTATTTATAGGAAAAACATAGTATAATGTAAGGTGTTCTTACACTTAATTTAATTCAGAAACCAGCAACTAAGATTGTTCCTGAATCTAAAGTTTAAAATGGGGAGGAGCCACCTTGAGATTTGTGATGCAGAATAAGATCAAAAGAATATGCTTCCATTCAAAAATGCAAGAAATCTATTTTGAAGGTAATAAGGTAAGTTCTTTGAATTTTCCAAACTTACCTGAATCTTTTTGTCTGTGTTCCAACTGAGTTAATCTTTTCATTCCTAGTCTGACTCAAAATGGGCTTCCTGCTATTAACTTGGGGGCAGAATTATCTGTTTTTGAAAATTTGTCTTTTTTTTCCAAGTCTTGTTTAATAAATGATGACATTTTGAACTGTTAGAGTAAATTACTAATAGAATCAGTTTACCTCTACAGTACCCTTGAGGTCGGTAAATACTATTCTCATTTTGCACATGTGAAAGTGATTCTCTCCTTTCCCTCGTACATACACCCTTTCTGATGCGTGAAACATGATATACAATTCAGTTGAGTCAGAGAACCACTTTGTATAGCTTAGGAGTAAGGAAGCTCCTCCAAGAAGAAAACTGCTATTTGCTTAATAGAGTATTTACTCAAATATGGTATTAAGCAAATAGATGACTGACTTATAAGACGACCCCCCGCCCCAATAATTAGAGTCTATATATGGAAAATGTATACATTTGTAATGATTTTCCAGGTATAGTGTCTTAATTATTAGAGGTTTGCCTTGAATTTGTCCCTTTCCCTGCTACAACAGAGAGAAGAAATATGGGGGATCAGGTAGCCGTTTGCTCTGTGCTTGCATCCACCTTTTTCCTTGGTAGCCCTTTCTCCTCCTTACTGTCAGACCCTGCTGTCCCAGAGCTTGTGGAAGTGCGGAACAACTTTGAAAACAATAACCTTGAAATTTAAACAGAGCTATAGCAATTTTCATATAGCACCTATGCACTTGGCTCATCCAGAATTGATGCATGTAACCTTTTTTTGAAACTGCTGGAAGTTTTGGCAAAAGTTTCACAAACACAGTTTTGAGCAACACTACTTATATCTAGCATTAACTATGCATGGTATTAGTCCAAAGCCCAAACAGTTTATGATTTATCTTAGTTCATTGAGCTGGGCCCTATGGCATTGCATACAGTTCACCCAGAATCCCTCAGTTGTGCCCTCTCTGTCTGGCACATAAGATTAGGGTGGCCCTGCCCTCCATGGTTATCCCATAGCTCAGTACTGCTCAGTATGCGTATATACTCCAGATAGACCTTCTTCCCCTCCCCGCCACACATCCACAAAGGGCCCATGTGCTAATTACCCTTCACTTATGACAAGAACACTTGGTTCCAGTCATAAGTCATGGGATGCTTCAAAAATTGATGTGCAGATAAGGCACAGGGCAACCTAGTCTGGCTTCGCCATGTGGAGGGTGGACCACATTAATCATATATAATGCCCCAGGCTGAGAGGGTGCAACAGAGGGATTCTGAGTGAACTGTATGCAGTTGGTTGTAGCTCACCATGACTTGGAAAAAGTGCCAACAGTGAGGTGGATTGCACTTAATGGGCAGTAGCATGTGTCTTATTCAGATGAGCTGCACTAACCTATCTTTGTGGTATCCATCAAGATCAAATGTAGGGGTGTCAAAGCTGGCCCTTCCAGTGCTGACCTGGTACTGCAGTATCTCCAGCCCAGTGCCATTTTCCTATGGAGCCAATTGTGGGGTGGGGGACACACTGTCATCTCTTTGAATAAATACAGTAGATGATTAGCATGGATAGCTAACTTCTTTCTTTAAAAGAAAAAAAGGTATATCAACTCTTAATAGTCAAAACAGGAAAAGTATAATGGCCTTCCTGTATTCTTAGGTTTGTAGATGCTTACTAAATGTTTGGCAGAGTTGGGACTAGAATGGGACTAAATTTCTATTCTCCTGCTTTAGGTATTAAACTGTATTTCTTTTCTTTGATATATCAACTCTTTATGGTATTTTGATTAATTGTTAAAGGTTTCATTTTAAGCCTGTTATTAAATACCTGGTCTAATGTGGAATAGCAGGAAATGTTTGGTATCTCTGTTCTTTGCAATGCATAGGGATGATAAATTCTTTTCTGTTGACAAAACTAAAAAAAAAATTTGGATTCCACCTAGGTCACTCTAGACTAGAGATTCAAAGGTGACCTTTACATACTGGATTAGCAACCAATATTGGCTGCCTTGGAAAATTGTAGGAGTATTGGGTAGCAGCTTCTCAAACGGAGCCTGTGAAAAAATCCTCATGTCTTACGCACACTTTAGAATCTAATATCCTGCCCACAGATGTTCAACTACAAAATAAAAAAAGGCTTTGAAGCCAGTAGTAGTTCAGCTAAGCTGTTTTCTCTGTGTATTCACAGCTACCACTGAATGGAAATCCAAGTGAATGTAATTAAGAATCGTCTTCCTAAAGAACATCTGAAACTTTAGGATGTTCTAATTAATTTGTGCTTAAATGACAAATTAAGAGCGCCAAGTACAATACATTCCCAAGAACAGCAAAAATGACAATTATTGTTCCTCTGTTGTGGTCTAGTGAGCTTCCGTACCCATGTCCTGGTTTGCTAAATATTTAGGTACAAATAATGTCTGGCCTTACCATGTTTCAGGCACTTACTAAAAAGGAAGTAATTGGTGTGATTTCATTGGGTCATAAAAGAAAAAAATAACACTATTTATCTCTGATCTGGATGGCTGGGTCCAAAAAGGCCATCTTCTTTTAGAACATAGAAGAAATGCATTGGACTAGAGTCTGACAAATTAATGAAACACAGACTGGCTGGTTTTGCTTGGACTCTTATGTCATTGTACTAATACCCTGGTCCTAGAATCTCTAAAAGCCACACCCAAAAAAAGACTTGGCTCTTGGGCTTGATTCAATGTTCTTTGCTAAAGACCAATTTTATTTCATCTTAGTTGTTTTATAGAAGGACTATAAATATCAAGTTCGTTCACTTGCATAGCATTTTGGGGGTAGGGAGGAAGAATATTCTGAAAGTCTGCTTTGCTTTTTTAGAATTTTGATCGGATTCCAATTAAGTGCCAAATTAAAAGACCAAGTCAGATTTGACCCTTGCTGAGTTATATTCCCAGTTCCTTTGTAGGCCACATCCAGATGAGCGTGGATGTTTGATTCCCCCACAGACAAGTAGCAGTGCTGCTGCTACTTGTGCCACACGCTCTGGCGCATGGCGGTTTACCCTGGGTGGGATAGGGGAGACTGGGGCCAGTAGCTTTACTTGGGGTCCTAGGGGCCAGGGAAGCTACAGCTGCAGCACTCCTGCAGCTAGAAACCTGGACAGCAGCTGGAGCATGGCTCCACTGACCAGACTACTGCCACATGTCACCCTGCTTTTTTTCCCCACAATTTTTTTTTGACCCCAGGATTTCCTGGGGTCAAACTCCCCCTGCCCCTGCACACTGCAAAGTAGCAGGATGGAGAATACCTAAATGCACGGTGTGTTGCATGACAGAAGGGTCTGTGGTGTCACATACTGCACAACCACACTCATTTGCATGTGGCCATAGTGTGGTTGTGTCCATTGGGTGCTAGAAAAAGTCAGATGTTGCTCAAGTGAGTTTTACTGGGAAAAGAAGAGTTTTCACTTAAGGTTTTATATATTACAGAAATAGGTAATATGAAATGCTTTGACTAATGAAGAAACCATTTTCAGTAAAAACAGCCAGGTGGGCAAACAAGTCAGTACTGTGGATGTGTTCTGTTGATCATTTGAGCTGGTATATATTGCCACCCACTAGGTGGAAAAGAAGAAAAGCTTGAAAATTCTCTGCAGCAGGGGCGGGCAATTATTTCTAGTGGAGGGCCACTTACTGAGTTTTGGCAAGCCATCGAGGGCCTCATGACAGGCAGCCAGGACAGATAAATATTAATTCTCTAACCTTTTTAAGGGTCCCGCGGGCCAGATAGAATGGCCTGACGGGACGCATTTTGCCCACCCCTGCTCTACAGTCTTCATTTCTACCAAATCATGTTTTTTCAGACAATGAAAACTAAAAGCTTGTACCCAAACTGTTTACTTTTCCCCTTATTCCTCAGGGAAAGTTCCACATACTTGGAAGTTTTGCCTCTTTATCCTGTAGCCAGAGGGGAATCTTTTGGCAAAATAGCATGTGAATCAGCAAATCATTTCTAGGATCCATGCATGGTTTTAGAAAAACTTTCAGAAAACATTGTTTGGTTTGGTTTTTTCTTAACAGCCTTTTCTAGTTTTCAAAGAAAAGAAAAAAGGCCTAGAAACTTAGTTCCTTTAAGAGGAACATTATTTCCGCTAGAACAGGGGTTAGCAATCTATAGCCCGTCACCTGGAATGACCCTGAGCTGGGATCATTTCAGCCTGCAACCTGAAAAGATTGCCGATGACACATCTAGAACGGTCATTTTATGCTAGCTTAGGTATTTATATATGGCCGGGAGGGCGGGGGGGGGAGTCCTTCAAAATAGGGTATAGAAACCTAGCGTTGGGCAACTTTATGGAATTTGTAAAGTGGCTTATTTCTTTTGATCCTGGAATTTAATTTTGTATGCATGCTTTCGAACAGAGAAAATCGGTATAGATAACAAGTGTTCACATGCAGGTTTCTGCCTTATTGCATACCTAAGATACAGTGTACTCATAGGCCTCTAGAAAAGGATCTTGTAAGCCTTAACTTCAAAACCAGAGAACCTTGATTTGTTGTTGTTGTTGTTCCATGCACAAGCTTTGTTAATACCCAGATCTTGTTGCACCTTGTAATTTCTTTCTGACCTAGAAATCATGTTGATACTTCAACTGATTGCAGACCATTTCCTTGAAGAGAGAGAGAAACAAAGATGTTAAGCATATCTAAGATAATACTGTATCAGTGTCCTAAAAGAGAGAAGTTATTTAATTTTGTTTCACTAGATTCAAAATCCGAGCAGGCAACCTTAGTTTAAAGATTACAGTTAAAAAATGTTTAAATATATGGAAATACAGTATTAAGCTATTCCAACCAATTTCAGCATGCCTACATAATGACACTTTGATTCATAAAACGACCTTCCAACCCATGTGCCTTTTATCTTCTGTATGACAATGACTAGTCTTGAGGGTTTTCATGTACTCAAATGAGCATTAGGCATCCACAGTATGCACTGCATACATCAGATTAGTTCAGTACTTTTTTTCTATGACACCAGCTACACAAACATCTAAGACAGTGGTTTTCAACCTCCCCCCCCATTTGTAGACTCCTTCAGAAATTTAGGAAGTGCCTTCAAAAGCCCCTGGAAAACTTTATATTTAAGACCGTCTTTTAATCATGTCTTGAATAGTTACCCATCCACGTGTTCAGGCAATTAATGGTGCCACAAAAAGGAAATCCAGCCACAAAAATATTGCATAAGAAGTGTGTAATATTTTTGTGGCTAGTTTTTGTTGCACCTTAAATCAAACGTGTGGCAGGGTTAGGACTGCACCAAGGTCTCTAACTGGCTCAGGCGTGATCCCTACCAGCCAATAATTAGCTGATCACCATCTGGATCTGGGAACCACACCTTGGCTAGTTAAAGCCCCAGTGCCATCCAAGAGCCAACTAACAATCAGCTGATTGGCTGCTATCTGACTTCCAACTTGCCAGTGCAGGGGAAGCCTGGGATCATGACCCCAGTGCAGTCCTGACCCTAACATGGTTTCTCCCTGCACTGGCAAGTAGGGCATGGTTGGGATCTAATCCCAAAATTGCACATTGTGCTGCACACACGTGGTATGGCAGGAAGCATGATAGTTGGGATTATGGATCAAATCCCATTGTGCTTTTAAATAAACATCTGTCAGTAGGCTAAGACCACTTGCTTCCTGCATATGTGACACAGATTTTAAATACTGTGCACCATTCCAATAAAGACTTGAAATCAGATGACCAAGGTGTATCTACCCCTGCATTGTGGCAGCGTAACTAACTCCATGGTAGGATAGTACTTGTGTGGCAGTATTATCCTACAGTGGAGTTGATTAGTTTACTCCATCCTAATGGCTCTACGTGTGTAGATGGTGGTGTTCTACTGCAGAGCTGATTAGTCAGCTCCTCCATCTTTTGTAGATGGGCCTCCAGATAACCTTCATTCCAACCAATCTGCAAATATTGGCTTTTGCTCAAGAGTGTAACTCGCCTCCTCCCTCACCTCCCCAGGCCAGATGGACAGTGCCCCATCTGCCCATGTGCTGGATCCAGCCAATGCTTGTCATCCAGTGCCTGGGGCAGGTATGTTGGGCACCATTCAACCATGCAGAGGGGGGCAGGGGGTAGCCTGGCCCCATTGAAGGGGAAAGGGGTATGGCTTAACTCCACGTAGGGGTAGGAGGCGTGGCCTGGCTCCAACCTGGCTGGGTGGTTGTGGGGGACCCAAGCAGCATGGCCTGGCCCTGCAGGGGAGGGGATGGAGTCTGGCTCCAACAGGCTGTGTGGGGCTTGGGGTTTGGGAATTTGACAGGGTATGGAATGTGGCTGTATTAAGGGCCACTGCTTCCCTGCTGCCAAATTTTCCTGACCCATGGGAAGACCTGCAGACTGAATTCTAAGGCTTCACAGGCTGCAGGTTGAGCACCTCTGGTGCAACTCATTCAGTAAATTGTACAAGGCACATTAATGTCAGAAGTATATGGTTACCTCAAACCAAATTGTTAATTGGGTTTAATTTAAGCCACATTTAAACATAGGCTAAGAAAAGTCCTTGGAGATAGGGGAGAACTTTTATTGGATGAAAAAAGCTTGATTTTTAAATAGTAGTGAAAAAAAAATTAAATTTATCTAGTATACAGTGATTGTGCATTTCCAAATGTTCAGGCACTTTTTAAACATAGAATTACTGAGTTCTACCATATGGCTTTATGTAACACTACTTCTTTTTACTCTTAATTTAGGTGGCTCTCCAGTTGATCAACAGACCATGAGCAAGTGTTCTGTAGAAGCAGGCTGTGGCTGTTTCACCTCCGTATTTTCGGTAACTAAATTGCAGTGATAGAAACTAAAAGTAGGCACCTTATTAGAATCCTAGAAAGTTAAGGTTGGAAGGAGCCTCAGGAGATCACCTAGTCCAACCCCCTGCTCAAAGCAGGATCATCACAGCCAAAACTTCATCTAGTCAGGGTTTGAAAACCTCCAAGGATGGAGCTTCCACCACCTCTCTGGGTAACCTGTTCTAGTGTTTTACTACCCTCCTAGTGAGAAAATTCGTCCTAATATCTAACCTAAGCTTCCCTTGCAACAAGTTGAGACTTGCTCCTTTTTCCATCATCTGCCACCACTGAGAACAGTTTAGCTCCATCCTCTTTGGAACCACCCTTCAGGTAGTTGAAGGCTGCTATTAAATCCCCGCTCAGTCTCCTCTAGACTAAATCAGCCGAGGTTTCCTTGGTCTTTCCTCATCAGTCATGTCCCCCAGCCCCCTCATCATTTTGTTGCCCTCTGCTGGACTCCGTTTTGTCTACATCCTTTCTGTGGTGGGGGCCCAAAACTGAATACAGCAGTCCAGATGTGGCCTCACCAGTACAGAATAGAGGGGAATAATCACTTCCCTTGATCTGCTGGGAACACTCCTACCAGTGCAGCCCAGGATGCCATTAGCCACCTTGGCAACAAGGGCACACTGCTGGCTCATTCAGCTTACTATAACCCCCAGGTCCTTTTCTGCAGAGCTGCTGTCCAACTAGTCAACCCCCAGCCTGTACTGGTGCATGGGATTGTTCTGTCCTAAGTGCAGGACTTTGCACTTATCCTGGTTGAACCTTGTGAGATTGCTTTTGGCCCAATCCTCTGATTTGTCTGGGTCACTCTGAATCCTAGCCCTACCCTCCAGCATATCTACTACTCCCCCCAGCTTGGTGTCATCTGCAGACTTGCTGAGGGTGCGCTCTGCCATCTTCCAGGTTGTTAATAAAGACATTGAACAGAACTGGCCCCAGGACTGTCCCCTTGGGCCCTCCCCTTGATACTGGCTGCCCCCTAAATATCGAGCCATTGATTACTACTCTCTGAGCCCAATGCTCCAGCCAGTTTTCTATCCACTTGACACCCAGCCCAGTCCATTCATCCAGCCCATACTTCCTTAGCTTGCCTGTGAGAATGTGAGAGACTGTATCGGAAGCCTCACTAAAATCAAGTTACACCCCATCCACCGGTCTCTCCACATCCACAGAGCCAGTCAACTCATAGAAAGCTATCAGGTTGGTCAGGCATGGCTTGGCCCTGGTGAATCCATGCTGACTGTTCCTAATCAACTTTTTCTCCTCCAAGTGTTTAGAAATGGATTCCTTGAGGATCTGCTCCATTCATAAGTCTTCCTTATGAACTGTTGCTAGAGCTTCCCCAGTCTGGTGTTTCCATGTCTGGAAGAGGAAGTGGTCTGTGTGATTATGAAGAGAAATTTTCATGGGCCACCTATTTTTCTTAAAGAGGGTGGGTCTATGTTTTGACAAAATTTGAAGTACACTGACTTACTGATGATAAACTAAACCTTAATTCCATCCTAAAAATTAGTTACATCAATGCAGACACCCACACTACATAGAGAAAATCACCCAAATTGCTAATTTGGTTTATTTTGAGATGAGTTTTAGCAATAGATTTGGAGGTAGGGGAGAACTTAGATTGGATGAAAAAGTTTGCTCTTGAATATTGTGCCTGTTTAAATTGAAGAGGTTGGACTAATTTACATATGGACTGTAATAGTCTATTAGCCTCCTATGAAAATTGCTCTGTAAGAGATGCATTTTAGAGTATTTTACAACTGTTGTCACAAGGATAAATTAAAGATCTTACTCAGTTTTCTCATATTAATTAGAAGTCAGTATTCTTACTTTTTTTTCTGTCTAGCATGGCTGTGGTTCAGTTTCTGTTAAGTTTGGTGAATGAACTGAATGTGGTAACTTAAGCCTGAGCTGTAGAGCAGTATATCATTGCTATAATGGTGACAGGTTACTTTTAAATTATATAATTCCTTAACTTTTTTAATTCTTCCTTAGTGGAATCTCTCATTTTTGTATATGCATAATACTTTAAGTTCATAAAATTTAAGCTGCAAATATCCTTAAGAACTGGATCTGCCTCCCCCCCCCTTTTTTTCCCCCCCCCCCCCCTTAATTAACACCCACTTCAGGGTAGCTTTTAAGTAACACTGAGATCAAGTTTAACCCCTACCTTTGTTTTGAGAAGGAACAGACATTATAAATCCAACAAAAAAGGCTTGTAATATGTGCATTAATAATGCAGCACTGTCCTAGTCCACTAGCACATGACAGAGAAACTAGGTGTTAAACAAAAACCCAAAAGTGAAACTTCTGTTTCAGTTGTCTGAGCTGATGGGAAACGAGCATCAAAGTTAACAGCATGTATTCCTACAGATTCTGTATGATCCTGTTTACTCCTTTTGTATTGAAAGGGAATGGCCCAAATAATGGAATACTGGCATGTGCAAAAGGAGTATAATAGCATCAATATACAAAGCATAAGAGTGCCCAAAGAGCAAAAAACAATGTTGATACACGAACAATCATCACGAGGAAAATACTGCATCTAACTAAATGCATTGTTGGTACTAGCCAGAAAAAAAATATTAAATTTTTAGACACCTGGGCAAATAAGCATTCCTGAATGAAAATTGATTGTAAGGCCTACACTGTAAAGGTTTTCTAGTTTAACTCTAAGCATTCAGATTATTACATATAATCAGTCCAGTGATTATACTTAAATTCTCCTAGTGTAGAGTATGTGCATGTGTGTGCACTTACCACAGTAACCCTTCTTATGGTTTTGCCAGTTTTCCAAGCAGTACAAGTATTTTCATGCCAATATACATGGATTTTCAGTTACTGAGGCTTTTACCAGCATAACTGCTTTGGGATAAATATTGCATTCCCTAATCAACCTAGTGATATCAGCAAAAGTTTAATGTAAATCTAATGCCCTCTAAGTGAATCTACACATGTGCATTACTGCAGTTGACTAATTAGCTCCATAGTAAAATGTCATAGTCTACGTATGCACTGGTGTTAGGGTGCAGTAAACTAATTTATTCTGCCATAGGATAGTATTTCTGGGGACAGTACTTAACTCCGCTGAAACGCATGTGTAGATGGTGACCAGGCAGGGGTCCAGACTCCTGGCTGTCACCTAGCCACACGGCTCCACACATTTGTCACCCTTGTGCCCCAGCCAACCCCTCCGCTGCTCAGTGCCACCACTTGGAGCCCAGGGCTGACCCCTGGAGCCTACTGCCAGCTCAGGCATGCTCCACCCCAGCTCAAACTGCTGCTGTTCCAGGTGCACATGTAGATGCTGCTCCAGGGAGAAGTTCAGTCTGGGAGAAGTGCTCTGGAGTTTTTAATTGTATGTGTAGATGCACCTTCTTAAGGCTAAATGGGCCCAAAAAAAACAAAACCCAACCTTTTTCTGTAAATAGAAAAAAAAAGCTCTCTACGCATGGATCAGTCCATCACAAGTTACCTCTGAGGTTCAGTGCAATGAATTGAAGGACTTGGGTTAGGTATACATTAGAAACCTTTGACAATATGCTAATACTGTTCATGGGTTTTGTGTGTGTGCAGGCGTGTGAGTAATTAATATATATACACACACAATAAATATACTACAAAAAGTCTTATGGTCTACATTTAAAAATGTTTCTGTCAATGTATTTTCTTTGGGAAACCAGTGTAAGTGGTGCCTGTGCCAAACAGGTTTGCCAGTATATCTATAATAAACCTTTTCTAGTATAAACCAGGCTGGGGTGAGAGTCTGAATTCTAATTTGACTTGAGCTGCCGCTATCCTTTTTCTTTTTATGCCCCTCCCATCTCCGAATATCTTGTATGAATGGTAATATAATAACAACATCAAAGATCTCCATTCAAGGGAAAGCTAGAATGGAGAATACATGTGTTCTGTTTTCTTTAAATTCTTCTAATGCCAAAACTAACTGACGTTTGTACACTGGAAATTGTAATTTGGTGCCTCTATGCAGAGGAGAACTATTTACAGCTTTCAGGTAGACAAGCTTCTGAAATTTGAACCATAAAGCTCATGTGCTAACTTCACAGAAAGGTCTAAAAATGACCCCCACTGTAAATAATACACCACATATGTTCAAATGAGACATCTAATAAAGAATTTGCATTCTTGTATTAAAATAGCTAATGTTATTAATTTAGAACTAATATTTAACTTTAAAAGAAAATACAGAGTTTGCCTTGCAACTAATGTCTTTCTTCCCTTGATGTTTAGTAGATACCTTGGCCTAACGTAGCAGCACATAATGGTTTGTGGATTTTGAAAAGGTGCAGGCCATATTGTGCTGCCTCAAAAATACAAGGGTTTCATCTTCCTGAAGTGAAATGTCATTTATGAATTAGACTCATGATCATGATGTCAATCGTACCTTAGCAGCACGTAAATATTGGTGTTAAGATTCTGTAAATATCTCCAGTATTAACTGTGCTGCTGAAGTAAGTTTGGCCTGTCTGCAAATGAGTCATAGGGAAGGGGAGTACATTGATCTTTCTGACTTCTCGGAGCGGTCTTTATTCATGCTCTCAGTTCATGAACTCTACTCTTATACCTTTTTTTATTCTGTTTAGATTGTTCATTATTACCAGTTTTTAGCACCACATCGTACCAAATAGTAAATCTAAAACGTCTATCTTTTTTAGTTTGTTTGTTTTCTCTGTATGACTGCTGAATTTAAAAGAATAGTCACAAAGGGAGGAAGGAGGACCCAGGAAACTATAGGCCAGTTAGTCGTACCTCGATCCTGGGTAAGCTTTTTGAGAGAATTATCCTCGCGCATGTCCACGAGGGGCCAGCAGGGGAGATTATGCTTAGGGGCAATCAACACGGGTTCATTTAGAGGTAGGTCCTGTCAGACCAACCTGGTGGCCTTCTATGACCAGGTTACAAAATGCTTGTATGCAGGGGGTAGCAGTGGACATAGTCTTTCTGGACTTCAGGAAGGCCTTCGACACTGTCTCTCACCCCGTTCTCATTAAAAAATCTAGGGGACTGTGGCATCGACACCTACACAGTCAAATGGGTCAGTAACTGGCTGGTGGACCGCACCCATAGAGTGGTGGTGGATGGGTCTTATTTGACCTGGAGGGATGTGGGCAGTGGGGTTCCTCAGGGCTCGGTCCTCGGGCCTGCACTGTTCAACATCTTCATCAGCGACTTGGACGAGGGGGGTAAAAAGCACCCTGTTCAAATTCGCAGACAACACTAAGTTGTGGGGAGAAGTGGGCACGCTAGAAGGGAGGAATAGGCTGCAATCGGACCTAGACAGGTTACAGGGGTGGGTGGATGAAAACAGGATGGGTTTCAATACTGACAAGTGCAAGGTACTGCACCTGGGGAGGAAGAACCAGCAGCATACCTACAGGCTGGGGAATTCCCTTCTCGTCAGTGCGGAGGCAGAAAAGGATCTTGGTGCCATTGTTGATTCCAAAATGAACATGGGCCGACAGTATGGGGACAGGGTCAGGAAGGCCAACTATACCTTGTCATGCATCCACAGATGCATCTCAAGTAGGTCCAGTGAGGTGATCCTCCCCTATATGACACTGGTCAGGCCGCAGTTGGGAGTACTGCGTCCAGTTCTGGGCACCACACTTCAGGAGGGATGTGGACAACGTGGAGGGTCCAGAGGAGAGCCACCCACATGATCAGGAGTCAGCATGGCAGGCCCTACAAGGAGAGGTTAAGGGACTTGAACCTGTTCAGCTTCCACAAGAGAAGGCTGAGAGGGGATCTAGTGGCTGGGTTAAAACACGGGAGAGGGAAACAGCAGGCAC